>NC_137138.1:25745974-26233474 GCF_949319135.1 Squalius cephalus | reverse complement strand
AATCGTTTGAACGAATGAATCAATGACTCGCTCATTAAGATGGTCGCCTGGCGACACCTAATGGCGGTTTAGTGTTATGTTTAAAAGTATCATTTTTTTCAACGTGCACCATTATCAATGTCCGTGCGGACGTCCGTTTTTTATTTTCACTTTTATATTAGCGATTTAAAAGCACCCGCTCGTGTCACACGTCGATTAACCGATGGGAAAATATCCTCACAGTCATATACCTAATAATTTATATTTAAATACAATAGGCCTACCTAGTAAAACGTTTTAAATACTATTTTGATATCCTTTTGGACACAAGAGGGCAGTATAGCCCTATGTTTGCTTTTTTGTTGAACCAAATAGCACTAAATAGCCTGTTTTTAACTTTTTCAAACTTCTTGAATTGCAAAAACAGAATAAAATAGGTTTAGTTCTAATATTTGTATAATTTTATATAAAAATAAATGGTGTATAATTACATTTTTAGAAGTTATGAGATGTTTCCTGCTTCCTTTTTGACATTAATTTAATCCCTCGCCATAGCAAAACCGTTTGAGATATTCAATATCCGTTTACAATTTAGCATCATTAATATATTTTTATCATGTTGAAAAAGTTTGGTGGGAACAAAATAAACCTTTTAGGAGGAGTAACTAAAAACTCAGAGGCTGATTTAACAAAAAATCCATATTCAGACCAAAATATCTGACACCCTGTTGGTCGTAGCTAATAACTGTCAATTAGAAAGTTGTCCGGCTCGATGAGACCAATATACGTACTGATTTTTGTAATTGTGGGTAAAACTAACCCCCCCACTTTTGTCAAAAACATTTTGAAAGTGACACACTCCCTGTGCAAAAGACCCTGAAACCTTGAAAAACAGGAATTTTAAACAAATCTCACTCAAAAGACAAATCCCCCCACCCCTCACACACACAGAGACGCAGAGGCAGAGAGAGTGAGGGAGAGAATTCTCCAAAAAATCACATTCAAACCAAAATATCTCACTTCCTGTTGGTCACAGCTTATGACTATAAATTAGAAAGTTGTCCGGCTTGATGAGAACAATATACATAACGATTTTTGTGACTCTACTTAAAACTAAGCTCCCATTTTTGACTAAAGGTGGCGCTACTGAGCCCCTCACCGCGCCCGTTTCTGAAACTGCACATGTCTACTGGATAATAAATGTGATGTGTCTGTCGAATTTCATCCAATTTCAAGTATGTTAAGAGACTCAAAAGCATCTGAAAAGAATATTAAAGTTTGATGCGTTGCCACGGCAACAGTATTTAAGATATCAATAAACCTTTCACAGGTCTACATCTGCCGTGTGTCTACATTATACACATAAAGTTTGAAGCAAATCGGGTAAAAATAAGAGGGTGATTTCAAAGCATTTTGAAAGTGACACACTTCCTGCTGCCAGTTGGTGGCGCTATAACTTTGACTCACAATAGTCACATCCATGTGATCGGCCTCTTACAACGAACACACTGCTGAAGTTTAATCAAGATCAGTTAATGTATGCAGAAGTTATAACACACTTCCTGTTTCCATTATTCGCCATAAATTCGTGTCCTCGCCACGGCCAAACCGTTCGAGATATCAAAAATCCGTCCGCAATTTAGCATCCTCAATGTCTTGACTTCATGCTGACTGAGTTTGGAGGCGAATGGATGAGTTCCCTAGGAGGAGTACATTAAATTCCACAGCATGCGTTTTCAAACAACCCATAATAGCCGACTTCCTGTTGGGCTGGCGTAAAAAGTAAAAGTACGAAAGTTGTTTGGCCCGATGAGATCTATATGTGTATTGAGTTTCATATTATTACATGCAAGCGTGTCTGATTTATGGACCAAGTTTCCGGACCCCGTTCAAGGGGGCGCTGTTGAGCCCCCCTGCCACGCCCGGGTACCAGCTTCAGCCCGGCCCTGATGGCCGCAGGTTCTGACCTGTGTGCAAAATTTCAAGAGTTTTCGAGCATGTTAAAGGCCCCAAAAGTGCCCGAAAGGTTGACAGAAAAATAAGAATAATAATAAATATAGCTGCGAGCAGCGATTACGGGCCCAAGCCGGTGGCACCGCAATCCTGGTGCCAGGGTGGCGGTGCCGGCGGCTTTGGCCCTCCATCGCTGCTCGCAGCTATATTTATATTTATATATATATATATATATATACACACACACACATATATATATATTAGGGGTGTAACGGTACGTGTATTCGTACCGAACCGTTTCGGTACAGGGCTTTCGGTTCGGTGCACGTGTGTACCGAATGACTGAATGCAATATTTTGTGTGCGGAACATAGGTACATTTTCGTGTTTCCACACGAACATATTAAGTGGCGGAAGTCTCCGCGTTCAGCGCAAATCCCGCCCTGCAGCTGATTCTAATGTTTTTTCCTATTAGACATTCTCTGGTTTTACCCGTGTTTTACCCGTCGTCACTGTAACAATGAAATAGACTGCATGGCGAAAAAAAGCTTTTCCGCTTCGTGTGCGCCGCCGCACTCTCCGTTCCGTGGCTTGCGCGCGCGCGCGCGCGAGTGTGTGTGTGTGTGTGTGTGTGTGTGTGTGTGTGTCGGCCCGCTGCGCTCTCTGCTCAATGTTCGACTCCGTGTTTGCGCTGCGCGTTCTGCTCTGTCGTTAACGGCCCAAACACTCCAATCATGTACCGATCACGCACTGGAAAAGCAAAGTCCGCTCAAATAAGGTGAAATTTCTCAGTAGTAACTTAGATTTCTGTTTGCTGAGCTGGTATAGTCATGCTGGCAACAATGGTAAAATGACCTGCTCTGATCACATGCTCTGGTAATAATAGCTTTGTACTATAGCTTTGGACTATATTTTATTTTGATAATTATTAAAAAAGTGAAGAAAAAAAAAATCTTAAATTGATTATGTTGATTGATTATTGAAAAATAATAATACATTAATATATTTGTTTAATATTATTTTAATATAGGGCTATTTTCTGTTCCTGCACTGTAATCATAGTTATTTATTTATATTTTTCATTATATTTTATTATGTGATATTGGTTTGAGACTGAGAGTATTTTATTTAGTGGAGAACTTTGCAGCAGTATTTTATTTCTTATTCTTTTTTTATTTTATATCTATTTTATTATATTTTATTAAAAAGTGTTTAAAAAAAGTGTAAACAAATTGTTAAAAAAAGTTTATAGTAATAAACAACCTGCAGTTTAATGTTTGCATTTCTTTCCCTTACTGTACCGAAAATAAACCGAACCGTGACTTTAAAACCGAGGTACGTACCGAACCGTGATTTTTGTGTACCGTTACACCCCTAATATATATATATATATATATATATATATATATATATATATATATATATATATATATATATATACACACACACACATACATACATATATATATATATATATATATATATATATATATATATATATATATATATATAAATTTAAGGGACAAGACACAGATAATTTTACTTGCCTGACCTAATTAGAACAAAGAAAAAAATAAAATAAAATAATAAGTAGGGGATCACTAAATCGAGAGAATTATTCTGATTTTATGATACACTCAAAATATTCCACAACAAATCCTTTAAATGTAATGATATTCAGAACGGAACAAGAATAAAAAATTAAAAATAAACTATAAACAAAGTCAAAACGAAAAAATAAATATAATAAAAAAAATTAATTTCAAGCAATCCATGGCATGATTTATTTATTTTTTGGACTAAAACATTCTGGCTTTTTTTAAACTCAAACATAATTCTTAAATTGAATAATAATAATAATAAAATAATAAAATGGGGTTAGTTCTGATTTCGTTGAAATCGCTCGCTCTCCGTACCTAACTTTTCCTGAATACAATCACTATTGAAACTGTGACATTGATTTCATACAACAGGTTATTAACAGTTAAAATGAAGTCATTTACATTTTAGATGCAATATTGACTGTTTTTGTTCTGTTTCAGCAGCGGAAATAGTTAAACAAAGATCACAGAAGAACGCATCTCACAGGAACGTGTTTTCTCATAACTGAATGATTCAGCATTTTGAACGAATTGGTTGACTCAAAGATTGAATGATCAATCCATAAACATCTGTTTATGTTTATGGATTGGATGTTTATGGATCCATGTTTATGGATCTGTATGTTATGGATTACGAATCATTTGAACGAATGAATCAATGACTCGCTCATTAAGACGGTCACTTGGCGACATCTAATGGCGGTTTAGTGTTGTTTAAAAGCATAATTCTTTCCAACGTGTGTGTGATTTGTGTGTGCACCATTATAAATGTCCGTGCGGACGTCCGTATTTTTCTTTCACTTTTATATTAGCGATACAAAAGCACCCGCTCGTGTCACACACGTCGATTAACCGGTGGGAAAATATCCTCAGACACATACCTAATAAATGTATATTTAAATACATTATTGGCCTAGCTGGTAAAAAGTTTTATATATTATTTTGATGTCCTTTTGGACACAAGAGGGCAGTATAGCCCTATGTATGACTTGAATTTTTTTTTTAATTTACTGTTTTAAAATTTAGAATAAAATTAGAATAAAATTCTTTTTAAAAACAGAATAAAATGGGTTTAGTTGTGATATTTGTATACTTTTATATAGAAATAAATGGTATAAAATTACATTTTTAGAAGATTTGAGGCTTTTAGTGCCTTTTGGAGGCTGATTTTGCAAAAAATCCACATTCAAACCAAAATATCTGACTTCCTGATGGTCGGAGCTAATGACTTTAAATTAGAAAGTTGTCCGGGTCGATGAGATCAACATACGTACTGAGTTGTGCTACTGTAGGTAAAACAACCCCCCCAACTTTTGTCAAAAGCATTTTGAAAGTGACACATTTCCTGCTGCCAGTTGGTGGCGCTATAACTTTGACACACAATAGTTACATCCATCTGATCGGCCTCTTACCATGAACAAACTGCTGAAGTTTCATCAAGATCAGTTAATGTATGCATTAGTTATAACACTTCGTTTTTCTCTTTTCTCGCCATTAATTCGTTTCCTCGCCACAGCCAAACCGTTCGAGATATCAAAAATCCGTCCGCAATTTAGCATCATCAATGTCTTGACTTCACGCTGACCAAGTTTGGAGGCGAATCGATGTATTTCCTAGGAGGAGTACATTAAATTCCACAGCAAGCGTTTCCAAACAACCCTAAATAGCCGACTTCCTGTTGGGCTGGCGTAAAACTTAGAGCACGAAAGTTGTTCGGCCCGATGAGATCTATATGTGTACCGAGTTTCAAATTAATTCATGCAAGCGTGTTTGATATATGGACCAAGTTTTAGAACCCCGTTCAAGGGGGCGCTGTTGAGCCCCCCTGCCACGCCCGGCTACCAGATTCAGCCCCGCCCTGATGGCCGCGGGTTCTGACCTGTGTGCAAAGTTTCAAGAGTTTTCGAGCACGTTTAGGGACCCAAAAGCCCCAGAAACCTTGAAAAACAAATGAAAAAGTAAATCTCACCCAACTGACAAATCACCCCCACCCCTCACACACTCAGAGACAGAGAGAGAGAGAAATTTCTCCAAAAAATCACATTCAAACCAAAATATCTGACTTTCTGTTGCTTTGAGCTAATAAGTGTAAATTAGAAAGTTGTCCGGCTCGATAAGAACAATATACATACCAAGTTTTGTGATTCTAGGTAAAACTAAGCCCCCATTTTTGACTAAAGGTGGCGCTACTGAGCCCCTCACCACGCCCGTTTCTGAAACTTTGCCCATGTCTACTGGATAATAAGTGTGATGTGTCTGTTGAGTTTCATGCAATTTCAAGTATGTTAAGAGTCTCAAAAGCATCAAAAAAGAATATTAAAGTTTGATGCGTTGCCATGGCAACAGTATCTAAGATATCAATAATCCTTTCACAGGTCTACATCTGCCGTGTGTCTACATCATACACATAAAGTTTGAAGCAAATCGGGTAAAAATAAGAGAGTGATTTCAAAGCATTTTGAAAGTGACACACTTCCTGCTGCCAGTTGGTGGCGCTATAACTTTGACTCACAATAGTCACATCCATGTGATCGGCCTCTTACAACGAACACACTGCTGAAGTTTAATCAAGATCAGTTAATGTATGCAGAAGTTATAACACACTTCCTGTTTCCATTATTCGCCATAAATTCGTGTCCTCGCCACGGCCAAACCGTTCGAGATATAAAAAATCCGTCCGCAATTTAGCATCCTCAATGTCTTGACTTCATGCTGACTGAGTTTGGAGGCGAATGGATGAGTTCCCTAGGAGGAGTACATTAAATTCCACAGCATGCGTTTTCAAACAACCCATAATAGCCGACTTCCTGTTGGGCTGGCGTAAAAAGTAAAAGTACGAAAGTTGTTTGGCCCGATGAGATCTATATGTGTATTGAGTTTCATATTATTACATGCAAGCGTGTCTGATTTATGGACCAAGTTTCCGGACCCCGTTCAAGGGGGCGCTGTTGAGCCCCCCTGCCACGCCCGGGTACCAGCTTCAGCCCGGCCCTGATGGCCGCAGGTTCTGACCTGTGTGCAAAATTTCAAGAGTTTTCGAGCATGTTAAAGGCCCCAAAAGTGCCCGAAAGTTTGACAGAAAAATAAGAATAATAATAAATATAGCTGCGAGCAGCGATTACGGGCCCAAGCCGGTGGCACCGCAATCCTGGTGCCAGGGTGGCGGTGCCGGCGGCTTTGGCCCTCCATCGCTGCTCGCAGCTATATTTATATTTATATATATATATATATATATACACACACACACATATATATATATATATATATATATATATATATATATATATATATATACACACACACACATACATACATTATATATATATATATATATATATATATATAAATTTAAGGGACAAGACACAGATAATTTTACTTGCCTGACCTAATTAGAACAAAGAAAAAAATAAAATAAAATAATAAGTAGGGGATCACTAAATCGAGAGAATTATTCTGATTTTATGATACACTCAAAATATTCCACAACAAATCCTTTAAATGTAATGATATTCAGAACGGAACAAGAATAAAAAATTAAAAATAAACTATAAACAAAGTCAAAACGAAAAAATAAATATAATAAAAAAATTTAATTTCAAGCAATCCATGGCATGATTTATTTATTTTTTGGACTAAAACATTCTGGCTTTTTTTAAACTCAAACATAATTCTTAAATTGAATAATAATAATAATAAAATAATAAAATGGGGTTAGTTCTGATTTCGTTGAAATCGCTCGCTCTCCGTACCTAACTTTTCCTGAATACAATCACTATTGAAACTGTGACATTGATTTCATACAACAGGTTATTAACAGTTAAAATGAAGTCATTTACATTTTAGATGCAATATTGACTGTTTTTGTTCTGTTTCAGCAGCGGAAATAGTTAAACAAAGATCACAGAAGAACGCATCTCACAGGAACGTGTTTTCTCATAACTGAATGATTCAGCATTTTGAACGAATTGGTTGACTCAAAGATTGAATGATCAATCCATAAACATCTGTTTATGTTTATGGATTGGATGTTTATGGATCCATGTTTATGGATCTGTATGTTATGGATTACGAATCATTTGAACGAATGAATCAATGACTCGCTCATTAAGACGGTCACTTGGCGACATCTAATGGCGGTTTAGTGTTGTTTAAAAGCATAATTCTTTCCAACGTGTGTGTGATTTGTGTGTGCACCATTATAAATGTCCGTGCGGACGTCCGTATTTTTCTTTCACTTTTATATTAGCGATACAAAAGCACCCGCTCGTGTCACACACGTCGATTAACCGGTGGGAAAATATCCTCAGACACATACCTAATAAATGTATATTTAAATACATTATTGGCCTAGCTGGTAAAAAGTTTTATATATTATTTTGATGTCCTTTTGGACACAAGAGGGCAGTATAGCCCTATGTATGACTTGAATTTTTTTTTTAATTTACTGTTTTAAAATTTAGAATAAAATTAGAATAAAATTCTTTTTAAAAACAGAATAAAATGGGTTTAGTTGTGATATTTGTATACTTTTATATAGAAATAAATGGTATAAAATTACATTTTTAGAAGATTTGAGGCTTTTAGTGCCTTTTGGAGGCTGATTTTGCAAAAAATCCACATTCAAACCAAAATATCTGACTTCCTGATGGTCGGAGCTAATGACTTTAAATTAGAAAGTTGTCCGGGTCGATGAGATCAACATACGTACTGAGTTGTGCTACTGTAGGTAAAACAACCCCCCCAACTTTTGTCAAAAGCATTTTGAAAGTGACACATTTCCTGCTGCCAGTTGGTGGCGCTATAACTTTGACACACAATAGTTACATCCATCTGATCGGCCTCTTACCATGAACAAACTGCTGAAGTTTCATCAAGATCAGTTAATGTATGCATTAGTTATAACACTTCGTTTTTCTCTTTTCTCGCCATTAATTCGTTTCCTCGCCACAGCCAAACCGTTCGAGATATCAAAAATCCGTCCGCAATTTAGCATCATCAATGTCTTGACTTCACGCTGACCGAGTTTGGAGGCGAATCGATGTATTTCCTAGGAGGAGTACATTAAATTCCACAGCAAGCGTTTCCAAACAACCCTAAATAGCCGACTTCCTGTTGGGCTGGCGTAAAACTTAGAGCACGAAAGTTGTTCGGCCCGATGAGATCTATATGTGTACCGAGTTTCAAATTAATTCATGCAAGCGTGTTTGATATATGGACCAAGTTTTAGAACCCCGTTCAAGGGGGCGCTGTTGAGCCCCCCTGCCACGCCCGGCTACCAGATTCAGCCCCGCCCTGATGGCCGCGGGTTCTGACCTGTGTGCAAAGTTTCAAGAGTTTTCGAGCACGTTTAGGGACCCAAAAGCCCCAGAAACCTTGAAAAACAAATGAAAAAGTAAATCTCACCCAACTGACAAATCACCCCCACCCCTCACACACTCAGAGACAGAGAGAGAGAGAAATTTCTCCAAAAAATCACATTCAAACCAAAATATCTGACTTTCTGTTGCTTTGAGCTAATAAGTGTAAATTAGAAAGTTGTCCGGCTCGATAAGAACAATATACATACCAAGTTTTGTGATTCTAGGTAAAACTAAGCCCCCATTTTTGACTAAAGGTGGCGCTACTGAGCCCCTCACCACGCCCGTTTCTGAAACTTTGCCCATGTCTACTGGATAATAAGTGTGATGTGTCTGTCGAGTTTCATGCAATTTCAAGTATGTTAAGAGTCTCAAAAGCATCAAAAAAGAATATTAAAGTTTGATGCGTTGCCATGGCAACAGTATCTAAGATATCAATAATCCTTTCACAGGTCTACATCTGCCGTGTGTCTACATCATACACATAAAGTTTGAAGCAAATCAGGTAAAAATAAGAGAGTGATTTCAAAGCATTTTGAAAGTGACACACTTCCTGCTGCCAGTTGGTGGCGCTATAACTTTGACTCACAATAATCACATCCTTGTGTTCGGCCTCTGAAAACGAACACACTGCTGAAGTTTCATCAAGATCAGATAATGTATGCTGAAGTTATAACACACTTCCTGTGTCCCTTATTCGCCATAAATTCGTTTCCTTGCCACGGCCAAACCGTTCGAGATATCAAAAATCCGTTCGCAATTTAGCATCCTCAATGTCTTGACTTCATGCTGACCGAGTTTGGAGGCGATTGGATGAATTCTCTAGGAGGAGTACATTAAATTCCACAGCATGCGTTTCAAAACAACCCATAATAGCCGACTTCCTGTTGGGCTGGCGTAAAAAGTAAAAGTACGAAAGTTGTTCGGCCCAATGAGATCTATATGTGTACCGAGTTTCATATTATTACATGCAAGCGTGTCTGATTTATGGACCAAGTTTTCGGACCCCGTTCAAGGGGGCGCTGTCGAGCCACCCTGCCACGCCCGGGTACCAGCTTCAGCCCAGCCCTGATGGCCACGGGTTCTGACCCGTGTGCAAAGTTTCAAGAGTTTTCGAGCACGTTAAGGGTCTCAAAAGTGCCCGAAAGGTTGACAGAAAAATAATAATAATAATAATAATAATAATAATAAATAATCCTACCGAAAACAATAGGGCCTTCGCCCTTTCAGGGCTTGGGCCCTAATAATAATAAATATAGCTGCGAGCAGCGATTACGGGCCCAAGCCGGTGGCACCGCAACCCCGGTGCCTTTAGTTACCTAAAGGCACCGGGGATGGCGGTGCCGCCGGCTTTGGCCCTCCATCGCTGCTCGCAGCTATATTTATATATATATATATATATATATATATATATATATATATATATATATACACACACACACATATATATATGTATATAAATATCTATCTATCTATCTATATCTATATATATATATATCTATTTTATATATACACACACACACACACATATATATATATATATATATATATACACACACACACACACACACACATATATATATATATATATATATATATATATATATATATGACAGAAAAATTACTTGTCTTACCTTATTCTGATTTTATGATACACTCAAAATATTCCACAACAAATCCTTTAAATTTAATGTAAAAATAAAAACAAAAGTAAGCAGTGTTGGTCTCACGTAACCCTCTCATTAGAATCAAAATGTTTCAATATTTGCGATGTATTTGGATGCTAAACTATTCTTTATTTTAGGCTTTGTACTTCACTCGTGTTCCAATATCGATGGAAAAAAACATTCCTCTTCACAAGCGCAAAAATGTGCTTGTAAACATCACAGTGGAGCTCTGCTTACTGTGAATGGTACAAATTGTACTGCTGACTATTTAAACAGAGCAGTGTAATTCGTTTATGTTAGGTTGACTATTATTATTATTATATTGTATTAGGGCTATAATGAACAGGCTGCGATGTCAAGATTTTTTTATAAGATATTTAATAAGATGTTTTTGTTCTGTTTCAGCAGCAAAAATAGTTAAACAAAGATCACAGCAGAACCATCGCACATCTCACAGCAACTTGTTTTCTCATTACTGATTGATTCAGCATTTTGAAACGAATCGGTTGACTCAAAGATTCAATGGTCAATCCATAAACATCTGTCTCAATCATAAATGACTCAGTCATTAGAACAAATCGTTTGAACGAATGAATCAATGACTCGCTCATTAAGATGGTGGCCTGGCGACACCTAATGGCGGTTTAGTGTTATGTTTAAAATTATCATTCTTTCCAACGTGCACCATTATCAATGTCCGTGCGGACGTCCGTTTTTTACTTTCACTTTTATATTAGCGATTTAAAAGCACCCACTCGTGTCACACGTCGATTAACCGATGGGAAAATATCCTCACAGTCACATACCTAATACATTTATATTTAAATACAATAGGCCTACCTAGTAAAACGTTTTATATACTATTTTGAATATCCTTTTGGACACAAGAGGGCAGTATAGCCCTATGTATGATTGTTTTTTTTTTTTTTACTTAACTGTTTTTAATTTTAGAATAAAATTAGAATAAAATTCTTTTTAAAAACAGAATAAAATGGGTTTAGTTGTAATATTTGTATACTTTTATATAGAAATAAATGGTATATAATTACATTTTTACAAGATTTGAGGTTTTTAGTGTTTCCTTTTTGGACATTAGTTTAATCCCTCGCCATAGCAAAAACATTTGAGATATTTATTATCTGTTCACAATTTAGCATATTTAATGTATTTTCATCATGTTGAAAAAGTTTGGTGGGAATAAAATAAATTGTTTAAGAGGAGTGGCTAAAAATTCAGAGGCTGATTTTGCAAAAAAATCCACATTCAGACCAAAATATCTGACTTCCTGATGGCCGGAGCTATTGAATATAAATTAGAAAGTTGTCCGGCTTGATGAGAACAATATACAAACTATTTTTTTTTTTACTGTAGTTAAAACTAACCCCCCCACTTTTGTCAAAAGCATGTTGAAAGTGACACACTTCCTGCTGCCAGTTGGTGGTGCTATAAATTTGACTCACAATAGTTACATCCATCTGATCGGCCTCTTACCACGAACACACTGGTGAAGTTTCATCAAGATCAGTTAATGTATGCAGAAGTTATACCGCTTCGTGTTTCTCTTTTCTCGCCATAAATTCGTTTCCTCGCCACGGCCAAACCGTTCCAGATATCAAAAATCCTTCCGCAATTTAGCATCCTCAATGACTTGACTTCATGCACACTGAGTTTGGTGGGGATTGGATGAATTCTCTAGGAGGAGTACTTCGCATTCCACAGCAAGCGTTTTCCAAACAACCCATAATAGCCGACTTCCTGTTGGGCTGGCGTAAAACTTGACTGGGGAAAAGTTGTTCGGCCCGATGAGATCTATATGTGTACCGAGTTTCATATTAATTCATGCAAGCGTGTTTGATCTATGGACCAAGTTTTCAGACCCAGTTCAAGGGGGCGCTGTTGAGCCCCCCTGCCACGCCCGGGTACCAGCTTCAGCCCGGCCCTGATGGCAGGGGGTTCTGACTTGTGTGCAAAGTTTCAAGAGTTTTTGAGCACGTTAAGGACCCCAAAAGCCCCTGAAACCTTGATTAACAATATAAAAGCAATAGTCAAATCCCCCCCTCCCCTCACACACACAGAGACACAGAAAGAGGGAGAGAAAATTCTCCAGAAAATCCACATTCAAACCAAAATATCTCTCTTCCTCTTGGTCCGAGCTAGTTACTGTAAATTAGAAAGTTGTCCGTCTTGATGAGAACAATACACATACCAAGTTTTGTTGCTGTTGATAAAACTAACCCCCCCACTTTTGACTAAAGGTGGCGCTACTGAGCCATTTCACCACGCCCGTTTCTGAAACTTTGCACATGTCTACTGGATAATAAATGTGATGTGTCTGTCGAGTTTCATGCATTTTCAAGCATGTGAAGAGTCTCAAAAGCATCCGAAAAGAATATTAAAGTTTGATGCGTTGCCACGGCAACAGTATCTAAGATATCAATAATCCTTTCACAGGTCTACATCTGCTGTGTGTTTACATTATACACATAAAGTTTGAAGCAAATCAGGTAAAAATAAGAGGGTGATTTCAAAGCATTTTGAAAGTGACACACTTCCTGTTGCCAGTTGGTGGCGCTATAACTTTGACTCACAAATGTCACATCCATGTGATCGGCCTCTTACAACTAACACACTGCTGAAGTTTCATCAAGATCAGTTAATGTATGCAGAAGTTATAACACACTTCCTGTTTGAATTATTCGCCATAAATTCGTTTCCTTGCCACGGCCAAACCGTTCGAGATATCAAAAATCCGTCCGCAATTTAGCATCCTCAATGTCTTGACTTCATGCCGACCGAGTTTGGAGGCGAATGGATGAATTTCCTAGGAGGAGTACATCAAATTCCACAGCATGCGTTTCCAAACAACCTATAATAGCCGACTTCCTGTTGGTCTGGCGTAAAACTTAGAGCACGAAAGTTGTTCGGCCTGATGAGGTCTATATGTGTACCGAGTTTCATATTATTACATGCAAGCGTGTCTGATTTATGGACAAGTGTTCGGATCCCGTTCCAGGGGGCGCTGTCGAGCCCCCCTGCCACGCCCGGGTACCAGCTTCAGCCCGGCCCTGATGGCCACGGGTTCTGACCTGTGTGCAAAATTTCAAGAGTTTTCGAGCATGTTAAGGGCCCCAAAAGTGCCCGAAAGGTTGACAAAATAATAATAATAATAATAAATATAGCTGCGAGCAGCGATTACGGGCCCAAGCCGGTGGCACCGCAACCCCGGTGCCTTTAGTTCCCTAAAGGCACCGGGGTGGCGGTGCCGCCGGCTTTGGCCCTTCATCGCTGCTCGCAGCTATATTTATATATATATATATATATATATATATACCGTATTTTCCGGACTATAAGTCGCACTTTTTTTCATAGTTTGGCTGGTCCTGCGACTTATATTCAGGTGCGACTTATATATCAAAATTAATTCAGACTGAGATGAACCAAGAGAAAACATTACCGTCTACAGCCGTGAGAGGGCGCTCTAGTTGGCGGAGTTGTTCAAAAGCGACACCAAGGATGAAGAAAATGATGTGGAATGAGATTGCGGGAGCTTGGTGAACTTGTTTATTGGTAACTTGCTTGTTGGGCTCGCTGGCTTATGTTAATTTAGCCTATTCAGCCTCCCAGGTATATGTTCTTAATGTTATCGTGTAGCTGAATAACTGTTAATGTGTTGCGTTAACATACCGGACACCTAACGTTATTCAGCCTGTTGTTCTGTGTAGTTGAATAACTTGCCTTTCCAGATTAAATGTCTGTTCTTGGTCTTGGATTTTGTGAAATAAATTTCTAAATAAATGCGACTTATAGTCCAGTGCGACTTATATATGTTTTTTTTCCTCTTCATGACGCATTTTTTGACTGATGCGACTTATACTCCGGAGCGACTTATAGTCCGGAAAATACGGTATATATATATATACATACATACATACATACATACATATATATATATATATAGAAGACAGAAAATATTGTCTTACTTTATTCTGATTTTATACACTCAAAATATTCCACAACATTGATTAACGTTGATTAACCCGTTGATTAACCGGTGGTAAAATATTCTCACCGTCACATACCTAGTATATTTTTATATAGATACAATAGGCCTACCTGATTTTGAACACAAGAGGGCAGTATAGCCCTATGTATGACTTGACTTTTATGTGACTAAAGAGTACAATTGCTATTTTTAAACGTATAAGTAATTCTTAAATTGAAAAAAAAAAGAATAAAATGGGTTTAGTTGTGATATTTGTATACTTTTATATAGAAATAAATGGTGTATAATTACATTTTTAGAAGATGAGGCTTTTAGCGTTTCCTTTTTGTACATTACTTTAATCCCTCACTATATCAAAACTGTTTGAAATATTTAATATCTGTTCACAATTTAGCATATTTAATGTATTTTCATCGTGTTGAAAAAGTTTGGTGTGAAAAAAATAAACCAGTTAGGAGGAGTAGCTAAAAACTCAGAGTCTGAAATATCCCAAAAATCCACATTCAGACCTAAATATCTGACTTCCTGTTGGTCGGAGCAAATTACTTTAAATTAGAAAGTTGTCCGGCTCGATGAGACCAATGTACGTACTGATTTTTGTTACTGTATATACAACTAACCCCCCCACTTTTGTCAAAGGCATTTTGAAAGTGACACACTTCCTGCTGCCAGTTGGTGGTGCTATAACTTTGACTCACAATAGTTACATCCATCTGATCGGCCTCTTACCACGAACACACTGGTGAAGTTTCATCAAGATCAGTTAATGTATGCAGAAGTTATACCGCTTCGTGTTTCTCTTTTCTCGCCAAAAATTTGTTTCCTCGCCACGGCCAAACCGTTCGAGATATCAAAAATCCTTCCGCAATTTAGCATCCTCAATGACTTGACTTCATGCACACCGAGTTTGGTGGGGATTGGATGAATTCTCTAGGAGGAGTACTTCGCATTCCACAGCAAGCGTTTTCCAAACAACCCATAATAGCCAACTTCCTGTTGGGCTGGCGTAAAACTTGACGGGGGAAAAGTTGTTTGGCCCGATGAGATCTATATGTGTGCCGAGTTTCATATTAATTCATGCAAGCGTGTTTGATCTATGGACCAAGTTTTCAGACCCAGTTCAAGGGGGCGCTGTTGAGCCCCCCTGCCACGCCCGGGTACCAGCTTCAGCCCGGCCCTGATGCCAGGGGGTTCTGACTTGTGTGCAAAGTTTCAAGAGTTTTTGAGCACGTTAAGGACCCCAAAAGCCCCTGAAACCTTGATTAACAATATAAAAGCAATAGTCAAATCCCCCCCTCCCCTCACACACACAGAGACACAGAGAGAGGGAGAGAAAATTCTCCAGAAAATCCACATTCAAACCAAAATATCTCTCTTCCTCTTGGTCCGAGCTAGTTACTGTAAATTAGAAAGTTGTCCGTCTTGATGAGAACAATACTCATACCAAGTTTTGTTGCTGTTGATAAAACTAACCCCCCCACTTTTGACTAAAGGTGGCGCTACTGAGCCATTTCACCACGCCCGTTTCTGAAACTTTGCACATGTCTACTGGATAATAAATGTGATGTGTCTGTCGAGTTTCATGCATTTTCAAGCATGTGAAGAGTCTCAAAAGCATCCGAAAAGAATATTAAAGTTTGATGCGTTGCCACGGCAACAGTATCTAAGATATCAATAATCCTTTCACAGGTCTACATCTGCCGTGTGTTTACATTATACACATAAAGTTTGAAGCAAATCGGGTAAAAATAAGAGGGTGATTTCAAAGCATTTTGAAAGTGACACACTTCCTGTTGCCAGTTGGTGGCGCTATAACTTTGACTCACAAATGTCACATCCATGTGATCGGCCTCTTACAACTAACACACTGCTGAAGTTTCATCAAGATCAGTTAATGTATGCAGAAGTTATAACACACTTCCTGTTTGAATTATTCGCCATAAATTCGTTTCCTTGCCACGGCCAAACCGTTCGAGATATCAAAAATCCGTCCGCAATTTAGCATCCTCAATGTCTTGACTTCATGCCGACCGAGTTTGGAGGCGAATGGATGAATTTCCTAGGAGGAGTACATCAAATTCCACAGCATGCGTTTCCAAACAACCTATAATAGCCGACTTCCTGTTGGTCTGGCGTAAAACTTAGAGCACGAAAGTTGTTCGGCCCTATGAGGTCTATATGTGTACCGAGTTTCATATTATTACATGCAAGCGTGTCTGATTTATGGACAAGTGTTCGGATCCTGTTCCAGGGGGCGCTGTCGAGGCCCCCTGCCACGCCCGGGTACCAGCTTCAGCCCGGCCCTGATGGCCGCGGGTTCTGACCTGTGTGCAAAATTTCAAGAGTTTTCGAGCATGTTAAGGGCCCCAAAAGTGCCCGAAAGGTTGACAAAATAATAATAATAATAATAATAATAATAATAATAATAAATATAGCTGCGAGCAGCGATTACGGGCCCAAGCCGGTGGCACCGCAACCCCGGTGCCTTTAGTTACTTAAAGGCACTGGGGCGGCGGTACCGCCGGCTTTGGCCCTTCATCGTTGCTCGCAGCTATATTTATATATATATATATATATACATATATATAAAAGACAGAAAATATTACTTGTATTACTTTATTCTGATTTTATGATACACTCAAAATATTCCACAACATTGATTAACGTTGATTAACCCGTTGATTAACCGGTGGTAAAATATTCTCACCGTCACATACCTAGTATATTTTTATATAGATACAATAGGCCTACCTGATTTTGAACACAAGAGGGCAGTATAGCCCTATGTATGACTTGACTTTTATGGGACTAAAGAGTACAATTGCTATTTTTAAACGTATAAGTAATTCTTAAATTGAAAAAAAAAAAAGAATAAAATGGGTTTAGTTGTGATATTTGTATACTTTTATATAGAAATAAATGGTGTATAATTACATTTTTAGAAGATGAGGCTTTTAGCGTTTCCTTTTTGTACATTACTTTAATCCCTCACTATATCAAAACTGTTTGAAATATTTAATATCCGTTCACAATTTAGCATCTTTAATGTATTTTCATCGTGTTGAAAAAGTTTGGTGTGAAAAAAATAAACCAGTTAGGAGGAGTAGCAGCTAAAAACTCAGAGTCTGAAACATCCCAAAAATCCACATTCAGACCTAAATATCTGACTTCCTGTTGGTTGGAGCAAATTACTTTAAATTAGAAAGTTGTCCGGCTCGATTAGACCAATGTACGTACTGATTTTTGTTACTGTATATACAACTAACCCCCCCACTTTTGTCAAAGGCATTTTGAAAGTGACACACTTCCTGCTGCCAGTTGGTGGTGCTATAACTTTGACACACAATAGTTACATCCATCTGATCGGCCTCTTACCACGAACACACTGGTGAAGTTTCATCAAGATCAGTTAATGTATGCAGAAGTTATACCGCTTCGTGTTTATCTTTTCTCGCCATAAATTCGTTTCCTCACCACGGCCAAACCGTTCGAGATATCAAAAATCCTTCCGCAATTTAGCATCCTCAATGACTTGACTTCATGCACACCGAGTTTGGTGGGGATTGGATGAATTCTCTAGGAGGAGTACTTCGCATTCCACAGCAAGCGTTTTCCAAACAACCCATAATAGCCGACTTCCTGTTGGGCTGGCGTAAAACTTGACCGGGGAAAAGTTGTTCGGCCCGATGAGATCTATATGTGTACCGAGTTTCATATTAATTCATGCAAGCGTGTTTGATCTATGGACCAAGTTTTCAGACCCAGTTTAAGGGGGCGCTGTTGAGCCCCCCTGCCATGCCCGGGTACCAGCTTCAGCCCGGCCATGATGCCAGGGGGTTCTGACTTGTGTGCAAAGTTTCAAGAGTTTTTGAGCACGTTAAGGACCCCAAAAGCCCCTGAAACCTTGATTAACAATATAAAAGCAATAGTCAAATCCCCCCCTCCCCTCACACACACAGAGACACAGAGACAGAGAGAGGGAGAGAAAATTCTCCAGAAAATCCACATTCAAACCAAAATATCTCTCTTCCTCTTGGTCCGAGCTAGTTACTGTAAATTAGAAAGTTGTCCGTCTTGATGAGAACAATACACATACCAAGTTTTGTTGCTGTTGATAAAACTAACCCCCCCACTTTTGACTAAAGGTGGCGCTACTGAGCCATTTCACCACGCCCGTTTCTGAAACTTTGCACATGTCTACTGGATAATAAATGTGATGTGTCTGTCGAGTTTCATGCATTTTCAAGCATGTGAAGAGTCTCAAAAGCATCCGAAAAGAATAGTAAAGTTTGATGCGTTGCCACGGCAACAGTATCTAAGATATCAATAATCCTTTCACAGGTCTACATCTGCCGTGTGTTTACATTATACACATAAAGTTTGAAGCAAATCGGGTAAAAATAAGAGGGTGATTTCAAAGCATTTTGAAAGTGACACACTTCCTGTTGCCAGTTGGTGGCGCTATAACTTTGACTCACAAATGTCACATCCATGTGATCGGCCTCTTACAACTAACACACTGCTGAAGTTTCATCAAGATCAGTTAATGTATGCAGAAGTTATAACACACTTCCTGTTTGAATTATTCACCATAAATTCGTTTCCTTGCCACGGCCAAACCGTTCGA
Source organism: Squalius cephalus (assembly GCF_949319135.1). NCBI lineage: Eukaryota > Metazoa > Chordata > Actinopteri > Cypriniformes > Leuciscidae > Squalius > Squalius cephalus. Next base: position 26,214,288 of record NC_137138.1, on the reverse strand, counting down.
GATATCAAAAATCCGTCCGCAATTTAGCATCCTCAATGTCTTGACTTCATGCCGACCGAGTTTGGAGGCGAATGGATGCATTTCCTAGGAGGAGTACATCAAATTCCACAGCATGCGTTTCCAAACAACCCATAATAGCCGACTTCCTGTTGGTCTGGCGTAAAACTTAGAGCACGAAAGTTGTTCGGCCCGATGAGGTCTATATGTGTACCGAGTTTCATATTATTACATGCAAGCGTGTCTGATTTATGGACAAGTGTTCGGATCCCGTTCCAGGGGGCGCTGTCGAGGCCCCCTGCCACGCCCGGGTACCAGCTTCAGCCCGGCCCTGATGGCCGCGGGTTCTGACCTGTGTAAAAAATTTCAAGAGTTTTCGAGCATGTTAAGGGCCCCAAAAGTGCCCGAAAGGTTGACAAAATAATAATAATAATAATAATAATAATAAATATAGCTGCGAGCAGCGATTACGGGCCCAAGCCGGTGGCACCGCAATCCTGGTGCCAGGGTGGCGGTGCCGGCGGCTTTGGCCCTCCATCGCTGCTCGCAGCTATATTTATATTTATATATATATATATATATATATATATATATATATATATATATATATATATATATATATACACACACACACACACACACATATATATATATATATATATATATATATATATATATATATATACACACACACACACACATACATATATATATATATATATATATATATATATATATATATATAAATAACTTTAAGGGACAAGACACAGATCATTTTACTTGCCTGACCTAATTAGAACAAAGAAAAAAATAAAATAAAATAATAAGTAGGGGATCACTAAATCGAGAGAATTATTCTGATTTTATGATACACTCAAAATATTCCACAACAAATCCTTTAAATGTAATGATATTCAGAACGGAACAAGAATAAAAACTTAAAAATAAACTATAAACAAAGCCAAAACGAAAAAATAAATATAATAAAAAAATTAAATTTCAAGCAATCCATGGCATGATTTATTTATTTTTTGGACTAAAACATTCTGGCTTTTTTTAAACTCAAACATAATTCTTAAATGAAATAATAATAATAATAAAAGAATAAAATGGGTTTAGTTCTGATTTCGTTGAAATCGCTCGCTCTCCGTACCTAACTTTTCCTGAATACAATCACTATTGAAACTGTGATATTGATTTCATACAACAGGTTATTAACAGTTAAAATGAAGTCATTTACATTTTAGATGCAATATTGACTGTTTTTGTTCTGTTTCAGCAGCGGAAATAGTTAAACAAAGATCACAGAAGAACGCATCTCACAGGAACGTGTTTTCTCATAACTGAATGATTCAGCATTTTGAACGAATTGGTTGACTCAAAGATTGAATGATCAATCCATAAACATCTCAGTGTTTCCCCTATAAATTTTTCCAGCAGCGGTGCTGTTACGTGCCGGAGGTTGTTACCAAGCCGCTTGCGGGGGGTCCGGGGGCATGCACCCCCGGAAGATTTTTTTTTTAATAACCCCTTAAACCATGACTTCTGGCAAGTTTTGTGGATAGAAATGGACATTTTGAGACATACATTTTGAGGCTCAAATGTAAGAAAGGGGCACTATGTAAAAAAAAAAAAAAAAAAAATATATATATATATATATATATATATATATATATATATATATATATATATACATGTATATATATATATATTACGGCTGGGAATCGATTAAAAAAATAACTAATTAATCGCACAATTTGCTGTGATTAATCGCAATTAATTGAATTTCCTCCAAACTTGTAATCATCAATATTTAAATGTAGAATCACTAATTAAATCAAACACACAAAAAAGGGGGAAAAAAGAAAAATGTCCACACAAATTGGACAGAAAATAGCCCTATATTAAAATATAAAACATCAATATATTATTCTTCATTCAGTTCTATGCAACATACTAAGATTTAACAGATTTATTTTTGACTAATTATCAAAATAAAGTATAGTCATACAAAGCTATTATTACCAGAGTATGTGATCAGAGCAGGTAATTTTACCATGCATGGCTAACTTATACCAGCTCAGCAAACAGAAGTCTACTACTGAGAAATTTCACGTTATTTGAGCGGACTTTGCTTTTCCAGTGCGTGATCGGTACATGATTGGAGCGTTTGGGCCGTTAACCACAGAGCAGAACGCGCATCGCAAACATGGAGTGGAACATTGAGCAGAGAGCGCAGTGCGCCGACACACACTCACACACACACGGAACCGAGAGCGCGGCGCAAACACGGAGCGGAAAAGACTCGCACGTGAAGTTACTAAAACAAGCTGCGCGAGAATGAAACCTTATCGCCGAACACGGACGGCATATTTTCCATAGACAGTAAAAAAAATGGACACAGCGACACCATTATAGACTTCAACGGAGAAAAGTTCGTACCGCTTTCTCCTTTGCACAAGCGCTTGCTCGCTCTCCCGTGGCGTCTGTCGTTGCTATGCCAACCATGAACTGAGGCGCGCCTGAAAACCTTTTGATCTGTCCATGCTGAAAACGTGCGCACCGCTTTGCTTCTATTATGAGCGCACTTGCCGCGCGCCCACATTTGAAATATTTGCATGTGAACGTGAATGTGAACGGCCCCTTTTATGGCAACTTGTGTAAGTGAATGTCGTGATATTATTGATCATGTGAAGATTTTGCAGCGGCGCTGAAAATCCAGCGGCGGCGCTGCGCCGCTGCTTAATACATTGTAGGGGAAACACTGCATCTGTTTATGTTTATGGATTGGATGTTTATGGATCCATGTTTATGGATCTGTATGTTATGGATTACGAATCATTTGAACGAATGAATCAATGACTCGCTCATTAAGACGGTCACTTGGCGACATCTAATGGCGGTTTAGTGTTGTTTAAAAGCATAATTCTTTCCAACGTGTGTGTGATTTGTGTGTGCACCATTATAAATGTCCGTGCGGACGTCCGTATTTTTCTTTCACTTTTATATTAGCGATACAAAAGCACCCGCTCGTGTCACACACGTCGATTAACCGGTGGGAAAATATCCTCAGACACATACCTAATAAATGTATATTTAAATACATTATTGGCCTAGCTGGTAAAAAGTTTTATATATTATTTTGATGTCCTTTTGGACACAAGAGGGCAGTATAGCCCTATGTATGACTTGAATTTTATTTTTTACTTTACTGTTTTAAAATTTAGAATAAAATTAGAATAAAATTCTTTTTAAAAACAGAATAAAATGGGTTTAGTTGTGATATTTGTATACTTTTATATAGAAATAAATGGTATAAAATTACATTTTTAGAAGATTTGAGGCTTTTAGTGCCTTTTGGAGGCTGATTTTGCAAAAAATCCACATTCAAACCAAAATATCTGACTTCCTGATGGTCGGAGTTAATGACTTTAAATTAGAAAGTTGTCCGGGTCGATGAGATCAACATACGTACTGAGTTGTGCTACTGTAGGTAAAACAACCCCCCCAACTTTTGTCAAAAGCATTTTGAAAGTGACACATTTCCTGCTGCCAGTTGGTGGCGCTATAACTTTGACACACAATAGTTACATCCATCTGATCGGCCTCTTACCATGAACAAACTGCTGAAGTTTCATCAAGATCAGTTAATGTATGCATTAGTTATAACACTTCGTTTTTCTCTTTTCTCGCCATTAATTCGTTTCCTCGCCACAGCCAAACCGTTCGAGATATCAAAAATCCGTCCGCAATTTAGCATCCTCAATGTCTTGACTTCACGCTGACCGACTTTGGAGGCGAATCGATGTATTTCCTAGGAGGAGTACATTAAATTCCACAGCAAGCGTTTCCAAACAACCCTAAATAGCCGACTTCCTGTTGGGCTGGCGTAAAACTTAGAGCACGAAAGTTGTTCGGCCCGATGAGATCTATATGTGTACCGAGTTTCAAATTAATTCATGCAAGCATGTTTGATATATGGACCAAGTTTTAGAACCCCGTTCAAGGGGGCGCTGTTGAGCCCCCCTGCCACGCCCGGCTACCAGATTCAGCCCCGCCCTGATGGCCGCGGGTTCTGACCTGTGTGCAAAGTTTCAAGAGTTTTCGAGCACGTTTAGGGACCCAAAAGCCCCAGAAACCTTGAAAAACAAATGAAAAAGTAAATCTCACTCAACTGACAAATCACCCCCACCCCTCACACACTCAGAGACAGAGAGAGAGAGAAATTTCTCCAAAAAATCACATTCAAACCAAAATATCTGACTTTCTGTTGCTTTGAGCTAATAAGTGTAAATTAGAAAGTTGTCCGGCTCGATAAGAACAATATACATACCAAGTTTTGTGATTCTAGGTAAAACTAAGCCCCCATTTTTGACTAAAGGTGGCGCTACTGAGCCCCTCACCACGCCCGTTTCTGAAACTTTGCCCATGTCTACTGGATAATAAGTGTGATGTGTCTGTCGAGTTTCATGCAATTTCAAGTATGTTAAGAGTCTCAAAAGCATCAAAAAAGAATATTAAAGTTTGATGCGTTGCCATGGCAACAGTATATAAGATATCAATAATCCTTTCACAGGTCTACATCTGCCGTGTGTCTACATCATACACATAAAGTTTGAAGCAAATCAGGTAAAAATAAGAGAGTGATTTCAAAGCATTTTGAAAGTGACACACTTCCTGCTGCCAGTTGGTGGCGCTATAACTTTGACTCACAATAATCACATCCTTGTGTTCGGCCTCTGAAAACGAACACACTGCTGAAGTTTCATCAAGATCAGATAATGTATGCTGAAGTTATAACACACTTCCTGTGTCCCTTATTCGCCATAAATTCGTTTCCTTGCCACGGCCAAACCGTTCGATATATCAAAAATCCGTCCGCAATTTAGCATCCTCAATGTCTTGACTTCATGCTGACCGAGTTTGGAGGCGATTGGATGAATTCTCTAGGAGGAGTACATTAAATTCCACAGCATGCGTTTCAAAACAACCCATAATAGCCGACTTCCTGTTGGGCTGGCGTAAAAAGTAAAAGTACGAAAGTTGTTCGGCCCGATGAGATCTATATGTGTACCGAGTTTCATATTATTACATGCAAGCGTGTCTGATTTATGGACTAAGTTTTCGGACCCCGTTCAAGGGGGCGCTGTCGAGCCACCCTGCCACGCCCGGGTACCAGCTTCAGCCCAGCCCTGATGGCCACGGGTTCTGACCCGTGTGCAAAGTTTCAAGAGTTTTCGAGCACGTTAAGGGTCTCAAAAGTGCCCGAAAGGTTGACAGAAAAATAATAATAATAATAATAATAATAATAAAATATAGCTGCGAGCAGCGATTACGGGCCCAAGCCGGTGGCACCGCAACCCCGGTGCCTTTAGTTACCTAAAGGCACCGGGGTGGCGGTACCGCCGGCTTGGGCCCTCCATCGCTGCTCGCAGCTATATTTATATATATATATATATATATATATATATATATATATATATATATATATATATACATACATACATACACACACATACATATATATGTATATATATATATATATATATATATATATATATATATATATATATATATTATTGTTCAAAAGTTTGGGGTCAGTAAGATTTTTAATGTTTTTAGGAGAAGTCTCTTCTGCTCACCAAGGCTGCATTTATTGATTAAAAATACAAACAAAAACAGTAATATTGTGAAATATTATTCCAATTTAAAACAGCTGTTTTCAATTTTTAAATATTTTACATAGTAATTCATTTCTGTGATCAAAGTTGAGTTTTCAGCATCATTACTCCAGTTTCAGTGTCACATGATCCTTCAGAAATCATACTAATATGATGATTGATGCTCAATAAATATTCATTATTATTTTCAATGTTGAAAACAGTTGTGTACAGATTTTTTTTTTCAAAATGCTTTGATGAATGTTAGTTCAAAAGAACAGCATATATTTCAAATATATATATTTTTAACATTATAAATGTCTTTACTGTAACTGTTGATCAGTTTAACTCATCCTTCATAAATAAAAGTACTGATTTATTTTATTTATTTACCCCAAAAATAAAATTTTAATTATTACTAACCCAAAACTTTTGAGCGGTAGTGTTTAACGTTACAAAAGCTTTAGATTTCAGATAAATGCTGTTCTTTTGAACTTTCTATTCATCAAAGACTGTACACAACTGTTTTCGACATTTAAAATAATAATGAATGTTTCTTGAGTATCAATCATCATATTAGAATAATTTCTGAAGGATCATGTGACAGTGACGACTGGAGTAATGATGCTGAAAACTCAGCTTTGATCACAGGAATAAATAACAGTTTAAAATATATTAAAATAGAAAGCAGCTGTTTTAAATTGGAATAATATTTTACAATATTACTGTTTTTGTTTGTATTTTTAATCAAATATATGCAGCCTTGGTGAGCAGAAGAAACTTCTCTGTTATGTGCGCGCCACAGACTGCACGCACGTCCGCTTAGAGTTCCGCCTTTTGCCTTCCGTCAATATTACGTTATTAGAAAAAATTTTTTTTAGAGAATCGATTTTTTGACATTTGTGAATCGATTCAGAATCGTCCACGTCCGCATCGCGATGCATCTAAGAATAATTTTTTTCTCCCACCCCTAGATTTCATACAAATAAACAGTTACAATTAAGTCACTTACATTTTAGATGCAATGTTGACTGTTTTTGTTCTGTTTCAGCAGCGAAAATAGTTAAACAAAGATCACGGCAGAACCATCACTTATCACGTGTTTTCTCATAACTGAACGATTCAGCATTTTTAACGAATCGGTTGACTCAAAGATTGAATGATCAATCCATAAACATCTGTCTTAATCATGATCGACTCATTCGAACGAATCGTTTGAACGAATGAATCAATGACTCGCTTATTAAGATGGATGCCTGGCGACACCTAATGGCGGTTTAGTGTTGTTTATTCTTTCCCACATGTGTGTGATTTGTGTGTGCAACATTATCATTATTTTTCTTTCACTATTATATTAGCGATTTAAAAGCACCCACTCGTGTCACACGTCGATTAACCGGTGGGAAAATATCCTCAGACACATACCTAATAAATGTATATTTAAATTAGAGGTGGGCATAGATTAATTTTTTTAATCTAGATTAATCTAGATTAATTTTGAAATTAATCTAGATTAATCTAGATTAAAATGGCTCATTTGAATTCTGCCGAAGGCATTCAGAATATGTGTGCTACCCAAATAATGACTATAAAAGTAAGTCTTTGAGAACGGGTTTCTCAAGCCAGGTGGCACATTAGACCAGGGGCTCATCTCCTGTTTCCAAAATGCATCACAAACTGCTTGAGAAAGCTGTTCTACTCACAGACTGTAAAAGGTTACTACTGTACTGTTACCGTCCGTAGGCAACATTAGGTAGGCCTATGTTATTATCAACTACTATAGGCAATCAATTAGGGATGGGCGATATGGCCTAAAATCCATATTGTGATATACATTGCAGCCTCTTGCGATAACGATATTATAATAAAACCATTTCAGAACAGGTTACACAGACCCTGCTAAACAACTGCTAAATGTTTTTGTTTTTTTGAAAGGGTGTATGTAGTTTTGAGAACATATATTGTGCAAAACTGTAAGTATACAACATAATTTTGCAGATAAATAAAATTTAAGTACACTAGCTGCAGAGACTTAAGTAGGTCTAATGTTTATTATGGCTTGGAGCTTATGAAACCCCAAATTTAAAATTAGAATATTGTCTAACCGATGTCTTTTCAGTTAAAAAGAAACACAACAACGATTCTTAAAATCGGGCGCTTTTAATAAAAAGAGATTATGTGCTAACTTACACCACTCACTAAGATATATTGGGAATAATACGCGCGCGCTGGTATTCAGTGATGTGTTTCGTTTTGAATTTGAGGTGGTAGAACGGATTAGTCGTGTTAACTTACCGAATTGTTACACCACACAGTCTACGTCGGACGGCTTAAATCCGAACCAAGTCCAAATAATGGATGTTCCACCGATCTTTTACACCAGCTTTCACTTTCAGCCGTGTTTACTTAAGATGACGACGAATATGATGCGTTGCAGCCGGGTGTTCCTCGCGGCCGCGGGTAGATTGCGTCATCATAGCTTGTGTAGCTTGAGCCAGCTCCCAACCCAATTTGGAGAATAGATTAACGGCGATATTTTTTTTATCGCGCGATAAGAGTCTCGCGTTAACGCAGCGCGTTAACGCCGATAACGGCCCACCACTAATTTAAATACAATATTGGCCTACCTGGTAAAAAGTTTTATATACTATTTTGATGTCCTTTTGGACACAAGAGGGCAGTATAGCCCTATGTTTGCTTTTTTGTTGAACCAAATAGCACTAAATAGCCTGTTTTAACTTTTTCATTCTTCTTGAATTGCAAAAACAGAATAAAATGGGTTTAGTTCGATATTTGTATACTTTTATATAGAAATAAATGGTATATAATTACATTTTTAGAAGATTTTTAGTGTTTCCTTTTTGGACATTACTTTAATCCCTCGCCATAGCAAAACCGTTTAAGATATTTATTATCCATTCACAATTTAGCATATTTAATGTAGTTTCATCATGTTGAAAAAGTTTGGTACGAATAAAATAAATAGTTTAAGAGGAGTGGCTAAAAATTCAGAGGCTGATTTAGCAAAAAAAATCACATTCAGACCAAAATATCTGACTTCCTGATGGCCAGAGCTATTGAATGTAAATTAGAAAGTTGTCCGGCTTGATGAGAACAATATACAAACTATTTTTTCTTTACTGTAGTTAAAACTAACCCCCCCACTTTTGTCAAAAGCATGTTGAAAGTGACACACTTCCTGCTGCCAGTTGGTGGCGCTATAACTTTGACTCACAATAGCTACATCGATCTGATCGGCCTCTTACCACGAACACACTGCTGAAGTTTCATCAAGATCAGTTAATGTATGCAGAAGTTATTCCACTTCGTGTTTCTCTTTTCTCGCCATAAATTCGATTCCTCGCCACAGCCAAACCGTTCGAGATATCAAAAATCCGTTCGCAATTTAGCATCCTCAATGTCTTGACTTCATGCTGACTGAGTTTTTAGGTGATTGAATGAATTCTCTAGGAGGAGTACATCACATTCCACAGCAAGCGTTTTCCAAACAACCCATAATAGCCGACTTCCTGTTGGGCTGGCGTGAAACTTGACAGAGGGAAAGTTGTTCGGCCCCATGAAATCTATATGTGTACCGAGTTTCATATTAATTCATGCAAGCGTGTTTGATATATGGACCAAGTTTTCAGACCCTGTTCAAGAGGGCGCTGTTGAGCCCCCCTGCCACGCCCGTTTCTGAAACTTTTCACATGTCTACTGGCTAATAAGTGTTATGTGTCTGTCGAGTTTCATCCAATTTCAAGCATGTTAAGAGTCTCAAACGCATCCGAAAAGAATATTAAAATTTGATGCGTTGCCACGGCAACAGTATCTAAGATATCAATAATCCTTTCACAGGTCTACATCTGCCGTGTGTTTACATTATACATATAAAGTTTGAAGCAAATCGTGTAAAATTAAGAGGGTGACTTCAAAGCATTTTGAAAGTGACACACTTCCTGCCCATACAAAAATGTAATATATGGCCATGTACTTATATTTTAAATAGCATGACATATATCTATACATATATTTGACTTGTATGAGAACACAATATATGCCTGCAACATATATCTATACATATATTTGACTTATCTGAGAACACAATATATGACTGCAACATATATCTATACATATATTCGACTTATCTGAGAACACAATATATGCCTGCAACATATATCTATACATATATTCGACTTATCTGAGAACACAATATATGCCTGCAACATATATCTATACATATATTCGACTTATCTGAGAACACAATATATGCCTGCAACATATATCTATACATATATTCGACTTATCTGAGAACACAATATATGACTGCAACATATATCTATACATATATTCGACTTATCTGAGAACACAATATATGCCTGCAACATATATCTATACATATATTCGACTTATCTGAGAACACAATATATGACTGCAACATATATCTATACATATATTCGACTTATCTGAGAACACAATATATGTTCAACATATATCTCTACATATATTTGACTTATCTGAGAACACAATATATGACTGCAACATATATCTATACATATATTCGACTTATCTGAGAACACAATATATGACTGCAACATATATCTATACATATATTTCACTTATCTGAGAACACAATATATGCCTGCAACATATATCTATACATATATTTGACTTATCTGAGAACACAATGTATGACTGCAACATATATCTATACATATATTTGACTTATCTGAGAACACAATATATGACTGCAACATATATCTATACATATATTTGACTTATCTGAGAACACAATATATGCCTGCAGCATATATGAACATGTATGTGTCCAAACATGTGAAGAAAATATTTGAGTTCATCCATATATGATACCATATATCTGCATATATTACAGTATAGTATTGGTTTCTCGCATATATGGACAACATTAATTATAAATATGTGACATACATATTTGTTTTCAACATATTTAATAAATGTATGTAAACATACACTGTAACCCTTTACTGTAAATTTACAACGAATTTCTTACAGAATTGTAGGCTACTGTATTTCCATAATACAGTATTAAGCTGTATCTTTTACAGAACAGCTGTAAATATACAGCACATTTATGTTTTCGTCCTGATAAATTCGTTACCATCATACTGACTGAAAAGGCATTGCATTGTGGGATTGATTTCTTTCGCGCTCAATTCAGTTCAAATGTGACGCGTCATGCGAGCAGACAGTAACGTTAGGCAGCTACAACAGGCAAACTCGTTTTGTCAGCGGGATTCAACTGAACAAATAATCATTCCTGTTATCAAGATAAACAATGTCTGCGAATCTGTGAGCAATTTTAAAGCTTTTTTGAGGTTCGGTTCGGTTCGGTTCGTGTTTCAAACATTAGTTGCCTGTGACGCAGCAGAAAATGGACGACGTTAACGGTAGCAGCTACCTGAAGACGGATGGAAGAATTTGTCATTGAATAATCTAACCTGCGCGTGACGATAAGTGGGATTTAGAGTTTGAGAAGATGGAGAATTGTTCAACTGAGTGATACGGTAAGCCAATATATAAGTTTTTTTTTTTTTTTTTGCGTTCGCATTTCTACATTGTTTTCACGTATTTGGTTTGATTTTGCGAACGCGGTTTACTACCGTGGCCGCGCAAGCAATTCACTGACTCTGTTCCACCTGTTTACCAAGTAACGTTAACTTCGACATTTCATATAATAGACAACCTTTACCATGCTATTTGCATGACGTGCATTTGATATTTTTTTCGTTTTAGGCTTTGTAATCTGATGGCCATTGTTAATGTAAGTGCTTTTAAGTAGTGTTACAGTTATAGTCTATGTTGTAAAAAAAAAAAAAAAAATGCTGTCAAATTCTGTCAGTTCTGTGATCGTGCTTTTGAATCGTTGTCAGAATTTTGCTAGCACATGAAAATCCATGTTCCTAATGCTGTTTTCAAATGTAGTAGGCCTGTTCCTGATTGCCATCCCATGGTCCTACAACTACTCCCTAATTCAAAGAAGTTAGACGGTGTTATCCTTCAAGCAGATAAGTAGAGATTATTCAGCAAATCTCATTAATTTGTAATATGTTTTATGTTTTGGGTTCTGTTGATCAAGGTTGTGCTGTCCTTTTTAAAAATTGTTTCAGAAATTTGCATCGCTGATGTCCAGCAATCTACATTTGCCAGAAAGTCCACGACTTATTTCCTGGTATGTAAACATTAAAGGGGTAGATGAAACCTAAAATGAAAAGCCATCATTTACTCACCCTACTGCAAAATATGTTTTTCTTAATTAGTGTTTTTATTTTGTTTCCAGTCCAGATATCTACAATTCTTACATGAAGAAGCATTTATTAGACACGTAAAAATTGTCTTGTTTTCTGAAAGAATAAGTCAAAATTAAGTGAGTTTATGCTTAAAACAAACAAAATTATATGCCAGTGCATTTTAGCATTCTAACCAATTTTAATTTTTAGTTGAAAAATTTAATTCATAGAACTATGAATAGACAACTACATCGAACCACAGTGGAACCCACAGTAGTTATTTTAATTATTAATATTATTTATTTATTCTTTTTTTTTATTTTCTTTTTTATTCCATTACAGGTCAATCTCTAAGCAACCAGTGCTGGATATTAAGTTTGGAAGGTCAAGGTGTGTGTGAAGGATCACAGCCTCTTCATCACTGGCCTGGCAGCGCTGTTTGCCTCCTCCTATAACTTCAGCTTGCAGTACCAGGAAGAGGCAGCACCTTGAGTTTGGTCAGAGGTTAGTCATTGGCATATTTGCCATTCATATATATATATATATATATATATATTAGACTGAATTGTGTCACTAACCTTGACTTGACAGTATTTATTATGTTGACTACTGGTATGAACAATATGGCCCTGGTTTCCATACAGGGCTTAGCTTAAGCCAGGTCTAGGCCTTAATAAAATTAGGGTATTTAAGCAGCTTTTATAATAATGTATCATTAAAAAAAAAAAAAACATTACTGGTGTGCATCTTGAGATAAAACAGTGGCAGTCATATATTTTAAGATATATCGGTGCAAGTTGTTTTCAGTTGAAGGATTAGTGAAAATTCTGTCATTAATTACTCGCCCTCATGTCGTTCCAAACCTGTAAGACCTTCGTTCATCTTCAGAACACAAATTGAGATATTTTTGATGAAATCTGAGAGGTTTCTGAACCACCCATAGACAGCAACGTCTTTGCAACTTTTAAGGCCCAGAAAGCTAGTAAAAACATTGTTTAAATAATCCATGTAACTAGTGCAACCTTAAAGGAGAACTCCGGTCAATTTTAACATTGAGCTCATTTTTTTGTAAATTTGGAGTGCTGTCAATACAGAGAACAACGACAAAAATCGGTGTTGCCTACACCGTGTTATCCTCTTTTTAAAATTTGCACCCTGTTGACTTCAATTTTTAAACCTGCTTTTAGCCTCTTAACATCCTTGATGTGTCATACAAGTGCCCAGCCATGTGAGTGATTCCTTCAGAGTGAACACGGGTGAATCTGACTGCAGTAGATGTGAAAGATATCTTGTTGAAACATCTACAAATGTCCGTATATAGGTGAAAATGCCCCTTGAAATCAATTTAAGGTGGCAAATATATTACCCCTTAATAAAAAATGTTAATTTCTGTCACTGCTGTAAACTGACCACTGCATAGAATATGAATATCTTTGTCAGTCAGCTGTCAACAGGCCTAAACAAGCCATGGCACCAAGCACAGAAACACAATCCGTAAAATGTTATCTAATTATTATCAAGAAAACTTTGAAAATATCGATCGAGACATATTTTGTCAATATTGCTCACCCCTAATGCATGGTATTAATTTTGATTTCTTCGGGTCTTAAAAAGGTCTTAAAAAGCCTTAAATTTGACTTTAAAAAATGTGCAGAAACCCTGCTTCATAATATTTAGGTTGAACCACTGTAGCTATATATTTACCAATGTTTTTACCACTTTTCTGGGCTTTGACAGTTGCAATGATATTGATATCAATGGAAGGACAAAACTATCAGATTTCATCAAAAATATCTTCATTTGTGTCCCGAAGATGAACAAAAGTCTTGAGGGTGAGTAATAATGACAGAATTAAAATTTTTGGGTGCAAACATGCATTTAGTCTGGTAAATCATGTTGTCATATATGCAATAAACTTGCAAGGCTTGCAATTAAGTTAAATTATTTCTGTCACAAAGGTTTGGGCTGGATTCTGGCAGTGTGTGCTCTATATAAACGGAGAGTCTAAAGACTGCCTTTCCACTGATACTCTGATGGCACCGGATGAGGGCATGATATTGTTAATGAGCTGGGTGATGAGTAGACAAAAGTTGTAGAATAAAACTTTAAATCTGGCAACCCCACTTCCAAAAATTTAGTTAGTTGACAGTGTGCATGTAAACAGACACATTGAGTTGATGTATTTTACCAGGGCAGAAAAAATATCAGTTATTGATCACAACATCCAACATTGCATTTTTTTTTTCACAACATCCAACATTGCATTTATTTTATTTTTTTCATGTTGTTCAGTTTTAGACCGCTTTTGTGCTGTCTCTCTTTGTCAAAATATATACACTCAGTTAATAATATTTAATTGTTGTTTTTTTCTGCCTTTTAGACGCTTTCTTGACATCAATCCTGAACGTGGATCAAAAACAAAGAAAGGACAAGTAACTTCAAAGAAAACTGGCCAAGTTGTGCAAAACAAGAACACCACTGTAAGCCTACAGGTGTCCTCACTTCTGCGAAACCTTGCAGACTTTGAATGGGATTTCGTTTGCACTTTTATGGACTATGGTCGTTATAAAGCTTGGAAGAGCCAGGACATTTTTTAATAGAACTCTGATTGTATTCGTCTGAAAGAATAATGTCATATACACCTAGGATGACTTGAGGGTGAGTAAATCATGTGCTAATTTAAATTTTTGGGTGAACTATTCCTTTAATTAAGTGCTAACTGTTACCTGTTTAAGTGTTAAAATTGCATTTTATGTTTAAAAAGTAATTCAGCCAACATGTTCACAGAAGGCAATTTAACTAAATAAATGTTTTAAAACCCAGAAAATGTTTTCTTTTTCCTAGTGTGACTACTCTTATGAAACCTTAAAGTATAATATTTTAATTATGTAATAATAAAAGCAGTATTCCCTGTAAAAATACAATTTATTGCTGTCGACAAGTTTAATGTAAAATGTGGTATATGCTGTATTTGGTAATTACAGTGGAGTACTGTAAATGCTGTTTACTGTAGTAGTGTTGTAAAAATACAGTATGTGGATAGCAACCCAGCTGGCAGTATTTAACTGTAAATTTACAGTGAAAAGTTTTACAGTGTACATGCATGTGATACTGATGCATTTTTAAAGCTGTGGCATATGGTTATGGTACTTTGTGGATGTATTTGTCAAAAATGACAAAGAAAACACTGCATTATTGTATTAAAATACTATATTTGGTATTCACACAATAGACAATCTCCAACTATAGGCATTTAATTTCAAGGCATTCAGATATAAGGTTTGTATCCCTAATACATGTGAAAGTATGTACTATAGAAATAAGTACATATATGCATGTATAAATATATGCGTCATATATGCGTGTATACATATATGCGTCATATATGCGTGTATACATATATGCGTCATATATGCGTGTATACATATATGCGCCATATATGCGTGTATACATATATGCGCCATATATGCGTGTATACATATATGCGCCATATATGCGTGTATACATATATGCGCCATATATGCGTGTATACATATATGCGTCTTACATATATTTCACATTTATGTGCATATACGGGAAAATATATGGCACTTACATGAAAACGGCCATTTTTGATATATTTTGAAATATATGTTTCATATATGTATATGTGTTTTACATATATGAATTTTGCATATATTCTCATATATGCAGCAGACATACATGGGCACTAACATTATATATGTAATTTACATATATTGACATATATTACATTTCTGTATGGGTGCTGCCAGTTGGTGGCGCTATAACTTTGACTCACAATAGTCACATCCTTGTGATCGGCCTCTTACAACAAACACACTGCGAAAGTTTCATCAAGATCAGTTAATGTATGCAGAAGTTATAACACACTTCCTGTGTCCCATTAATCGCCATAAATTCGTTTCCTCGCCACAGCCAAACCGTTCGAGATATCAAAAATCCGTCCGCAATTTAGCATCCTCAATGTCTTGACTTCATGCACACCGAGTTTGGTTGTGATTGGACGAATATTCTAGGAGGAGTATTTCAAATTCCAGAGGATGCGTTTTTCAAACAACCCATAATAGTTGACTTCCTGTTGGGCTGGTGTAAAACTTAGAGCACGAAAGTTGTTCGGCCCGATGAGATCTATATGTGTACTGAGTTTCATATTATTATATGCAAGCGTGTTTGATTTATAGACCAAGTTTTCGGACACCATTCCAGGGGGCGCTGTCGAGCCCCCGTGCCACGCCCGGGTACCAGCTTCAGTCCGGCCCTGATGGCCGCAGGTTCTGATGTGTGTGCAAAATTTCAAGAGTTTTTGAGCATGTTAAGGGCCCCAAAAGTGCCCAAAAGGTTGACAAAATAATAATAATAATAATAAATATAGCTGCGAGCAGCGATTGCGGGCCCAAGCCGGTGGCACCGCCAACCTGGTGCCTTTAGTTACACTAAAGGCACCGGGGTGGCGGTGTCACCGGCTTGGGCCCTCCATCGCTGCTCGCAGCTATATTTATATATATATATATATATATATATATATATATATATATATATATATATATATATATATATATATATCAGACAAGTAATATTCTTTGTCTTGTCACTTAAAAAAAAAAAAAAAAAAATATATATATATATATAATGACCTTTTTTTGGATGCTAAACTATTGTTTATTATATGCTTTGTACTTCACTCACGTTCCAATATCGAAGGGAAAAATGATCCTCTTCACATGCGCAAAAATGTCCTTGGAAAATTCACAGTGGAGCGGTGCTTACTGTGATTGTACGAATTGTACTACTGACTATTTAGAGCAGTGTAATCTTTATATGTTAGGTTGACCATTTTATTATTATATTTTATTAAGTCTATAATGAACAGGCTGCAATGTCAAGATTGCAATGCTAGTGTGTGTGTGTGTGTGTGTGTGTGTGTGTGTGTGTGTGTGTGTGTGTGTGTGTGTGTGTGTGTGTGTGTGTGTGTGTTCATGTTTTTCTGTCCCGGTGGGGACTTTAACCTGAATGCACACAGACTCATGGGGACTCGTATCACAGTGGGGACCTAAATAGAGGTCCCCATGGGTAAACAAGCTTCATACAGAATGAGTTTTTTTGGAAATGTAAAAATGCAGAAAGTTTTCAGTGATGGGTAGGTTTAGGGGTAGGGTTAGTGTAAGGATATAAAATATACAGTTTGTACAGTATAAAAATCATTAAATCTATGGAGAGTCCCCAAAAAGATAGTAAACCGTGTGTGTGTGGGTGGGTGTGTGTGTGTGGCGTGGGCGCGTTTGAACAGTGGACACATAAAAACATACTCCGTCATTATACAGGACGACATTCAAACTGCAAAGTGTTAACTTATATTTGTGTACAGTCGCAATAAAACACAACATTGTGCTTTTGTAAAATAATTTCAAGCAATCAACCCCCGAAAGGCTCTAATTTTAAAATTAAACTAAAATGCTCATGGCTGCACGGGCATTCATAACGGTGCACATCCACGGCGAGGAACGAGCAGAACAGAGTGAACTTTTTCAGTTAATTCCTACTTCCATAGGAATTAATTTGAAACGCTCGCTCAACCACTATCAATGTCAGTGTGGACGAACATATTTTACTTTCGTTTTTAAGTTGGCGATTCAAAAGCCCCCAGCGGTGTCACACGTCGATTAACCGGTGGTAAAATATTCTCACCGTCACATACCTAGTATATTTTTAAGTAGATACAATAGGCCTACCTGATTTTTAACACAAGAGGGCAGTATAGCCCTATGTATGACTTGACTTTTATGGGACTAAATAGTACAATTACTATTTTTAAACTTATAAATATTTATTAAATTGAAAAAAAAAGAATAAAACGGGTTTAGTTGTGATATTTTTATACTTTTATATAGAAATAAATGGTGTTTAATTACATTTTTAGAAGATGAGGCTTTAAGTGTTACTTTACTTTAGTCCCTCACTATAGCAAAACCGTTTGAGATGTTTAATATCCGTTCACAATTTAGCATCTTTAATGTATCTTTATCATTTTGAAAAAGTTTGGTGTGAATAAAATAAACCAGTTAGGAAGAGTAGCTAAAAACTCAGAGTCTGAAATATCCAAAAAATCCACATTCAAACCAAAATATCTGACTTCCTTTTGCTCTGAGCTAATAACTGTAAATTAGAAAGTTGTCCGGCTCGGTGAGACCAATATATGTACTGATTTTTGTAACTGTTGGTAAAACTAACCCACCCACTTTTGTCAAACGCATGTTGAAAGTGACACACTTCCTGCTGCCAGTTGGTGGCGCTATAACTTTGACTCACGATAGTTACATCCATCTGATCTGCCTCTTACCACGAACACACTGCTAAAGTTTCATCAAGATCAGTTAATGTATGCAGAAGTTATAACACTTCGTCTCCTCTCTTTTCTCGCCATAAATTTGTTTCCTCGCCACGGCCAAACCGTTCGAGATATCAAAAATCCGTCCGCAATTTAGCATTCTCAATGTCTTGACTTCATGCTGACTGAGTTTGGAGGTGATTGAATGAATTCTCTAGGAGGAGTACATCACATTCCACAGCAAGCGTTTTCCAAACAACCCATAATAGCCGACTTCCTGTTGGGCTGGCGTGAAACTTGACAGAGGGAAAGTTGTTCAGCCCGATGAAATCTATATGTGTACCGAGTTTCATATTAATTCATGCAAGCGTGTTTGATATATGGACCAAGTTTTCAGACCCTGTTCAAGAGGGCGCTGTTGAGCCCCCCTGCCACGCCCGTTTCTGAAACTTTTCACATGTCTACTGGCTAATAAGTGTTATGTGTCTGTCGAGTTTCATCCAATTTCAAGCATGCTAAGAGTTTCAAACGCATCCGAAAAGAATATTAAAATTTGATGCGTTGCCACGGCAACAGTATCTAAGATATCAATAATCCTTTCACAGGTCTACATCTGCCGTGTGTTTACATTATACACATAAAGTTTGAAGCAAATCGGGTAAAAGTAAGAGGGTGACTTCAAAGCATTTTGAAAGTGACACACTTCCTGCTGCCAGTTGGTGGCGCTATAACTTTGACTCACAATAGTCACATCCATGTGATCGGCCTCTTACAACGAATACACTGCTGAAGTTTCATCAAGATCAGTCAATGTATGCAGAAGTTATAACACACTTCCTGTGTCCCATTATTCGCCATAAATTAGTTTCCTCGCCACGGCCAAACCGTTCGAGATATCAAAAATCTGTTCGCAAGAATTCATCCTCAATGTCTTGACTTTATTCTCACCGAGTTTGGTGGCGATCGGATGAAATCCCTAGGAGGAGTATTTCACATTCCATTGTATGCGTTTTCCAAACAACGTATAATAACCGACTTCCTGTTGGGCTTTTGTAAAACTTAGAGCACGAAAGTTGTTCGGCCCGATGAGATCTATATGTGTACTGAGTTTCATATTATTACATGCAAGCGTGTTTGATTTATGGACCAAGTTTTCGGACCCCATTCCAGGGGGCGCCGTCGAGCCCCCCTGCCACGCCACGGTACCAGCTTCAGCCCGGCCCTGATGGCCGCGGGTTCTGACGTGTGTGCAAAATTTCAAGAGTTTTTGAGCATGTTAAGGGCCCCAAAAGTGTCAAAAAGGCAAAAAAAAAAATAATGAAGAAAAAAAAAAAAAATAATCCTTACGGAAACAATAGGGCCTTCGCCCTTTCAGGGCTTGGGCCCTAATAAATAATCCTACCGGAAACAATAGGGCTCTTCGCCCTTTCAGGGCTTGGGCCCTAATAATCCTACCGAAAACAATAGGGCCTTCGCCCTTTCAGGGCTTGGGCCCTAATAATAATAATCCTACCGAAAACAATAGGGCCTTCGCCCTTTCAGGGCTTGGGCCCTAATAATAATAATAATAATCCTACCGAAAACAATAGGGCCTTCGCCCTTTCAGGGCTTGGGCCCTAATAATAAATAATCCTACCGGAAACAATAGGGCCTTCGCCCTTTCAGGGCTTGGGCCCTAATAATAATCCTACCGAAAACAATAGGGCCTTCGCCCTTTCAGGGCTTGGGCCCTAATAATCCTACCGAAAACAATAGGGCCTTCGCCCTTTCAGGTTTTGGGCCCTAATTATCAGAAAAATAATTATATAACAGTAAAACTTACTCCGAAATTGTGTCCTCGGCGGGATCAATTCGCTCTTCAAAATGCTGCCGTTCGTGCATTCGTGCAAAGGTGCATTCTTCCTCGCTGTCCAGAATCATCTGAAGGGCGGAGAAGCCGGAGAAGCGTGCCATACTCAAAATGCGATGAACTATCAGTAAGTCTGATGAAGAAACTGTGTTTTTATGGCATTGATCGGGGGGCGTATGCGATGCATATTAGATCACCTAACTATTTACATGTGAATCGCGCCGGGGGCGGGGCGGCCGCAGCTCATTTAGAGATAATGAAGGGAGAAGGAAAAACGGTACCTCTCCTTGCTTTCAAACGGATTACATGAGTTGAAAACATTTGTTTTTTATATAAATTGCTTCATTTAAAAGAAGAGATTTCAAGCTTCATAAAGACAAATATCACGTGTCTGTGTGAGAAGTATTCGCTGAGTTATGATTCATTTTCGGACGCGTTTCAGAATGGACTACACGGACAGAGAGAAGGAAGAACTCGCTTCGTGTTTATTTTTCTTTATTTGGCGAAAAGCACAACACTTTGTTTTTATTGTGAGTATACACAAAAATAATACACATTTAACAGAATCGATTGATGTATGAAACTCCTATGGAAAATCAAAGTCAACAGAGTATTTATGAGTTTCTTTTACACTGATAAAAAAAAAGCGAGCTGGTATCGCCGGCGATACCGTCGACCTTAGAGGGTTAATGTAGCACTAACGTCAGCGAGACATTGATTACAAATAGTTCTAAATAGTCCTACCAAATAGTGCTTCTTAAACGTAGATGTTCAGTTCAACGTAACACCACATACGTCTGTCATGTAGGCTATAATATCAATACGGCTTAGCAGGAAAAATACTAGCTAACGTTACATTCACAGCCTCAGGTAGTAAACTAAATGCTAAATGGCGCTGCAGCCGCCGACCTTTTTCCCCCTGAGGAGATGTTTGTTGTCCTAAGTAGCTAGCAGCTAGCTTGCTAGTTCAGCATGCAAAAATGGCAAATACCGGTAATACTAAGTGTTACATTCAGTCAAATCCTACCACATTAATCAGTTACGTATCATATCAAACCGGCTTAGCTCGTTTGCTAATGCTTACCTGAGTGTCGTTCTTCTGTTGGTGCTAACGTTACATGCTTCTTGCACTGCTGTTTTGAGGCATGAGATCATCGATGTGATTATGACACTGCACCTGCGTGAATCCACGAACTAATTGAAGTTCAGAGACTACTTGGGTGGCTCGCTGTAATTCAAAGCAAGCCCACTATGGCGCTTTATACATGGAACTTGGACAGGGCCAGGGCACACAGGGCCAGGGCACACAGGCCACTGGCCGTACGATGATTTTTTTTTCACGGGGCATGAAGGCCAAAGTGTAGGGCAACGGCGGCCATGGCTGCGTGGCCGCGGTATAATTCCCACCCTGTTGTACAGTATCTTTAACAATGAACAATCATAATGACCAAGAAAACAATCATGGGTTTGCATACATCATAATATGAGATTATATACACAGGAAAAAATATCTTTGAATAATTCATCATAATACATCTTTTTTATTATTATTATTATTATTATTATTATTATTATTTTGTTATTTATAAGCCTGATGGATGAAACAAGAGTTAAATTCCACAAGAAAAAGAGGAAAACAAAGGAGATTTAAGGCAATTTCGCTTGTGGGTGAAATTTTTTGCATACAAAATAAATAAATTAACAACATATTCTAGATATGACAATTTGGGGTTTTCGTAATAAAAATGATATCTTTAAGGATAAAACTGTGGGTCACATAAGTAGGGTTACAAATATAAGAACTTAAATCAAACCAAAATGTATTGGTTATACTACAATCACAAAATAAATGGGCTGTTTCTTCAACAATACTACAAAATGAGCAAGTTTCATCAATATCAGTATATTTACAGATAGATTAATTAAAACTGACGCTCATTTCTTTTAAGTTGTTTGCGCTTATTATAACGTCAACATGTCAGGATGTCCGGATCACATTTATACCTTACGCGATCAGCAGGCCCGGGGTGGGTAATCGGGAGAATCGGGACAATTCCCGGTGGGCCGCTTCACTTTTGGGCCGGTCGAGGAATTTTTTTTTTTTTTCACATTTGTCACGTTAGTTACAGTAGGCTACACACGTTCCGCATTCTGACACCACAGCGCGCAGCCTCTGCATGGGTTGTACTATGTGAGGGAGTTCTCCCCTCCCCTCCCATAGAGTTGGTTGGGTCCATAGCCTGTCTTTTCCAAAACGTGTTCTCAGGTAGGCTACCGCGCCGCGGCACCGCCGGCGCCTACCGATAGCTGGGCCGGCCCTACCGTAACGGTACGCGTCAGGGAGGATGGATGGGAGGAAGAGGCCAGGAGGTATGGAAGCTTGTTTCCGCCACAGAATAAAACATTTTAAAAGATAATTGCGAATTTTTATCTCACAATTGCGAGTTTACACGCAATTCTGACTTTATATCTCGCAATTCTGAGAAATAAAGTCAGAATTGCGAGATATAAAATCAGAATTGCGTGAAATAAAGTCGCAATTGCGTGTTATAAAGTCAGAATTGCGAGATATAAAGTCAGAATTGCGAGATATAAAGTCGCAATTGCGTGAAATAAAGTCGCAATTGCGTGTTATAAAGTCAGAATTGCAAGATATAAAGTCAGAATTATGTGAAATAAAGTCGCAATTGCTTCTTATAAAGTCTAAGTGAATTATTATTTAACCTTTACATTATTTGTTGAACCATGGTATTAATACAAACTACACAATAGTAAGAGCTGAACTGTTGCTTCATTTATCCAATTTGGAAAAAGTGCTAATTTGGAATTCCACCATGGAAAAAGTGGGCTGGTCTTGGGCCTGAAACTCCCGGGCTGAAAAGTGGCCCCACTCCGGCCGCGGCGATCAGGCTATATAGTACCTATAGCTATACCTATAGTAACCTATACCAAACAAACAATGTCTTATACTGTATTCTTCATCTCTACCTTCAACCTCACGGCTTATATCCTTCTTTTTCCTTTCTTACAATGACCTTATTTTCTGATGCACTGCCAATGCTATCATCAGTACTTTCTTGAAAAGGTGCAGCTTTTCCTATCTGTCTTCAAAAAACTTACTAACATCAACCTAAAACACAGACAAAGAGGCTTTTATACTGCCTGCCAGAACTGAACAATAGTGCAGAAACACAGAAAATATGTGTTAAAGGATTTTGTCATTTATGCATAACTCACATATTTTTTGGTCGAGTTATTGTTTTTACTAAAAGTGCATGAAATAAATGACCAAAAATATTATAAAGCACATCTGGATGTACAATGGTCTTTTTTAATTTAATTTATATTTCCTAGTCAATAATGAACTCACAATGGAGCCTTGACAGCATGTGACCTAACATGGGCTAATGTCAAGTCAAGTCAAGTCATCATCATTTATATAGCGCTTTTAACAATGTAGATTGTTTCAAAGCAGCTTTACAGAGATAAACGTATAATTTAAGGTAACAGAGATTGTTTTGGCTTTATAGCAGTTCTTTAATAAAGTTATTTTCCAACTAAAGTTAGTTTTGATTGATTCGCTTCCATCGCAACGATCATTTGTTATTAAATTAGGGGCCTCTAAGACGACAGCATTCTCTCTACACAGACTTTAAACGCGAACCTGTGATAAACGCTGATGGCGTTCACATGCGCATTAAGATTTGGTTCTATAGTTATGTGCGTTTGAATATATTTTTATTTTATTTTTTTATTTAACATTTATTTTACCAGGTGGGCCGATTGAGAACAAATTCTCATTTACAACGGCGACCTGGCTAAGATAAGGTGAAAAATGTGCAAGACAACATAGAGTTACATAATAAGTACACAAAACACAGGAGTGCAAATTTACAAATTACAGTGAAACACAATAAGACAATACAGGGTCAAGAAAACAGGATAGGGTATATGTGGTTCTGTTGAGTAACATAGTTAAAGGAGAACTCCGGTCGATTTTAACATTGAGCTCATTTTTTGGTAAATTTGGAGTGCTGTCAGTACAGAGAACAACGACAAAAATCGGTGTTGCCTACACCGTGTTATCCTCTTTTTAAAATTTGCACCCTGTTGACTTTTAGCCTCGTAACATCCTTGATGTGTCATTACAAGTGCCCAGCCATGTGAGTGATTCCTTTAGAGTGAACGCGGGTGAATCTGACTGCAGTAGATGTGAAAGATATGAATAAAAATGATGTTATTTCAGCCAGCGCACATACATGTATTTACATCCTGTTTTCGGTTGAAGTCCACAGTAGCCGATTGTCGAGTTCACGCGCATAGGTTTAGTACGTACACTCACCTAAAGGATTATTAGGAACACCTGTTCAATTTCTCATTAATGCAATTATCTAATCAACCAATCACATGGCAGTTGCTTCAATGCATTTAGGGGTGTGGTCCTGGTCAAGACAATCTCCTAAAGTCCAAACTGAATGTCAGAATGGGAAAGAAAGGTGATTTAAGCAATTTTGAGCGTGGCATGGTTGTTGGTGCCAGACGGGCCGGTCTGAGTATTTCACAATCTGCTCAGTTACT
This sequence comes from Squalius cephalus, assembly GCF_949319135.1. NCBI lineage: Eukaryota > Metazoa > Chordata > Actinopteri > Cypriniformes > Leuciscidae > Squalius > Squalius cephalus. The sequence continues at coordinate 26,189,589 of NC_137138.1, read as the reverse complement.
GGGATTTTCACGCACAACCATTTCTAGGGTTTACAAAGAATGGTGTGAAAAGGGAAAAACATCCAGTATGCGGCAGTCCTGTGGGCGAAAATGCCTTGTTGATGCTAGAGGTCAGAGGAGAATAGGCCGACTGATTTAAGCTGATAGAAGAGCAACTTTGACTGAAATAACCACTCGTTACAACCGAGGTATGCAGCAAAGCATTTGTGAAGCCACAACACGCACAACCTTGAGGCGGATGGGCTACAACAGCAGAAGACCCCACCGGGTACCACTCATCTCCACTACAAATAGGAAAAAGAGGCTACAATTTGCACGAGCTCACCAAAACTTGACAGTTGAAGACTGGAAAAATGTTGCCTGGTCTGATGAGTCTCGATTTCTGTTGAGACATTCAGATGGTAGAGTCAGAATTTGGCGTAAACAGAATGAGAACATGGATCCAACATGTTACCACTATGCAGGCTGGTGGTGGTGGTGTAATGGTGTGGGGGATGTTTTCTTGGCACACTTTAGGCCCCTTAGTGCCAATTGGGCATCGTTTAAATGCCACGGCCTACCTGAGCATTGTTTCTGACCATGTCCATCCCTTTATGACCACCATGTACCCATCCTCTGATGGCTACTTCCAGCAGGATAATGCACCATGTCACAAAGCTCGAATCATTTCAAATTGGTTTCTTGAACATGACAATGAGTTCACTGTACTAAAATGGCCTCCACAGTCACCAGATCTCAACCCAATAGAGCATCTTTGGGATGTGGTGGAACGGGAGCTTTGTGCCCTGGATGTGCATCCCACAAATCTCCATCGACTGCAAGATGCTATCCTGTCAATATGGGCCAACATTTCTAAAGAATGCTTTCAGCACCTTGTTGAATCAATGCCACGTAGAATTAAGGCAGTTCTGAAGGCGAAAGGGGGTCAAACACAGTATTAGCATGGTGTTCCTAATAATCCTTTAGGTGAGTGTACGATCATGCGCCCGAACTCGACAATCGACTACTGTGGACTTCAACCGAAAACAGGATGTAAATGCAGGTATGTGCGCTGGCTGAAACAACATCATTTTTATTCATATCTTGCACATCTACTGCAGTCAGATTCACAGCGTGTTGACTCAGAAGGAATCACTCACATGGCTGGGCACTTGTAATGACACATCAAGGATGTTAAGAGGCTAAAAGCAGGTTTAAAACTTGCCCCATTTAAGTCAACAGGGTGCAAATTTTAAAAAGAGGATAACACGGTGTAGGCAACACCGATTTTTGTCGTTGTTCTCTGTATTGACAGCACTCCAAATGTACAAAAAAATGAGCTCAATGTTAAAATTGACCGGAGTTCTCCTTTAACCTGTTAACCGTTGCCAGTGCGTCGGCGCACTGAAGCGTTTTTTTTTTTTATAGTTCAAAGTTACTATAAGATTTAATGTTATTACCTTGACAAACTATACATCATTAAAAAGATATAAGACTCACGTTTCAGTATTTGACCACTATTGTATTCTGAGAAATTTATATTGACAGTTATGTCTTAATTTGTGTCAGGAGTTATGAAATGCAAAAATGAGTCGATACCTTTAATATGAATTATGAGCGTCAGACGCTCCCATTCATAAAAAACTCCTGTGCTGTCGTCATGAAAGCGATTCTCAAAACAACGTCCCTCACGGCTTTTAGCTCAAAAGTGTGCAGATTTGGAGAAATATTGATATATTTTTAGTTTACATCAGATTTCTATTGACAGGAATAATATTTTATTGAATCAGAACATACATTCAAGGGTTGCTGAATTTGACAAGCCCTGATCTCAAGCTGAATTTTCTTATTTGTACAATCGCATAGGCCTCCATAGACAATACATTGCAGACCAGCACATGTGCATTTCCCGATGCAATTGTGTTTTTGTAAATTGCACAATTTGATTTCTCTGAATCCATTGCAGTAAGGCCAGTCAGGCTCACCATGATTCACAGGGAATCAGAGAGGAGACACAGGAACAGGGAAACGGAGAGGAGGAACAGGGAAACAGAGAGGAGGAAACACAGGAACAGGGAGACAGAGTGGAGGAAACACAGGAACAGGGAGACAGAGTGGAGGAAACACAGGAACAGGGAGACAGAGTGGAGGAGACACAAGAACAGGGAAACAGAGAGGAGGAAACACAGGAACAGGGAGACAGAGTGGAGGAGACACAAGAACAGGGAGACAGAGTGGAGGAAACACAGGAACAGGGAAACAGAGAGGTGGCACAGGAACAGGGAGAGGCTCTACCAATGAATAAACTTAGGAAAGCAACTCCCCACACTGTGGACTCTTGGGGATTTGATTGGCTCCGCTATGAAGTAAAAAACAACATGATTACAAAAGTCTGGTGTTGCATTTGCAGGGATTACTACAGCAAAAACCCCAAATCTACCACACAGTGCCCTGAAAGTCAAGTCAAGTCAAGTCATCTTCATTTATATAGCGCTTTTAACAATGTAGATTGTTTCAAAGCAGCTTTACAGAAATAAACGTATCATTTAAGGTAACAGAGAATGTTTTGGCTTTATAGCAGTTCTTTAATAAAGTTATTTTACAGCTAAAGTTATTTTTGATTGATTCGCTTCCGTCGCAACGATCATTTGTTATTAAATTAGGGGCCGCCAAGAAGACACCATTCTCTTTACACAAACTTTAAACGCGATCCTGTAAGAAACGCTGATGGCGTTCACATGCGCATTAAGAATTGGTTCTATAGTTATGTGCATTTGAATATATGTGTGCAGGTTTGTTATTCCCTACAAACCAAGCCTAAACAAATTACTGGTGTTTCCTTATAGTTTTGATTCAGAATTTTATTTTATTTTATCAATTCGTGGTAGATACGCAAATTGAGTTTTCCCGACGACGCTTTATCTGTAGAGTGGTAAAGGGATCCTCCATAGGGAGAGACTCGTTGGCACTTCAGCACTGCGTTGTCATCGGGTCCAGGCGAAGGGCCTTCGTCGGATCTGGATACGGCCTGGATCCGGCAGGCTGCGGGAAGACCTCGGGATAAACAAAGACACTAAAATTAGCGTAGATGCCATTCTTCTCATGATGTAACAAGTACATCAGGATTTATGGGAAGTGTTCCCGGTTCCGGCTGACCTAATCTATGCAGCCTAACACTGAATTATAGAAGTCTATAATGTATTATGTGAATGCTATGTCAAAGAGATGTGTCTTTAATCTGGCTTTGAAATGACAGAGTGTGTCTGCTTCCCGGACAATGTTAGGAAGATTGTTCCAAAGTTTTGGTGCTAAATAGGAAAAGGATCTACCGCCAGCAGTCAATTTTGATATTCTAGGTATTATCAACTGGCCGGGATTTTGAGATTGCAATAGACGTGAAGGACTATAATGCGTTAAGAGCTCGCTCAAGTACTGCGGAGCTAAACCATTTAGTGCTTTGTAAGTCATCAGCAATATTTTAAAATTGATGCGATGTTTAATAGGGAGCCAGTGCAGTTTTGACAGAACTGGGCTAATATGGTCATACTTCCTGGTTCTGGTAAGAACTCGAGCTGCTGCGTTTTGAACCAGCTGTAGTTTGTTTATTAAGCGTGCAGGGCAACCACGCAGTAGAGCATTACAATAATCTAGCCTTGATGTCATGAAAGCATGAACTAATTGTTCCGCATTTGTCAATGAGAGCATATGACGTAATTTAGATATATTTTTTAAGATGGAAAAATGTGGTTCTCTTACGAGAGGTTCTCTCGTATTGCGTAAGCTCTGCTTACGCAGCGGGAAAAGCCTTCTTTTCTCGAGATACTGAAACCAAAAATTATCCTTAATTTCATATATTGTCAACGCAGTGCAGCTGCAGGCAGCTGAGCTAGAGCGGCATACTGCGCGCTCATTGGCTGCCGCGCGGCAACTGCTTAAGCCTACCAGTGAGCCTGGCGTGACGTCACGCCCAATGAGGGCGCACGCGACCTAGCGCGTCACAGCCCGCCAGAATGGGCGGCGTCAGAGCGTATATAAGGAAGGCTCGTAGGCTATATTCTCTGATTTCTGTCTTTTCAGCGAAGCACTCGCATCGCTGATCTCTGAGAGGAAACCGTCGCCGTGGCCTTCTTGGATCAAGCTAACGAGCCAGCTTAGGACAGCCTGAGGAAGCCGGACGATCTCTTCGCCGCCTTCAGCCTGCCGTGCCAGCTCAGCTATCCGGCGATACATATCCTTCCGTGATAAGCTCTTTTTTGCGTGTATTGCCTTTTCTCCGCAGCACTCTAAAAGAGCACGAGGCGTTGTTGCAAATGCCTCGCACCACGTGCGGCTCATGCCGCTCACCGCTCAGCGACGGAGACCGCCATCTTCTCTGCGCTCTCTGCCTGGGACGGGATCATGCAGCCGTCGCGTTTTCCTCGAGCGGCTGCGAATTCTGCGAAGAGCTGCAGATGTCGACCCTGCGGGCTCGACTCGCCCTCTTTTCAGACACCGCTCCTGCCGTTGCTGGGCCGCGTAAGAAAAAACGCCGCTCACAACGCCCTCCGGAGCCTGAGACATGAGCCAGGGCCTCGCCGGAGCCTCTCCCGCGAGCCTCGCTCTCTCCCTCTCCGCCCCCGCTCCCCGACGCGCAGCCGACGGCTCTCGCCCTCGATGCCGTCGACACAGCGGATGAAGCGGACGACAACGATCGGCTGGACACGTGCTCCTTGTTGGCGTCGGACAGCGAGGTTTGGTCCGGCTCCGCCCGATCCACCTCCTCCACCAGAGCTTCCAGCAGGGCTCCCGCCGGGGTGGAGGCCGAGCTTCTCCGCCTCCTCACTATGGCGGTCGAGCGTCTGGGCCTCGAGTGGTCTACGCCGGAGGTACCCCCGCCTAACAGGCTTGATGGATGCTTCCTGACCACCAATCGCCAGGCTCCAGCGTCTAGACCAGCGCCGTTTCTGCCTGAGCTTCACGACGAGCTTTCTAAATCGTGGAACGCTCCAGTTTCGGCCAGACTCCGTTCTCCAGCCTCATCGACTCTCTCCCGCGTGGACGGAGCCACAGAGAAGGGGTATGACCGGATTCCACCGGTCGAACAGGCGGTTGCAGCGCATCTTTGCCCTCCATCCGCGAGATGGCGCTCAAAGACTGCCCTCCCGTCCAAAGCCTGCAGGACTACTTCGGCGTTCGCCAGCCGCGCTTTCTCCGCCGCTGGGCAAGCCGCCTCAGCCCTGCACACAATGGCGGTCCTTCAAGTTCTCCAGGCGGACCTCCTCCGCCAGCTCGACGAGGGAGAACTGGACAGATCGGCCTTAACCAACCTGCGCAGTGCGACGGACCTTTCCCTTCGCACGACCAAGACAGCGGCCCAAGCGATAGGACGATCCATGGCTTCGCTGACCGTCATTGAGCGCCACCTTTGGTTAACTCTCGCCGATATGGGGGAACAAGAGCGATCCGTCTTCCTGAACGCCCCGCTCTCGCCTACTGGTCTCTTCGGCCCGGCAGTGAGCGGCCTCGTGGACCGTTTTTCTGAGGTTCAGAAAGCGTCACAGGCCATGAACCTCTTCCTGCCCCGCCGCTCGAGCTCCGCTGCAGGCCGCTCTAACCAGCCTCCTGCACGCAGCTCCACACAGCGGCCGTCTCGACCCCCAGACTCTAAGCAGCGCCAGCGCGGCCGCCCCAGGTCCCGCTCCACCAGCCAGCACAGGCCGCCGCCCCCGCGTGGGCCTCGGCCTAAGGTAACGCTGAAGCCCGAGCCTGCTAAGTCCTCCTAGCACCCGTCGGGAGGAAAAGACGGGCGGGTCCCGCCGTGGCCGGACCGCCGTCAAAACTAAGATATATCCCTCTGCCAGTCCCCTTGTCAAAGGCTACTGCAGTAGTGCCCACAGCAGCCAACGAGCCAGTTTTTCAACTCTCTCGCCTGCACACAAACGCCGTTTTTACGGCGACCCAGATAAATCGAATAAAGAGTGTAATATCTGGTCAGACGGCTCACGCCGTCAGTGTTATGAGTGTAGTAAGCTTGCCCACTTCCCAGTGCTCATCACTACACACAAGCACAAATCCCCCTGTGTACCCCACAGAGTGCAATCACATAAAGCGCGCTACGGCCGCTCGAGTGATAACTGTAGGTCACGTGCCCACACTTCAGTGCTCACACCTACACAGTGCTCGCTCTGTCTCACACGCTTGGGTACCGGAACATTCTGCCACTGGCCGCGTGTTAATAAAGAGCCCTGTGCCCGCTACACAGCACGCACACTCTCAGATAAACATGCACGAGCCAGCCACCGGCTGTGTGTTAATAAAGAGCCCTGTGCCCGCTACACAGCGCGCACACTCTCATGTAAACACGTACAAGCCAGCCACCGGCTGTGTGATAACAAAGAGCTCTGTGCCCGCTTTACAGCACGCACACTCTCCGATAAACATGCACGAGCCCGCCCCGCTTCTGCGCCGCGAGCCGTCTCACAAAACGCTCTCTCACAGCGCTGTTCAGCCGGCTGCCGCCATCTGCGAACCCCCGTTCCCCCTCACTGCCACTGTGCGATTCGCGCTTACACCGCCACAGATTCCCCGTCCCGCGCTGTGCGGCGGGCGAGAGTCAGAGGCGATTCGACCCCTAGCTATGAGTGCGAATGCATGGAAAGCTATCCAGGGTGTGTCGAAGTGGGTACTGAACACAGTGATAAAGGGCTATTCGCTTCAATTCGCTCGCCGCCCTCCGCGCTATCGCGCTCGGGCCGAGACTACAGTGAAAGCGGATGCAGCGCATCTGCTTCACACAGAAATAGCGAATTTGCTGCGCAAAGGGGCGATAGAACGGGTTCTCCCTCCGGGTTCCGAGGCAGGCGTATACAGCCGCTATTTCCTCGTACCCAAGAAGGGCGGAGCACTCAGACCTATATTGGATCTGAGATATTTGAACAAAACGCTTATGAAACGGCCGTTCAAAATGCTCACAACCAGTCAAATCCTCGCGCAGATTCGCCCGGGGGACTGGTTCATATCTCTCGACCTGAAAGACGCGTACTTTCAGATTCAGATTATACCCCGTCACAGGCCATTCTTGAGATTCGCCTTCGACGGCCAGGTATATCAGTACACCGTCCTGCCGTTCGGCCTATCCCTGGCACCCCGTACATTTACGAAGTGCATGGATGCGGCTCTCGCACCCCTGAGATCGAGGGGAATGCGAATCCTGAACTATCTGGACGATTGGCTCATTATAGCGCACTCGGCGGAGGAACTAGTTTCCCACAGAGAAGCGCTTCTCGGTCACCTGCAAAGCTTGGGTCTTTCCGTGAATTGGGAAAAGAGCTCTTTAGTCCCCAGCCAGTCTATCACTTTTCTGGGTATAGATCTGGACTCGGCGGCAATGACGGCCAGACTGTCCGCACAGCGCGCGCGCTGTGTTCGACACCTCGCCGCCTCCTTTCAGGAGGGAAAAGTTTTTCCATTAAAAACTTTTCAGAGGTTGCTGGGCCACATGGCATCAGCAGCAGCTGTCCTGCAGCTGGGTTTACTCCGAATGCGTCCACTTCAACGCTGGCTAAAAACGGAAATGCCCCGCAAAGCATGGATTTCGGGCCGTGCTCCAATCAGAGTGACTCAGCGCTGTGTTACAGCCCTGCAGCCCTGGCTGGCGGCCGAATGGTATCAGCGGGGAGTGTGGATGGGAACCATCGCACACCGCAAAGTGATCTCGACAGACGCGTCCAACATGGGTTGGGGAGCGACTCACGAAGGCAGTCCGATTTGCGGCCCGTGGTCGAATACGGAGAAAGACCTTCACATAAACTGTCTAGAGATGCTGGCGGTCGAGAAAGCGTTGAAGCACTTTCTACCGCTTATACGGGGACACCATGTGCTGGTTCGCTCGGACAACATGTCAGTGGTGTCGTACGTGAACCGCCAGGGCGGAATCAAATCCAGAACCCTGTGCGCGCTCGCAGAGCGCCTCCTATCCTGGGCTCAAGGCCTCAAGGCTCAGGGGAATGGTCTCTACACCGCCAGACGATACAGACGCTTTGGCGTCGTTTCGGCGAAGCGAAGTTCGACCTCTTCGCCACGAGCGAGAACGCTCAGTGCCAGAGGTTCTTCTCGAAACGGGAGGACGCGCTGGCCCAGACCTGGCCCAGCGCCCCGCTGTATGCGTTCCCACCGATCTCGATGCTACCTCAAGTGCTAGCGAGGATCAGGAGTTTGAACTGCGCAGTGCTCCTCATAGCCCCGCGCTGGGAAAACCAACCATGGTTCCCCGAGCTAATGAGTCTGGCAGACACAGCCCCATGGCCGATTCCGGTGAGGAGAGATCTCCTCTCTCAAGCCCGAGGCTCGATTCTGCATCCCCATCCAGAGCACTGGTCTCTGCATGCGTGGATAATCAACGATTACTCGTTGGCCTGCCAGAAGGGGTAATTAACACGATCACGCAGTCCAGAGCCCCCTCGACGAGGCGGCTCTATGCGTCTAAATGGTCAGTGTTTAACAAGTGGTGTGTGAATACGGGTTCTAATGCTCGAACCTGTGGAGTTCCACAGGTACTGAAATTTCTCCAAGAGATGTTGGACGCGGGCAGGTCCCCCTCCACGCTCAAGGTTTATGTCGCGGCCATAGCAGCGTTCGCTGAGTCGGCGCGCGGCCGTGCACTGGGCAGAAATGAACTCATTACCCGCTTTCTACGCGGGGCCAGGAGAATGAACCCTCCGCGGCCCCCGACGGTTCCTATTTGGGACCTGTCCCTGGTCCTGGAGTCCTTAAAAGCGCATCCCTTTGAGCCTTTGGACTCCGTGGAGTTGAAATACTTAACGCTTAAGACCGTTTTTCTGCTAGCTCTGGCTTCAGTTAAACGTGTGGGAGATTTACACGCGCTGTCCATCAGCGCGTCGTGCCTCGAGTTTGGACCTAACGACTCGTTAGCTATTCTCAAACCGAAGCACGGCTATGTCCCCAAAGTGTTGGGCACTCCCTTCAGGACTCAGGTCGTCACCCTATCGGCTCTGCCGTCCTCTAGCAGTGAGGAAGGGGTTAACTGCCTTTGCCCGGTCAGGGCGTTAAGGTGTTATGTGACGCGCTCTGCAGCCTTCAGGTTCTCAGAGCAGCTTTTCGTTTCGTTTGGCGGGCGCACCAAGGGTCGCGCCGCTTCGAAACAGACTCTGTCCAGATGGATAGTAGACGCAATTGCAGCAGCTTATGCGTCAAAAGACCTGCAATGTCCGTTAGGCATACGGGCCCATTCCACCAGAGGCATGGCCTCATCGTGGGCATGGTCCAGTGGGATTTCCATTGACGACATTTGTAGGGCGGCGGGCTGGGCGTCCCCCTCCACATTTGTTAGGTTTTATAACCTGGAAGTTCCCGCTATGCAGGCTAAACTTCTGTCAGTCTAGTCGTGATTCTTGTCCTGCCCAAGGGTCAGGCTGTATTACCGATTAGCTTGTCTGTTGAGCTGCACGCTCAGGGTATCAGTTAACATGAACCGGCAGTGCCGTTCTGTGTTTTCCCTATGTGTGCTTATGAACATGTGTTGGCCCGCACCGCTGGCCACCTGTTTTATCACCTCTATGTTTTTCTATGAGTCATATGTGATTGTTAGGCTCGCTCGAGAGAACCTCTCGTAAGAGAACGATACTTGGTTACTTACGTAACCTCGGTTCTCTCTAGAGAGGGAACGAGTATTGCGTTCCCTGACCGTGCTGAGCCTATCGCTCGTGTCGCTTCAGTCGACAGAAAACAGAGAATATAGCCTACGAGCCTTCCTTATATACGCTCTGACGCCGCCCATTCTGGCGGGCTGTGACGCGCTAGGTCGCGTGCGCCCTCATTGGGCGTGACGTCACGCCAGGCTCACTGGTAGGCTTAAGCAGTTGCCGCGCGGCAGCCAATGAGCGCGCAGTATGCCGCTCTAGCTCAGCTGCCTGCAGCTGCACTGCGTTGACAATATATGAAATTAAGGATAATTTTTGGTTTCAGTATCTCGAGAAAAGAAGGCTTTTCCCGCTGCGTAAGCAGAGCTTACGCAATACTCGTTCCCTCTCTAGAGAGAACCGAGGTTACGTAAGTAACCAAGTATCGTTTTACAGATACTAGACACGTGACTTTCAAATGAAAGATTGGTATCAAAGAGCACACCCAGGTTCCTAACCGACGACGAAGACTTAACAGAGCAGCCATCAAGTGTTAGACAGTATTCTAGGTTATTACGTGAGGAAGTTTTTTGTCCAATAATTAGAATCTCTGTTTTTTTCAGAATTTAGAAGTAGTAAATTACGAGTCATCCAATTTTTTATATCAGCTATGCATTCTGTTAATTTAGTGAATTGGTAAGTTTCGTTAGGTTTTGAAGAAATATAGAGCTGAGTATCGTCAGCATAACAGTGAAAGCTAATTCCATGTTTCCTAATGATATCTCCTAATGGTAGCATGTACAGAGTGAACAGCAACGGTCCTAGTACTGAGCCTTGTGGTACGCCATACTGAACTTGTGATCGATGAGACATCTCTTCATTTACTGCTACAAATTGATAACGGTCAGATAAGTATGATTTAAACCATGCTAGTGCAATTCCACTAATGCCAACATAGTTTTCTAGTCTATTTAAAAGAATGTTGTGGTCGATAGTGTCAAATGCAGCACTAAGATCGAGTAACACTAATAGAGAGACACAACCACGATCGGATGATAGGCTCATAAATCATTTGTGACTCTAATGAGAGCAGTCTCAGTACTATGGTACGGTCTAAATCCTGACTGAAAATCCTCGCAGATATAATTTCTTTCTAAAAAGGAACACAGTTGTGAAGATACTGCCTTTTCTAGTATCTTTGACAGAAAAGGTAGATTCGAGATCGGCCTGTAATTGACTAATTCTGTAGGATCAAGTTGCGTTTTTTTAACAAGCGGTTTAATCATAGCCAGCTTAAAGTTTTTTGGTACGTATCCTAGAAACAAAGACGAATTAATGATATTAAGAAGAGGATCTATGACCTCTGGAAGCATCTCTTTCAGTAGCTTAGTCGGTATAGGGTCTAACATACATGTTGTTGATTTAGATGATTTAACGAGTTTAGTAAATTCTTCCTCTCCTATAGCAACGAATGAATCAAATTTTTCCTCAGGGAGACTACAATGCACTGCCTGATGCGATACTGTAGTAGACGGTTGCATAGTTATAATTTTGTCCCTGATATTGTCAATCTTATAAGTGAAGAAGTTCATAAAATCATTAATTGAGCGTCAGCGTCAGTTCTGGCAGGCCAGGTAGTCAAGACGCTGCTAATGCTGTTTGCTAACAACACTGTCCCGTCAGCTGATCTGCATTAGCTCGTTAACTCCCCTCGCTGCTCAATGGCCAAAGCTCAAACAAGGCGCCCTATTTAAAGCACATTCAGTTGCTCATACATGCTTGCTGCTCGCTTCTGCTGCCCGCCACCTCCCCAGCTCCTCCTTATGCATAACGTGGCATTTGCTTTATGTCATGTTGCCTGCTCTGTTCACAGGGGGGATATTTTAGCTCTCACAGTCCTAAACTGTGTGAGCGTTCCCTAATGCTGCTGCTGCTGCTGTCCTCTGGCTCTCTGCTATTTCATGGTGCTCATGAAAGGTCAGAGGACTCCCTGAACAGAGCCATACCGCCAAATTTCAATTCAGGAACATCAACCTGTTTGCAATCTATTCAATATAAATTCTTTAATTATTTTTATTGTCTGTGTTCTTGACTTAATGGACCTGACAGAACTGCTGTGCTGCTTGGAAACATCTGTGTTTGAAGCTTTCTTTTTCGTTAGTTTAGCCACTGTTTCAAATAAAATCCTAGGATTATGTTTATTTTCTTCTAATAGGGTTGAAAAATAAGCAGATCTAGCAGCTTTTAAAGCCTCTCTGTATGCAATCGAGCTCTCTTTCCATGAAATGCGAAATACCTCTAGTTTTGTTTTCTTCCAGTTGCGTTCCATTTTTCTGGCTGCTCTCTTAAGGGCCCGAGTGTGCTCGTTGTACCACGGCGTTGGATTATTTTCTTTAATCTTCTTTAAGCGCAAAGGAGCAACTGTGTCTAAAGTGCTGGAAAAGAGAGAGTTAAAAGTTTCTGTTGCAATATCAAGTTCTTCTAAGCTATCTGGGATGCTGAGATGATGAAACTGATCAGGAAGATTATTAATAAAGCAATCTTTAGTGGCAGAAGTGATAGGTCTAACATATTTGAAACACGCAGTCGGCTTTGCAGCCTTGGCTAAATGTAATTTACACGAGACTAGATAATGATCTGAGATGTCATCGCTCTGCTGCAGAATTTCAACGGCATCAACATCTATTCCATGTGATAATATTAGATCTAGAGTATGATTACGACGATGAGTAGGTCCTGACACGTGTTGTCTAACTCCAATTGAGTTTACAATGTCTTTAAATGCCAAACCCAATGCATCTTTTTCATTATCGATGTGTATATTAAAATCACCAACAGTTAGTACTTTATCTGCAGCCAATACTACCTCTGATAGAAAGTCCGCAAATTCTTTGATAAAGTCTGTATGGTGCCCTGGTGGCCTGTATACAGTAGCCAGCACAAATCTCAAACGTGATTTATCATTTAGAAAGACCTATTCACAGCGAAACAGTACATCACAGGAACAGCAAATATAAAAAAGGATACAGCCAACCACCATGGAAAGTCCAAGTCTCATAATGCAGCCTTTCAGGCACTCACCACTCCACCACCAGAAGTGTCTGACACAGTTCAATCTCTTCAAAGGCTTAACGATAGAACAAAAGACAAGATGTTGAAATTGTTTGATATTGCATACAACACGGCATATTCTGAGCAGCCTTTCAGACAGTTCCGAACTTCAGTGGGAATGGAAAAGAAGCATGGTGTGGATCTAGGAGCTACATATCAAAATTCAAAAGCCTGTCAAGTTTTTATACAACACATCGCTGGGACGATGAAAGACGAGCTCCATGACCTGATTACAAAGAAGCCGTTCTACTGCTCTTTGTTATTTGATGGGACCACAGACAAAGCAACAATGGAGAAAGAGCTGATCAGCATCAAGGTTATTGAGAATGGCACACCAAGAATAAGGCTGCTAGGGTAAGTAGTACCCATGTACTTCATTTGTGTCAATTTATGCACCTTGCTTTTGCATAATTGGATTTAGTATATTTTGGATTTATAGAATATAAATTGTTTATCAAATAACGCAGTCGTTTCTCATTTCACCCAAAGCCAACATATGACTCAATTTAAATGACTTGTAAAAAGAATGTTTTCTTTTATGTATGTTTTTCTTTCAAAATTTTAGAGCCGGATACCTGTGATGCTCGGGGGATATTTAATGCTATATTGCAGAAATGTCAAGAAAACCAGCTCAACCTTAGCAGCTGTCTGACTGCAACAGCAGCAGATGGAGCCAGTGTCAACTTTGGCAAAAAAAACTGGTGTCCTTACACAAATCCAGGAGCAGTTAGCCCCATGGATGATAAGGGTTCATTGCAGCGCTCACAGGCTTGAGCTCTGTTTGAAGGATGCTTTCAAAGACACCTACTTCACCCAGGTGTGTTAAAATACAATGCGACCCTTTCTTACAGTATACACACTGTCACAATATGAATAATTACATGTCATATGTTTGTCCATTTATAATTGTGTTGGTTAAAAACTGTTAATATGAAGAAATTTGTAGCTTATTTTTGCTTGTTTGTGCGTGTGTGTTTGTAATCTCCCCTTCAGATTGACGAGTTGAATGCGCATCTGCTCCCTTTACCGACGTTCATCCAAGAAGTGGAAGGAGCTGAAGGCGCTTGGAGAGACCCTTGAAGAACATGTGGTGAAGCCAACACGCTCTCAAGGCACAAGGTGGATTAATCACAGGAGGAAAGCCTTAGCCGCCCTTGCCTCCAACTACCGGTGTGTCATAGCCCATCTTCTAAAAGAGCAGGAGGAGTCTGGACCAGACAAGGCAAAGCTGAAATCTTACTGCCGTCAACTGACTTCATCAAAGTTTGTCCTCCATGTAGCTGTCTATAAAGATATACTGGCGGAACTGGCAGAACTGTCACTGGACTTTCAGGCAGACGAGCTGTCCCTTTCCTCTGTCAGGAGTAGGGTTATGGCGTCCCAGACTGCTCTGCTCCGACTGAGGGAAAAACCTGGTCCCTATCTCCGTCTGCTTTCACAGACACAGCCAGTGTTGGTGTTTTCCAATACAAGGGAGTCGACATCAACCACCAGTCAACAACCTCTGAGGCATTCCGTCACCAAATGGTTGACATCATTGACAAAATCATAGAGTGCATCACTTACCGCTTTTCAACCTTTTCCACAGACCCAGTGCTCCTGGCTGCAGAGATCTTTGATCCAGTTAACATGCCAGAGAACATCAGTGCCATCAACACATATGGGGACATTGAACTACAAAGGCTCTGTGAGCATTTTGAGCCATTGCTCGTAACTAATGGCTGCAATGTGGCAGAGGTGGAGCGAGAGTGGCTTAGGGTAAAATTTGACATCGTTCAGCATCACAGGCGGGAGGCTTTCCTTGTGCTGTGGAACAGGATGCTCAATGAGAAGGAAAACATCTACCCCGACCTGCTTCACCTTGTCAGGATTGTTCTCGTGTTCCCTGTATCCACAGCCCAGGTGGAACGGCAGTTTTCTACGATTAAGAGAATGCAAGGAGACTGGCGCTTGAGACTGAATTTGTCCACAATTGAGGATCTTCTTTTCATAAAGTCTCAAGGCTGTGATCCCTTGGAGTATAATGGTGAAAAAGCTGTGGAAAGGTGGTGGAGAGCTTGCCTGAGGAGACCAGGCGTTCGTCCATATGGGTCAAGACTGAACTCCAACCCTGACCCGGAGTCAGATTCTCTTTCAAGTGATGAGTCTGATTGAAATAATCCACTGCATTCCCTCACTCTCTCTCCCTCACACACTGTCTCTCTCTCTCTCTCTCTCTCTCTCTCTCTCTCTCTCTCTCTCTCTCTCTCTCTCTCTATCTATCTATCTCTCTCTCTCTCTCTCTCTCTCTATCTATCTCTATCAATCTCTCTCTCACTCACACACATTCTCACATGATGTAATGGACTGAATGAACTTTTTGAATGCTTTTATTGGCATTTGTGTTGTTTCTGAATACTTTTATTGGCATTTATGTTGTTTCAATTGTTGTGAGGGTGTATACCTTCTGGATGAAATGGTTCTCTCTCACACACTCACATTCTCACATGATATAGAGGACTGAATGAATATTTTGAATGCTTTTATTGGCATTTGTGTTGTTTCTGAATGCTTTTATTGGCATTTATGTTGTTTCTATTGTTGTGTGGGTGTATACCTTCTGGATGAAATGGTTCTCTCTCTCACACTCACATGATATAGAGGACTGAATGAATATTTTGAATGCTTTTATTGGCATTTGTGTTGTTTCTGAATGCTTTTATTGGCATTTGTGGTGTTTCTGAATGCTTTTATTGGCATTTATGTTGTTTCTATTGTTGTGTGAGGGTGTATACCTTCTGGATGTAATGGCACGCTCTCTCTCTCTCTCTCATTAAAAAATGTTTTTTTTTATTTAAAAAGTCATAATCCATGTCTTATTCCAAATTAGGATGTTCTGGTATCAATCTGAATGGGAAAACCATCGAATTGTACTCAATGGCCTTTGTGCCCTGTCATATGGCCTTGGTGCCCCTAAAAAAAAAAAAAAAAAAAGGTGGAGGCCAAATGACCTTGCCCCTAAAATTACATAATTCCCACCCTGGTGTACAACCATGGTATCTTCCCCTGATCTTTTATGTAAGGCAAGGCAAGTTTATTTATATAGCACATTTCATACACTATGGTAATTCAAAGTGCTTTGCACAGAAAGGAATTAAAATACAATAATATAAGCAGTTCTGCAATAACAAAAATATATGAGTGATGGGTGCACTAACACCTCGTAACATCAGTAATTCCACAACCCTACCTAGAATGGTTTTATTCAGCACTTGCAATGTTTGCACAAAGGAGATGGGCAGCTGCTCAAAGATCTCACCTTTGGAGAAAAATGTAAGTATCACTCCTTAAAATTAAGAGTACCCCAGAATGAATTGCATTACTAGCCAAAACTAGCAAAATGTAATGTTTTGTCATATGACATAGATATGCATGAATACACACTAGATAAATGCAGAGAACAAATCTCAATTTTCAGTCAAGCAATGAATTAATGCATAAATAAATTTTATTTTATTTTATTTACTGAAAACAATAAGAAACATAAATAAAACCATCACAATAAACAAATGCATATACTCAACAACCAGTGTTGGGAAGAATACTTTCAAAATGTATTCCGTTACAGAATACAGAATACATGCCCAAAAATGTAATTTGTAACGTATTCCGTTACGTTACTCAATCTGAGTAATGTATTCTGAATACTTGGATTACTTCCACATTGAATTGCATTTAATAAGTGTCGGCCATCAAATCCTGCTTAATAAACAGGCCTATTCTTGTGATGTGGGGGTGCGGTGATGCTGTGGTGACGCGTATGCCAATAAAGCACCTAAAAGCTGTCACAAAGAACCGGCAAAAGTAAAAATCATGAATATGTCAAATATAGAAAGGAGAAATTGTAATTGTTTATTAATAAACAAGTGTTTTCGGTAAACACTTTAGAATACTGTATCTTACTTACTGCATAACTAATAATTAATTATTGAAGAACTAATAGGTAATTATTCATTAACTACTTCTTCACTACTGTTAACTACTAAGGAAGATGTGTTAACTAATCAGTATGTAATATATTTTTTATGATTGTGTTAAGTAACAGTTAGTTAATCAATAAATAATGAATTCTGTCATAACTCTTGAAGAACTACTACTAATTATCTACTAATTAAGGTTCAAGAAAAATAACTAAGAAGTAACTACTAATGAACAGTCATACAAAGCTAACCTCAGATTAGTTTTTATATTTTATATACAGTACTGTGTGTGTCTGTTTTCCTCAGCATAGAATGCCATTGAGTAAATTCATGTTTGAGGCTATGACTGAGGGAAACTGAAAATATAGGGAACTTATTAGTAATTCATAAATAATTATCAAATAATTCTGCAGGAATTACTTGGAACCTGGAACAGTATTCTAAAGTGAGAATATAGGGAACTCATTAGTAATTAATAAATAATTATCAAATAATTATCCAGGAATTAGGCTACTTATAACCTGAAACAGTATTCTAAAGTGAACATATAAGGAAATTAATTGATAATTAACAAATAATTATTAGATAATTCTTCAGGAATTACTTGGAACCTGGAACAGTATTCTAAAGTGAGAATATAGGGAACTCATTAGTAATTAATAAATAATTATCAAATAATTATCCAGGAATTAGGCTACTTATAACCTGAAACAGTATTCTAAAGTGAACATATAAGGAAATTAATTGGTAATTAACAAATAATTATTAGATAATTCTTCAGGTATTACTTGGAACCTGGAACAGTATTCTAAAGTGAGAATATAGGGAACTCGTTAGTAATTAATACAGAATTACCACATACTTCTGACTCAAATCAAACTTACTGTAAAAAACACATTATTAACGGTATTATCTAAACCTTTGTAAAATAGATAAGTTATCATACATTATGATACATTTTGCTAATTAAATAAAAAGTTTGCTTATTTGCAGATCAATATATAGCCTAGTAAGTGTCTGCACTTATCTTTCTTATTAGTGCTGAAGAATGACTAAAACTGGCTAGAAAATAAAATAAAAAACATTGATCAGTGCGTTTTACTTTTCAAGTAATTACCTTTGTATATTTACTAAGGTAATTTTGAAAATGAATAGGCCAATAGTTTATCATTTTACTGGAGTAATATTTTATTGGGTTATCTGTACTTTTCCTCAAGTACTTGATTTGTGTACTTCATCCACCACTCCACTGCAAAAATAAAACGGTTTATTGTAGTAACCACTGTGTATGACTGTTCATTAGTAGTTACTTCTTAGTTATTTTTCTTGCACATTAATTAATAGATAATTAATAATAGTTCTTCAAGAGTTATGACATAATTCATTAGTTATTGATTAACTAACTGAAACTTAACACAATCATACAATTCTATTACATACTAATTAGTTAACACATCTTCCTTAGTAGTTAACAGTAGTGACTTAAGTGTTAATAAATAATTATCTATTAGTTCTTCAATAATTCCTTATTAGTTATGCAGTAAGTAAGATACAGTATTCTAAAGTGTTACCGTGTTTTCTTTGTCAGTGTCGGCCGCGATCTTTACCCCGGTCTTAAAATAAAAAGATGACTGTGGAAAAAAAGCAGTATTTAATTAAATACATTTATGATGGTATTACTACATTTTATTTAATTAAATGCATTTATGGTGAAATTACTACATTTTCAGCTCAATCTGTGTTAATTTTGACCACGAAACATGCGCTGTCACTTTAATTCAGCGTTTGCAGCACAGCAGAAATAGACTCGGTGCGGAAACGATCTCTGCACTGCTGTATACGCAACGCAACTGGGACGGATAAACGGACCGCAGTGTGAAAGCTCTAATCTGTTAACATGGGTACGGAGAAGAAAAAAAAAAAAAACGCACTGCAAACAGAGTAGGCTGTGAAACGGGCGTTGATTTATGAGACCAGCACCAGGTCACGCGCTGGCGCCTCCGTGTCCTGATTATCTTTTGTCTGCTATATTTACTTCTTATTTAATCCAGATACAATTAATACAAAACGAAATTCACTTTAAAGAAAGGCTTTGTGCTTTTTGTTTGAGGTCTCTGTGAAAGTTTTAAAGCAGTCTTTTAGTGCTGCGTTCAGAGCGCTCACGTCCGTAACGGAGAACTGTCACGACCTAACATTGTTTTGTTTTTTTCTCATAAATGCAAATAGAAAAATAAAATAAAATAAATATTTTATGTTCTTTGGAGAGCCAACCCTTCTTCATCCGGTGAGTAGTATTACTTTTGGTTTGCGCAGTGTAGCCTAATTCACAGAATAACAAAATATATTTTGCCACCTAAAAGTTAAAGATTTTTTGCGTCACGCATGTTTATTTCCCTCATATTAAATTTAAAACGCATGTAGACCGATATTTTTATAACGGTCTGGACTCCTTTATTAACAGACGTTTCACTATTGGTATTAATGCATTTTCTGAGAATTTATATTTCAAGTTTTGACTGCACGTATTTGAAAAAAAAAACGTAGGCCTACTTTAAGATGCTTCTTCAGATTTGAGGTGGAGTCTTTGGACGCTGAAAGGAGGTTAGTTGCTGGCAAGCAGAGGTTGCACTGCACAGTTATATTTCGTTCTCCCTTCTCTTTCTTTAATGTGAAATGCTGTTTGAATTTCCAAGATATAACGCATTCTTGCCCTGCTCTGTTGTTCCGGCTCCTTCTACCTCTAGCTCCCGCTGTTCCTCTTCCGACTCCATTAATGGATTGTGACTGGTCACGCAAACTGCGCATTTTTTTCGTTTTCATATTGGGGCTTCTGGGAAATGCATGGAGTTGCCTTAATTTATTTAGAGAGTGAAAAAACTCGTGAAACAGAGAAGTATCGTCATGTAATCCATTGATTTCAACAATGTAACTGTATTCTAAATACCAACTATTTAAATTGTAACTGTAACGGAATACAGTTACTCATAATTTGTATTCTGAATAAGTAACGCCGGTACATGTATTCCGTTACTCCCCAACACTGTCAACAACACATGAAACAAAGCTTTATTTAAACTTATTGTTCTAACAATCATGTATTTACAGGCGGTGTAAATCCTACACATCCTACTGCCATCTCAACACAGCTGTTCTCATTCTGTGGCTTTATTCTGATGAAACACTGTGCCCACCTTGACCTGTCTCTGATGTCCATCATATGCCCCTCATTGCTGCAGTCAGACTGGAATCTGATCATGGATGGGGAAGGGACATTGAGGCTATCTTTGCCTGAATGCACCATTTGCCTCATCACCTCATACAGAGAGCCTGTACTGAACCCTGTGAGGCTCGTCTCTCCCCACGTGAGAAACACTCCCGTGAACCAAGCATATAGAACAGCGAGCCTTTGACATGCTGACTACACACTGGTGCTCTATTTTCATCACGGCCAGAGGTGAGCCATGCCATTGTGCCTGCGCTTGTTGCGTCCTGCGCTGTGCTTCACAATCTGAGGCAGGTGGAGTGATGGAGGGTCTCATAAGGACAGGTGGAGTGATGGAGGGTCTCACATAGGCGTCGATTTCGGTGGGGACGGTGGGACCCACCACTTTTTTGGGATTAAGTGTTACATATTACTCATGTACATATTATTATGCATATTATTGCTCATCATAATAATGACATTAAAACTGTCAAAAAATCTAACCAGAAATTTGGTGATCACTGATCGTTGTTTAGGTAGCCTACATTTAACCGTTAAGCTTTTTCCTACAAGCCTCAATGAAGCAGAAACGCTTAACCCTCTGGGGTCTGAGCTGTTTTCTGGGCCCTGGAGGTGTTCTGACATGCTCTGACATTTGTGCTTATTTCTGTTACTTGTGACATTTTCATGGCTAAAGTCTGATTACACTGTATTCAGCACAAACTCTGCTACAATAATATATCAGCAGCATGTATGTAAAAGTTTGTAGTTTTGAAATAATGACATTTATGCGTGGTTTGTGAAAATACAAAAAAAAAAATTCTCACTGAAATAAGGCCATGAAACCCATACTGATTATTTCTTCACAAGACTTTTGAAAATTGTATCACGTAGCCTAGAATATTTGCTCCAAAACTATGTGAAAATCACCCTGACTGCTCATTCAGATAAGACAATATATTGATTTAAAATTTGTACAACGTGTTTTGTGTGAGAAAGCTTTATGCGGGGGAGCTTTATACGTGATCACATCATTAATATGTAATCAGGCCCTATCATTCTGAGCAACCTTGCACAAAGAATGAGGAGATTTAAAAAAGAATGGCTTTTTGATTGTTTGGATTTATTTACAACACAACATAATCCAAAGATACAAAACAAATGACAAAAAAGCACTTATTGAAAACAATGATCCAAAGACAGAGACCTTTGTGCCATTCCTAAAAACATTGTACATGCCTTTCATTTCCAAGGTGTTTGATTTTCACTTTACCATGTTCATGTACAGAGACTCATGTGAATGTTGAAGTCAGCAGGACTCAGTGGTATCTGGGCCCTGAAAGAAAAAAAAAAAAGTGAACATACTGATATCAAGAGAAAGGCCTGCACGATTTTGGGAATAAATTTTAGATTTTTCTGGTTAAAATTGCTTTTTTAAAATTCACAGAATACACATACACATACACACACACACAAATGTTTCCAACAATATATAATATAATGAACACCAGGTTTGTTGTGCCTTGTAGGCATAGGCTATGCGCAGTGCTGCATAAAATAATAATAACAATAACCTATAGCAGCCTATAAATCTTCCAAAAGATTTCAGTAACAACTAAGCTAGAGAAAAATATATTGATTATCATATGTTCACTTCAAATGTTTCCATTCGTTATGATGATATGAAATGAGATAATAGTAAAAACATGAAGCCGTTTGGTGCGTTTTGCTTTTCAAACGCGATCGCGCTCCAAAATATGAAACATTCAAACGCACAGTATGCTGCAAAATATGATACATTCAAACGCACAGCATGCTCCAAAATATGAAACATTATGGTTACCATATACATATCTACGTTTGAGCAGATATCCACAAACACAGTAACAGTAAACACGGGTCTAAATATTATAATATTCACCATATATCTAGCAACAGTTCAACTGCAATGTGAAATTTATGCAACATTAACAAACTAATATGTAAGAATTTCTTACCTTACATCTTTCTTGTCTTCAAATCGCGTTCTTCTACTTCTGAGGTAAATCCAATGTAAGCTCACGGCGCGTCTTTCAAACTCGACGAAAAGCAGAGACTTGTGAAGTTTTTTTGTGCTTTGTTTTTGAGGTAACGAGCACGTTCGCGTTCCATGTGGAGATTTGCATGTGAATCTCTTTTGCGCGCAATAAAAAAATAATGAGCAAGCGTTTGAGATACTGGACATCTTGTTGGTTTTATACAAATTACTTAAACAGAGAATATTTGTTTTCAGTTTGAATCCGATCATTTAAAAGTACACACTTAAATGTTTATAAAGGTATATGGCTAATAAATGTGTGACAAGCATTCGCTGAGTTTGGTTTCAGTTTATAGACGTGCTCAAGAAAAAAAAGTTCACGGAGAGGCAGAAAGCACACCCTGTTTATTTTCTTTATTTTACAAAAGCACAATGTTTTGATTTGATTGTAAGTGGACACATACAAAAGTAGAAATATCACAGATTATTTTTTTATATTTCTTTTTTCTGTATGACCATAAATGACGGAGTAATTTAAGTTTATTGTGCTACAATGTGAAGAAAATCCAGCAAAACGCGCGGGGGCGTTTGCCGACCCCAGAGGGTTAATGTCAGATAACATCCATTATAATTGGACTTTGGGTTAGATTTTTTGACAGTTTTCAGTGGTTATGAGGAGCAATATGAGAGAGAAAATTTGGTGATCCGGTCTCATGAGGGCAGGTGGAGTGAAGGAGGGTCTCATGAGGACAGGTGGAGTGATGGAGGGTCTCATAAGGACAGGTGGAGTGATGGAGGGTCTCATAAGGATAGGCTGAGAGATGGAGGGTCTCGTAAGGACATGTTGAGTGATGGAGGGTCTCATAAGGGCAGGAGGAGAGATGGAGGGTCCCATAAGGACAGGTAGAGAGATGGAGGGTCTCATAAGGACAGTTGGAGAGATGGAGGGTCTCATAAGGGCAGGTGACTTTCTATCAGAGTTAGTACTGTTTGCAGATAAAGTCATAATTGTTGGTGATTTTAATATACAGTGGGGAGAACAAGTATTTGATACACTGCCGATTTTGCAGGTTTTCCTACTTACAAAACATGTAGAGGTCTGTAATTTTTATCATAGGTACACTTCAACTGTGAGAGACGGAATCTAAAACAGAAATCCAGAAAATCACATTGTATGATTTTTAAATAATTAATTTGCATTTTATTGCATGACATAAGTATTTGATCACCTACTAACCAGTAAGAATTCCGGCTCTCACAGACCTGTTAGTTTTTCTTTAAGAAGCCCTCCTGTTCTCCACTCATTACCTGTATTAACTGCACCAGTTTGAACTTGTTACCTGTATAAAAGACACCTGTCCACGCACTCAATCAGACTCCCACCTCTCCACAATGGCCAAGACCAGAGAGCTGTGTAAGGACATCAGGGATAAAATTGTAGACCTGCACAAGGCTGGGATGGGCTACAGGACAATAGGCAAGCAGCTTGGTGAGAAGGCAACAACTGTTGGCGCAATTATTAGAAAATGGAAGAAGTTCAAGATGACGGTCAATCTCCCTCGGTCTGGGGCACCATGCAAGATCTCACCTCGTGGGGCATCAATGATCATGAAGAAGGTGAGGGATCAGCCCACAACTACACGGCAGGACCTGGTCAATAACCTGAAGAGAGCTGGGACCACAGTTTCAAAGAAAACCATTAGTAACACACTACGCCATCATGGATTAAAATCCTGCAGCGCACGCAAGGTCCCCCTGCTCAAGCCAGCGCATGTCCAGGCCCGTCTGAAGTTTGCCAGTGACCATCTGGATGATCCAGAGGAGGAATGGGAGAAGGTCATGTGGTCTGATGAGACAAAAATAGAGCTTTTTGGTCTAAACTCCACTCGCCGTGTTTGGAGGAAGAAGGATGAGTACAACCCCAAGAACACCATCCCAACCGTGAAGCATGGAGGTGGAAACATCATTCTTTGGGGATGCTTTTCTGCAAAGCTGACAGGACAACTGCACGGTATTGAGGGGAGGATGGATGGGGCCATGTATTGCGAGATCTTGGCCAACAACCTCCTTCCTTCAGTAAGAGCATTGAAGATGGGTCGTGGCTGGGTCTTCCAGCATGACAACGACCTGAAACACACAGCCAGGGCAACTAAGGAGTGGCTCTGTAAGAAGCATATCAAGGTCTGTGAGTGGCCTAGCCAGTCTCCAGACCTGAACCCTATAGAAAATCTTTAGAGGGAGCTGAAAGTCTGTATTGCCCAAAGACAGCCCCGAAAACTGAAGGATCTGGAGAAGGTCTGTATGGAGGATAGGGATGGGACGATTACCGGTTTCACGATAAACCATGATAAAATGTACTGACGGTTAGTAATATCGTTTAAAATTTTATTATCATTAAAACCGTGTTTGATTATCGCGATTTTAGATCCTGTTCAGCCAGCAACAGTCTGACGCAGGCGCGGCGCGCAATGTTTTTTTTTATTCAAGAAGGAATTGCGGTGAAAGGCTGTGACCGTGCTCGGGAGATTTTTCAGCCTTTTAAAAGAACCAATTCTGAGGTGTGGTCATATTTTGGCTTTAACAAAAGTCCTGAGGGAAACTTAATCGAGGATGGTCACCCTGTCAGCAGAACATGCACAAGAAAAAGTCGCTGCAATAGGGGGAAACTTCAGATCTGCCGAGTCGTCTTGTGTGACCATCACCGACTGTTGTATAGCGAACGCAAGGCAAGTTAACTTTGACCTCAATACCAAAACTACGTCTGGGAAATAATTGGGCATAAAATGTTGTTTTAAGTTGAATTATTTTATATCAATCACTTGAAGTGAACGTGAAGCTTCCACAAAGAAAAGTTCGCAGCAAGTGGCTTAGCCAAAGACGAACAAACAAGTTCAAACAAGACTATTAAGAGTGACATTTAAGGGATAATAATTTATATTCATTATACACTTATTACACCGATTTTTACCACATAATTACGGGGACATTGAATTGAGATTAATGTTTTAAATCTTACCTGTTTATAAATCCATTTTGTACAGCGTACAAAACAATCGTTCAGACAAGATGATCACAACAATATTATCAAACTCTGTAAACAATAAATCAACTCTGATTTAATTTTCAATACAATTACAAACGGAGACGCAAGACGGCAAGTTGTAACGTTATTTGAATGAAACGAGAGAGCGCGTCCATTGTGATGCATGGTGTAACGTCTGTCAGAGAGTTTGAAGTCTGCCCAGATGAAGAATACATGACAGTGCAAATGAACTGGTAGTTCCATGAGACTTTTATAGATGTTTTCTCTCAGTTAAGCACACTCTTCATACATGTCGAAGAGCGAATGTTAAAAGGGAAAAGAAAACACTCTAAAACACGCGACAAATCAAAGTGGAAGTAAACGCATAAAACAACGGTCAGCAGTTAGAGCAGTCATCTTCCTCTTTGCGTGATCAATCTCACTCTCACTGTGCGTGCGCGTTCACATAAAAACAGCATGCATACAATAACGTACGCCATAGAAGAAGTTATCTTAAAGGCACATCCACATTCATGTCATGAACACTACTTAACACTAGGTGGCCATTACAATGGATGTGCACGGTGTTATAATGCGTTGCTATTGACGGCCGTCATTACAAGGAAGGAAATGCTTTAAAAAGTGCATAGAGCTGCTTGTTTTATTTGTTGTTTGTTGATTTTCAAATATAAAACTTGTTGAAATGTCTTAAGTGTGAGCATCAACTCTTTTTGAACACTTTCATCTCGTTTTAACAAAACCGTGATAATATTGATAATCGCGATAATTTTGGTCACTATAATCGTGATATTAAATTTTCATACCGTCCCATCCCTAATGGAGGAGTGGGCCAAAATCCCTGCTGCAGTGTATGCAAACCTGGTCAAGAACTACAGGAAACATATGATCACTGTAATTGCAAACAAAGGTTTCTGTACCAAATATTAAGTTCTGCTTTTCTGATGTATCAGATACTTATGTCATGCAATAAAATGCAAATTAATTACTTAAAAATCATACAATGTGATTTTCTGGATTTTTGTTTTAGATTCCGTCACTCACAGTTGAAGAGTATCTATGATAAATATTACAGACTTCTACATGCTTTGTAAGTGGGAAAACCTGCAAAATCGGCAGTGTATCAAATACTTGTTCTCCCCACTGTACATGTAGATAACGAAAAAGATGCATTGGGACTGGCATTTAAAGACATTCTTAACTCTATTGGAGTTAGACAACATGTGTCAGGACCTACTCATTGTCGTAATCATACTCTAGATCAGGGTTCACCAATCTCGGTCCTGGAGGGCCGCTGTCCTGCAGAGTTTAGCTCCAACCCGAATTAAACACACCTGAACCAGCTAATCAAGGTCTCACTAGGCATACTAGAAACTTTCAAACAGGTGTGTTGGAGCTGGTTGGAGCTAAACTCTGCAGGACAGCGGCCATCCAGGACCGAGATTGGTGAACCCTGCTCTAGATCTAATATTATCACACGGAATCAATGTTGAAATTCTGCAGCAGAGCGAAGTAGGGCTGGGCGATATGGATTTTTTTTTTATCACGATATGTTTTTCCATATTGATCGATCTCGATTCTTATCACGATATGTAGTTTTTGCAGATGCTGCCAGTGTAAGGGACATCCTGAAGCTTGAAGAAACAAGATATTCACTGAAACTTTAGAATAAAGTTTAATAACATAAAAAATTAAACAATATGCCTTTCAATAATGAGCACAAAATATTTTTGTTAAGGTCTTCATGCAGCCAAAGGATTCACATTACACTTCCACATTGTATGAATCTTTCTATTGGTCAAGAGAGCAGCAGGGCCCACAACTGGCAAAAGAAAATTTAGAGCAGCGCTCTTTCGCTCATACAGAGTTTTATATGCTTTCAAACAAGTGCAAACTAGTAAGTTACTGGTCAGTGGTCACTTTTCAATATATTTTACATTTTTTTATTTTTTAAACAACAACTTATTTAAACAACTTAGTTAAAACACAATTATTAAATAATAATAATCTCAAATATTTGTAGAGGCAGCACAGAACCAAACTAAGTAAACATGTGGGTCACAACCCCTGACACATTCAAGTGCTAAACAAAGACAAAATAAATGCAAAAAGTAAACCACTATAATACTATTATCCTGGTTTACCTCCCAGAGATTTTTTGGAGGTATTGAAAAATGTAAAAATAAAAGGTTGTGCACATCATTTGTAATTGCAAACATGAGTCATCTCCCTTTATACAATAATACAAACTTTTACTTATTGAAACATTGTATATAAACTAACAGCTGTGACAACTATCACATCAAATTGCTTTGGCTGGACAGTGAACATCTCAAGTACAAAAAGAGTAAACATGGCCCTGGCACAAATACTACCTGAAAGATTAAGGTAGATCTCTAGAATTGTTTTATAAGTAGAATGAAATCTGAGCCAAAATTGCACAAATATGTAAACATAGTAAACCAAGGGCTGGGCGATATATCACATGACATTTATAGGCACATCTCGTAAGTAAAGTCGGTCCCTTGATTAGTACTAAATCGCCATCACCTGCTTTCAGATGGAGCAGCATTTACAACACAGAGACGTAGTTAACTGACAAGCTGAGCCATATCGCATTAATTATCACGGATCGCCTGTGATAATTAATGCGATATGGCTCAGCTTGTCAGTTGTCTGCCATATCCAAACCACGTCGTGTTACCTTTTTTTTCAACAATGTCTTCGGTCTCGAGTTATGTAGTGATGTCGCCTTCACGTTCGGCATTATTTTCGCTGTCCTCAACTTCAGTTTCCCTAATTTTTTTTATCCTTTTTCCAACTTTTTTCCCCTCTCTCTCAGTCTCCTTCTGTTTACTGTAAGTAGCCACGCTGCTCGCTGAGAAGTGGGCGTGTCCTACCGGCATACGGCAGCTGGCAGATACTGTTGCGCTTAGTTTTTCATGCGATATCGAATAATATGTCCCAAGCATATTATCGAAATCGCTCAGAATATTATTGCGATCCCGTATCGAGATCGAATTATCGCCCAGCCCTAGAGCGAAGACCTCTCAGATCATTATCTAGTCTTGTGTAAACTTCATTTAGCCAAGGCTGCAAAGCCGACTCTGCATTACAAATATGTTAGACCTATCACTTCTGCCACTAAAGATTGCTTTATTAATAATCTTCCTGATCAGTTTCATCATCTCAGTATCCCAGATAGCTTAGAACTCGATATTGCGACAGAAACTTTTAACTCTCTCTTTTCCAGCACTTTAGACACAGTTGCTCTGTTGCGCTTAAAAAAGATTAAAGAAAATAGTCCAATGCCGTGGTACAACGAGCACACTCAGGCCCTTAAGAGAGCAGCCAGAAAAATGGAGCGCAACTGGAAGAAAACAAAACTAGAGGTATTTTGCATTTCATGGAAAGAGAGCTTGATTGCATACAGAGAGGTCTTAAAAGCTGCTAGATCTGCTTATTTTTCAACCCTATTAGAAGTAAATAAACAAAACCCTAGGTATTTATTTGAAACGGTGGCTAAACTAACGAAAAATAAAGCTTCAAGCCCAGAAGTTTCCAAGCAGCACAGCAGTAATGACTTTATGAACTTCTTCACTTATAAGATTGATAACATCAGGGAGAAAATTATAACTATGCAACCGTCTACTACAGTATCACATCAGGCAGTGCATTGTAGTGTCCCTAAGGAAAATTTTGATTCATTCATTGCTATAGAAGAGGAAGAATTTGTTAAACTCGTTAAATCATCTAAATCGACAACATGTAGACCCTATACCAACTAAGCTACTGAAAGAGATGCTTCCAGAGGTCATAGATCCTCTTCTTAATATCATTAATTCATTTTTGTCATTAGGATACGTACCAAAAACTTTTAAGCTAGCTATGATTAAACCGCTTGTTAAAAAAACGCAACTTGATCGTACAGAATTAGTCAATTACAGGCCGATCTCGAATCTACCTTTTCTGTCAAAGATACTAGAAAAGGCGGTATCCTCACAACTGTGTTCCTTTTTAGAAAGAAATGATATCTGCGAGGATTTTCAGTCAGGATTTAGACCGTACCATAGTACTGAGACTGCTCTCGTTAGAGTCACAAATGATTTGCTCTTATCATCCGATCGTGGTTGTATCTCTCTATTAGTGTTACTCGATCTTAGTGCTGCGTTTGACACCATTGACCACAACATTCTTTTAAATAGACTAGAAAACTATGTTGGCATTAGTGTGTCAGGGTTCTGTCACTTCGGTCTAGTTAATTTCTTGGTTTTGTGACAGAGCTCTGACACTCCCTGTTTTGTCTCGTCTCTGTGTGAGTGTGCGGTTCCGAGCGCGCTCGGGCCGTGCACTCACTTGTCTACGTGCCTTGTTATATGTGCGGGGCATGGTGTTTGGATCCCGACACGTCTGTCTAGTTAGGTTTCGGTCCTGTGTCGGGATTCGGACATCAATGCTCCGCGTGTTTGTTTTCTTTTGTGAGCGCACGGAATGAGCTTTCGCTCGTTCTCGTGCGCTCTGTCTTGTCACGTGAGCGCGCGCGGTTTCGAGTTCACTCGAGCCGCGCGCTCTTCTGTCTGCGTGTGTTTTTTCTTGTCTTGTGCTGTGTAGCACACATCTAGTTTTTCACTGGCTGTGTGCTTTCATGTTATGTTTTGTGTGAACACGTGGCTTATGAGTTTTCACTAGCTGCGTGTTCATGTCTTGTTTTGTGTTCTAGTCCTGTTTGTTGTGAGCACATGGCTTGTCATGTGTTTCCTTGTGCCATGTGCTCTCCTGTCAATTGTCTAGCCCCTCCCATCTTGTTACCGGATTATTAGTTCATTTTCCCCACCTGTCCTCCCTCGTTACCTGCTTTGTTTGCTCTCCCTATTTATTCTCCTTGTGTCTTCAGTCCTGCCCAGGTGAAAAAAAAGTGTACTTGAGTGCACTAAAAAAACACTTAAATACAAGAAAGTACTTTTGTAGTACATTCTTATTTTTTGTGCTAAAGAAAAATGTAAAAATTATACACTATAAATACACTAATAAAAAGTATATTTTTACTTAAGTAGTACTTAAGTGTAATTGCGAAAATATACTAAATAACATTGATATTTTAAATGTATTTTTAGTGCATAAGAAAAAAGATATACTATTGAAAAAATACACAGAAGTGTTTTATTAGTGTATTTCTTACAAGTACATTTTTAACACATTAAAAATAGTTCATTGTTAGTGCACTTTTAGATAGCTATCATAAGTTTAAATTAAATTGATTTTACTTAAAATATATTCAAAATGTAATAGTCAAAAATTAAATTTTCCCAAAAGTGCTATTTAAGTACACTTTATAAAAATAAACTAAATATTACTAATTCTTAAATTGATTTTAAGTGTATTCAGATAAGGTGAAAAAGACGTAGTATTAAATATATTAAAAATATACTTGAAATACAAATAGTATAATACATTTGTATTACCAACATGCTTATTTGAAGTGCATAAAAAATACATTGAATTGTATTTTAATATATTTCTAAAAAGTATACTAGAAATACACTGGTAATAAATATATGCTTAATTATACTTTAAATAAATATGATAAACACAAGCATCATTTTAATATATTTCTAACAAATGCACTACAAGTACATTGGTAATCAATATATGCTTAATTATACTTTTAAGAAATATGCTAAACACAAGCATACTTTTAATTTATTTCTAAAAAGTGCACAAGTAGATTGGTAATAAATATGCTTAGATTAAGAAATATGCTAAACACAATATACTGTTTGTGTGAAGTTTTAGTGTATTTAAAGAAAACATACTTATGTTGCTCTTAATTAAAGTACATTTGTGTAGCTTGTGTAAGAACATAGCTAAATGATTAAGCTTTTAGTGTGTTTAAAGTACTTTAAACACTTAGGCCTACTGCAATATATTTGTAATATTTATGATTTTACCATTTTAATATTTTAGATTTTTTGTATAATGTACCAACTTCTAATGTATTATAAACATTTGTCAACTATTATTAAGCATTGTAATAAGCACTTAAAATTAATGTTGTTCACTTTTACTTGTTGTTTGTAGGCTACTTGTAAAGGGCTGTTGTCCATTACATGATATGTTTTTACTACTGAAATTCCCACAAGGATATCATCAACATCATATTATTTTAAATGCATCATAGATACATTTTCCAAAGATGTTTAAATGTTGTTCAAAAATATGTTGTACTTGTTTAAATTTGAAAAACAAGAATAACACACTTGACTAATCCTGATTGGTTCCAGAGCCGTTGAACGTCTGTGATTGGTTCTTGTGATAATTATGATTTATGAGCTGAGCTCAGAGACACTCACTCAGAGCTTGCTGTGCGTTCACTGAATGTGATTATATTTCTAATAATTTAGATTAAGTCTAAATTTAAACTGGAGCGATCGTGTTTCTTTAGAGGACTTGGAGAAAACCACGTGATTCATATGGATTAGGTGACATTTTTTGCGATTCACTTTTTCAAACGTGAACAGGTAAATCGTTCATCAGAGGGATAAGTTAAATCTCTCATGTTTCATTAGCCTACGATATCTCAGTTTTTCTTTCTAAGATTAACGGAATTCTTAAATGTTTTGCAACTACTTAATGAGTGATCATGACAGTATTTAGATTTTTTTTCTAACGTTAATAGAAAACGTAACTGTTAGTGTTGTTTTTATTTTTTCCTCCATCTTCAAGTTTGCATGACGTGTGACATTTGGAACCTCATTATGTTTCTAGGTAAGATTTGTATTACATTTACGTTTACTTTGCCAGTCGTATTTTTGACTCTGTGTAACAGCATGTCTTTTTCAGTTCAGCTACATTCAATTTGACCAATCAGAGCCAAGTTTTTTAAGTCGAATTAGAAGAGATGAAGATACTGCTATCAGAAGTTACTGGTAAGTTTTAGTTGCTGTTTGCATAAATAAATAGCTCACTGTTTAGTTTTTGTCCTAGTTTTTTCTAACATTTTTTCCTAGTTTCCTAGTCTAGCCTAATTTGTGTTCATTCATGTAAAAATCTGTTTATTTAATTGTTTTTTGGGACAGCTGCAAGTCACTTGTCCTGGCTTACAATATTTTGCACTACTTCTAATTTCCTTAACTCTTTGAAGAGTGTATGTGTTTCTGTACGGAACTTTTTTTAATTTTTTTTATTGCTCTCAAAGTCAAAGGGGGCTGACTAAAACAAGATTAGCATTTGTTGTACATTATAATTATTATTCTTGTTGGCTGGGTATACTTTTTCAGTTAAACAGTTAGCCTAAATTGCCCTTTTTTGCTGTGTTACAGTGACATACCATGTAGACTTCACAGTTGTTCAAGAGATATTTTATTAACTCCTTTTCTGAATTACATTAACATTTTATATTAAATGTCTACTGTTAAAATATATGAACTAAGCATTACATGCCATGTTAGAGAATTCCATTTTTACCAGGTGAAAAGACTTACTATTAAATGTAATAAATATGTACTTAAGTATGTTTTTAGTACAAAACAAATATACTTTAATGCATTTATAATACATGTAACAGTATGTCTTTTTCACCTTGTATGTACAACAGAGAGAAATGTCAAAACATACTGTGTTGTAATAAAAAAACATCTAGGTTACGACCTCTCTTCCCTGAGAACAGGGAATGAGACACTGCATTGATGACGCTATGAGGAACACCCTCCATGTGAACCGCTGTTTGAAATCACGGCAATAGAATTTGACTGGCAACAGCCTATGACACTACTAGTGCGACTCAGAAGTATTAAAGAGGCGCCTAGAGAACATCGTTCCCCAATAGCATCATCGAAGCAGTGCAAATTCCCTTTTGAAAGGGAACAGTTACTTTTTAAACAGAGGTTAATTTTGCTTTAATATAAAAATAAACTCATCTTTTTCCCCTTTCATAGACACTGTGATCAAACAATTTCCAACACGTCTGAGGTGCGAGCACTGATTCGAAGGAAATGCAACGAGGCAAACTCAAAGACCAATCACTCCAATTCACTTGAAGGATGAAGATGGTTTGAGTTGTAACAGTACTGTAACTGTTTGCAGCTATTAATGACTGCACTTTGACTAGTTGGGTTTATTGAAGTTAGTTTTTTTGTTGTTTATAATACCTCTGCAGATCACTGTATTTTATGTTAATGTATTATTTTTTTTACAGTTTACATATGCTGCTGTACTGATGTACACTGGGTAATACATTAAAGTTTACTAGCTTTCAAAGTGTGTGTTTTTTATACAAATATTTTTTTTTACTGTGTTTTAATAAATGTTTTATAAAGGTACTGTTAACATAGTTAAAACATATTTGAAATTATTTACTATATAAAAAATATGTGAGCAATACATAAATATGATTTGTATATTCTTACATTTTAAATAATTTATAAGTGTATTTAAAAATGCATTAAAGATGGGTTCAATTGTACTAAAAGGGGTAACAAAATAAAATAAATTAAAGCTGAAATAGTATGTTAAAAGCATATTTTAGTTCATCTTCAGTGTGTCTCAAAATAGCACAGTTGAGTACACTAAGATGATCTTTAAGTTTATATTAAGCAGTACTAAAGATAAGCTTTTAGTATATTAAGTACAAAATAAGTGCGCGAAAATAGAGCACTTTAAGTACATTATGGAAATGTACTAATTAAGTGTACTTTAGTGCACTTGTTTAAACCTAGGAATACATTATAAGTATAATGTGTATATATTTATTATATATTATTATTATATTTTAAGTAATTTATAAGTGTATTTAAAACGCATTAAAGATGGTTTCAGTTTTACTAAAAGTGGTAACAAAATACATTTTTTTTAATCTGAAATAGTATATTAAAAATACACTTTAGTTCATCTTCAGTGTGTCTCAAAATAGCACAGTTGAGTACACTAAGATGATCTTAAGTTTATATTAAGCAGTACTAAAGGTAAGCTTTTAGTATATTAAGTGCAAAATAAGTGTGTCGAAAATAGAGCATTTTAAGTACATTATGGAAGTGTAATAAAATGTATTTTAGTGCACTTTTTTAATCTAGGAATACATTCTAAGTATAATTTGTATATAATTTAATATTATTATTATTATAATTTAAATAGTTTATTATTGTATTTAAAGATGATTTCAATTATACTTAAAGTGGTAACAAAATACATTTTTTAAAAATATGAAATAGTATATTAAAAATACACTTAAATTCATCTTCAGTGTGTCTCAAAAAAGCACAATTGAGTACACTAAGATGATTTTAAGTTTATATTAAGCAGTACTAAAGATAAGCTTTTAGTATATTAAGTGCAAAATAAGTGTGTCGAAAATAGAGCACTTTAAGTACATTATGAAAGTGTATTATGGAAGTGTACTAAGTGCACTTAAATAAAATGTATTTTAGTGCACTTTTTTTTCACCTGGGTGTGCTGGTTCGTCGTCGTACAGTGTGTTTCCCTGCTGTGTGCTTCAATCAAGTCAAGTTCAAGTTCAAGTCCAAGTCTGTCTTGTTTTCCCCCTTGGGGTAGTTTTTGTTTGTGTTTTGTTTTATTTTGTGATATATTGAATAAAATACCTTTTTCTCGCAATTGAGCCCTCGCTCCCTCACTCTACCTGATATAGTGGAATTGCACTAGCATGGTTTAAATCATACTTATCTGACCGTTATCAATTTGTAGCAGTAAATGAAGAGATGTCTCATCGATCACAAGTTCAGTATGGCGTACCACAAGGCTCAGTACTAGGACCGCTGCTGTTCACTCTGTACATGCTACCATTAGGAGATATCATTAGGAAACATGGAATTAGCTTCCACTGTTATGCCGACGATACTCAGCTCTATATTTCTTCAAAACCTAACGAAACTTACCAATTCACTAAATTAACAGAATGCATAGCTGATATAAAAAATTGGATGACTCGTAATTTCTTACTTCTAAATTCTGAAAAAACAGAGATTCTAATTATTGGACAAAAAACGTCCTCACGTAATAACCTAGAATACTGTCTAACACTTGATGGCTGCTCTGTTGGGTCTTCGTCGTCGGTTAGGAACCTGGGTGTGCTCTTTGATACCAATCTTTCATTTGAAAGTCACGTGTCTAGTATCTGTAAAACCGCATTTTTCCATCTTAAAAATATATCTAAATTACGCCATATGCTCTCATTGACAAATGCGGAACAATTAGTTCATGCTTTCATGACATCAAGGATAGATTATTGTAATGCTCTACTGGGTGGTTGCCCTGCACGCTTAATAAACAAACTACAGCTAGTTCAAAACGCAGCAGCTCGAGTTCTTACCAGAACCAGGAAGTATGACCATATTAGCCCAGTTCTGTCAAAACTGCACTGGCTCCCTATTAAACATCGCATCAATTTTAAAATATTGCTGATGACTTACAAAGCACTAAATGGTTTAGCTCCGCAGTACTTGAGCGAGCTCTTAACGCATTATAGTCCTTCACGTCTATTGTGATCTCAAAATTCCGGCCAGTTGATAATACCTAGAATATCAAAATCGACTGCTGGCGGTAGATCCTTTTCCTATTTCGCACCAAAACTTTGGAACAATCTGCCTAACATTGTCCGGGAAGCAGACACACTCTGTCAGTTCAAAGCCAGATTAAAGACACATCTCTTTGACATAGCATTCACATAATACATTATAGACTTCTAGAATTCAGTGTTAGGCTGCATAGATTAGGTCAGCCGGAACCGGGAACACTTCCCATAAATCCTGATGTACTTGTTACATCATGAGAAGAATGGCATCTACGCTAATTTTAGTGTCTTTGTTTATCCCGAGGTCTTCCCGCAGCCTGCCAGATCCAGGCCGTATCCAGATCTGACGAAGGCCCTTCGCCTGGACCCGATGACAACGCAGTGCTTAAGTGCCAACTAGTCTCTCCCTATGGAGGATCCCTTTACCACTCTACAGATAAAGCGTCGTCGGGAAAACTCAATTTGCGTATCTACCCCGAATTGATAAAATAAAATAAAATTCTGAATCAAAACTATAAGGAAACACCAGTAATTTGTTTAGGCTTGGTTTGTAGGGAATAACAAACCTGCACACATATATTCAAACGCACATAACTATATAACCAATTCTTAATGCGCATGTGAACGCCATCAGCGTTTCTCACAGGATCGCGTTTAAAGTTTGTGTAAAGAGAATGGTGTCGTCTTAGCAGCCCCTAATTTAATAACAAATGATCGTTGCGACGGAAGCGAATCAATCAAAACTAACTTTAGCTGTAAAATAACTTTATTAAAGAACTGCTATAAAGCCAAAACATTCTCTGTTACCTTAAATTATACGTTTATCTCTGTAAAGCTGCTTTGAAACAATCTACATTGTTAAAAGCGCTATATAAATGAAGATGACTTGACTTGACTTGACATACAGTATATACATACAAACATACATATAATATATATATATATATATAAGCAGTGTTGGGAAGGATACTTTCAAAATGTATTCCGTTACAGAATACTGAATACATGCCCAAAAATGTCATTTGTAACGTATTCCGTTACATTACTCAATCTGAGTAACGTATTCTGAATACTTGGATTACTTCCACATTGAATTGCATTTTATAAGTGTCGGACATCAAATCCTGCTTAATAAACAGGCCTATTCTTGTGGGGTGGTGGTGCGGTGATGCTGTGGTGACGCGTATGCCAATATTATGAATATGTAAAATATAGAAAGGAGATATTTTAATTGTTTATTAAACAAGTGTTTTCTTTGTCAGTGTCGGCTACAAAGATGAAGTTGACGATGCTGACTCGCGATCTTCGCAGTGGTGAACGCGCCAGAGAGAAATGCACATTTCATACGGATTACATATGCAGAGAGCAGTTCTTTTGTGTTGAATTGTTCTGTTTAAAAGTAGACATGTCTGTGAGGCAAGCAGGGCCTACTAACTTATACGCTGAGCGCCCGTTTCACACATACTCCATGTGCAGTGCGTATGCCCTGCGTGTTGCGGTGCGTATGTGGTACAGGAGCAGCATATAGTGCTTTCACATATGATGCGTTTGCAGTGCGTAACTGATCCACTGATACCACAAACACATACACAATATTTGTATTTCAAATCCAGAACTTTTCAGCAACTTTTATTTAAAAAAAGTTTTGTCACCGGTGCAATTTTCTTTGTAGCCTACACATATACACTCTTTAATAGACATATTCAAGTTTAAACAATTTAAACAACGTATTAATCAATGCATTACTTCTATATAGATTAAGTTGTTCAAGCAAGTCGTAACATATTTAACATGTAGGCTATTAAAATCACAAACATTTTAAATTAAAACTTAAAATTGACAAAAACAGCCGACTCTCATGCCTTTTCTTTTGCATTTAAATTTTAATACAATAGGCTAAATCTTGCTTGCCACAAATAACTTGTTTTTCAATCTCCATGAATCAGACGAGTGTTGTTCATTATTTCGCCTTGTTAAAGTAAACTGTAGGCCTAGTTTTCAAGATGACTGTGAAAAAAAGCAGTAGGCCTATTTAATTAAATTCATTTATGATGGTATTACTACATTTATGATGGTATTAATTATATGCATTTATGGTGAAATTACTACATGTTCAGCTCAATCTGTGTTTATTCTGACCACGAAATATGCTGTCACTTTAATTCAGCGTTTGCAGCACAGCAGAAATAGACTCGGTGCGGAAACGATCGCTGCACTGCTGTATACGCACCGCAACTGGGACAGATAAACGGACTGCAGTGTGAAAGCTCTAACCTGTTAACATGGGTACGGGAGAGAAAAAATACGCACCACATACGCACTGCAAACAGAGTAGGCTGTGTGAAACGGCCGTTCATTTATGAGACCAGCTCCAGTTCACGCGCTGGCGCCTCCGTGATTATTGTCTGCTATATTTACTTCTTATTAAATCCAGGCAATTGGTTGATGAAATATTGATTAAAATTAAGATACAATTAATATAAAACGAAATTCACTTTAAAGAGAGGCTTTGTGCTTTCTGTTTGAGGTCTCTGTGAAAGTTTTAAAGCAGTCTTTTAGTGCCGCTTTCAGAGCGGCCACATCCGTAACGAAGAACTGACACGACCGTAACATTGTTTTTTTTCCTCATAAATGTGAATGCGAAAAATAAAATAAATATTTTATGTTCTGTGGAGAGCCAACCCTTATTCATCCGGTGAGTAGGCCTAGTATTACTTTTGGTTTGCGCAGTGTAATTCACAGATTGGCACCTAAAAGTTAAAGATTTTTTGTGTCACGCATGTTTTATTTCCCTCATATTAAATATAAAACGCATGTAGACCGATATTTTTATAATGTCTGGACTCCTTTATTAAGGGAGTATGGATATATACAGACGTTTCACTATTGGTATAAATGCATTTTCTGAGAATTTATATTTCAAGTTTTGACTGCACGTATTTGGAAAAAAAACGTAGGCCTACTTTAAGATGCTTCTTCAGGTTGGAGGTGGAGTCTTTGGACGACGCTGAAAGGAGGTTGGTTGCTGGCAAGCAGAGGTTGCACACTGCACAGTTATATTTCGTTCTCCCTTCTCTTTCTTTAATGTGAAATGCTGTTTGAATTTCCAAGATAGAAACGCATTCTTGCCCTGCTCTGTTGTTCCGGCTCCATCTCTACCTCTAGCTCCCGCTGCTCCTCTTCCGACTCCATTGTGACTGATCACGCAAACCGCGCTTTTTTTTTTCATATTGGGGCTTCTGGGAAATGCATGGAGTTGCCTTCATTTTTTTAGAGAGTGAATAAACTCGTGAAACAGAGAAGTATCGTCATGTAATCCATTGATTTCAACAATGTAACTGTATTCTAAATACCAACTATTTAAATGGTAATAAAACTGTAACGGAATACAGTTACTCATAATTTGTATTCTGAATACGTAACGCCGGTACATGTATTCCGTTACTCCCCAACACTGTATATAAGACAATCCACATAGGCCTACTACGCTTAGCCTATGTTACGCATGCTTAAATAAACTGGCTCAGAAACCGCGCAGGGTTACACTTTATTTTAAGGTGTCATTGTTACGGAGTAATTATATATATAAGTACTGAGTAATATTAATTAATTACATGTACTTACTATAGGGATAGGGTAGGGTTAGGATTTGGTTGAGCGTTAGTTACATGTAATTATGCATAATTAACTGTTATTACTATGGTAAGTACATGTAACATATGTAACAAGGACACTGTAAAATAAAGTGTTACCTCGCTCAGACACCATGCAAAAATATTTAAACGACTTGAAACGATTCGCTAAATATAATTATAGATCATTTATTCTCTTTTCTATCACACAATTCGTTAAAAAACGATTGAAACTTACCATTCAACCGGGAGCTACCTCGCAGACCTCCTCAGTCAATTTCCCAACTGAAATGAGCCGTAGAGTATTGTGGGAAATACACTGCATGTTGAGTTAAAAGCTTAACACTGAAAAATAACTCTCTTTTTAGATGCTATTTTACACTTGTGGATCAAAATGTACTCCGCTTTTAACACTGAGCAACACCAAAAATTTTACACCGTACATTTAATACTGGTAGATTTGCTGTGTGGCTGGAAGTCAGTTGTATTTCTTCTGTTTCTCTATTTTCTGTTTGTGTGTTCCTCTTTCCTACAGTGATTCTGCTTGTTAACAGCAGGTGTTCATCACTAATGCTCAACAATCACTTACATATTCCCTTAATTATCTCACTGCAACACTGTCTCAATGTTACTTTTACTCTTTGTAGTGTGGATTTTCCTGTGGGGTTGAAAGGGTTAACAGTGTAAGATGAAATAGCACACCCACTGAATGTATTTTAACAGTAATAAACTGTAAACCTGTATAAAACAGGTATATACTGGCAACACTGTTGCCAGTGGTTTACTGTAAATTTTATTTTTTTGGGTCACCATTGTGCTGAAGAGTAGAGTCTTTTTATGTACAATAGTTTTTTAGTGGCCTCAAATGAAATAAGTTCACAGTAATACTTTGCTCACATTATTAATGTATTATACATTTTAGTTAATACATTTAAATGACAGTTGATCAATTTAAGGCAGTCGGTTTCTGCAAGTGAAATTAGTTAACTCGAGTTTTGATTTAGTGCATTTGTACAGTAACATACTGTAGATTACAGTAAAGAACTGTACAATTAACAGTTAATTACTGGCAACAGTGTTATCCAAGTGATTAATTAAGTGATGATCGGCCATTAGTGGTGACACCTAATGTTAATAAGCAGAATCATTGACGGAAAGAGAAAAAACAATAACAGAAAAAAGAGAAACACAAGATCTACAACTGACTTCGAGTCATTACACATTGTTGCACTTATTATTACCAGTTTGACTTTATTTATGTCATACATCTACAAAAGTTCTTGAGATTCAACAGAAGTTTAGATGATAATGTTTTATGGAATTTTTCGTTTCACTAATGAAATGGAATTATTGATGCAATTCAGAGTCTAAATCTTTGACTATATGCTTGATGTCTCGATTTAGTATTGGTGATTCTAGTCATGAGATTCTCCAGTTTGAGATCCAAAAGCAATATGAACAATTTTGAAAATACTTTGTGCTCAAAAGTTATTGTGGTTAAACACACAGACATCAAGAATCAGCATATGAATCTCAACAATGGTGACAATAAACAAACTAGTGACAAACAGATCAACTCTGAACATCACAAAACAAGCTACTAAAGTCATAACAAAACAATAGAAAATAAAAGCAAACAGAAAAAAAAAACAATGAAAATTACAGGACAATTCAGCTGCATAATTTATTCATGGTGCAATGCATGATGTGAGCCATTGATGCGTTCTGATTGGTGTCTCCCATCATGCACTGCAACATGAAGCATTTGTATGATTGTCACCATTGTTGAGATTCATATGTAGATTCTTGATGTCTTTGTGTGATTTTTAAAACGTTTAGATTAATAAATATTGTAGAAAGTAGCTATTGTAGTGAAAAATTAATAAAGTATTTGGATAATCAGTTTATAATGCTGGGTGAGATTAGTGAATCAGGTCACTAGTAATTTCATCATCGAAACACAACCAGGGCTGCATTTCTAAAAACATCTTAAAGGAGAACTCCGGTCAATTTTAACATTGAGCTCATTTTCAGTACAGAGAACAACGACAAAAATCGGTGTTGCCTACACCGTGTTATCCTCTTTTTAAAATTTGCACCCTGTTGACTTAAATGGGGCAAGTTTTAAACCTGCTTTTAGCCTCTTAACATCCTTGATGTGTCATTACAAGTGCCCAGCCATGTTGAGTGATTCCTTCAGAGTGAACACGGTGAATCTGACTGCAGTAGATGTGAAAGATATTAATAAAAGTGATATTAATTCAGCCAGCGCACATACCTGTATTTACTTCCTGTTTTCGGTTGAATTCCATAGTAATCGATTGTCGAGTTCACGCGCATAGGTTTAGTTACCTATGATCACGCGCGTGAACTCAACAATCGACTACTATGGACATCGACCGAAAACAGGAAGTAAATACAGGTATGTGCGCTGGCCAAATTTACAAAAAAAAGAGCTCAATGTTAAAATTGACAGGAGTTCTCCTTTAAGCCTAACTTGATCACAGACCAAGTGCAACAAATGGTCTGTACGATCAAATTAGGCTTGCGATGCTTTTGGTAAACACAGCCCAGGTCATAGTTTCTCTTGCAGCAACAAATGTGCTTTATAAACACAGAGTTAAAGCAGCCAGAGAAATACTAATGTTAAAAAGGAAAGGGTCAAGAGCCCAACTAAAGCAAACACTGACCACCATAATGGTGACATGAAACGAAAAATTCCACAAAATATTACCGTCTAAACTTCTGTTGAATCTCAAGAACTTTTGTAGATGTATGACAGAAATAAAGTCAAACTAGTAATAAGCGCAGTAATGTGTAATGGCTCGAAGTCAGTTGGTGTTTCTCTTTTTTCTGTTATTGTTTTTTCTCTTTCCTTCAATGATTCTGCTTGTTATCATTAGGTGTCACCACTAATGGCCAATCATCACTTAATTAATCACTTAATTATCTCATTAACTACAACACTGCTTCAGTGTTAATTTTAACACTCTGTAGTGTGGACACATATGTACACAGAGGAGTGTTAATTTAACACTGGGGATTTTGCTGTGTGTTAGGTCAACACCAGAACTGTGAAGAATTTTAACTCTGCCAGTGTTTGCTACAAAGCTGCACCCAGCTCTGTAACAGTGTTGTTATCTGCATTGGTGTTAATATTTTACTCTCTTAGTGTTCATATTGTAACAATGTGTCGGTGTTGCGAGAGGCAACACTTTTGAAAGTGTTGAACTAACACTTTGTGGGTGGTTCCCTGTTGCAATTTATAAGTTGCAGTTGATTGACGTTGAATAATTATAACTAAGGTTAAATGATTATAATTGCTTTAATGTTTATGATCGTTTTGTTGTTAACCTTTACAATATATTCAAACAAACTACATTACCCATGCGCAGTGGCGCGTGTGATCAGGAAGGGCATGGAGCCAGAGCGTCAGTCTGTATCATCAGCTCTACAGCTGTTTTGTTATGCTTTCAACGTGATTTTGTTTATCATCAAATCCTTGTTCAGTAAAATTGCCTGCAAAGCTGAGATGACGCCTGTTTCATTATTTTGCTCCAAATTATTTCATGGTGCCGAAACCCGGGAATATGGACTTTATTAACGGACTTTTATAAGAAGTTTGGAGCTAGCTCGCGGCTACGCGAGTGAGTGAGTGAAAATGGCTGAGCACCACGAGCGAATGAGACGGAAGCGGGGAACGATTAGAGCTTCGACCACAAAGCTTTTAACTCGTATGGAAGAGGAGATCAACAAGGACAACGCGGATTGTGAGCATTTACGTGAACTGTTGTCATTGTTGAGTACAAGAGAGGAAAGCTTATCAGAACTGGACAAGCATATAGAGGACGAAACGGCGACAGACGAACTCGAGGATGAGGTTGAAAGCGCGCAAGAGTATAAAGACCGTATTGTGTTATGGAAAAGACGTGCTACCAGGCTGATTCAGTGCAGCAGCCGAGATTCAACCGCTCGTCAAAGTGACGTAAGTGCCAATGCTGAACGATCGCATAACAGACAGTCAGTTAAACTGCCAAAGTTGATAATTGACAAATATGATGGAGAAATAAGTGCTTGGCAAGAATTTTGGAACCAATATGAGACTGCCATTCACTTAAATGATGCACTGTGCAAAAGGGAAAAGTTTAGCTACTTAAAATCCTACTTAACTGGAGCTGCAGCTAAGGCAGTAGCAGGGCTTACATTGAGTGATAGTAATTATGATGCTGCAATCAAGTTGCTCAATGACAGATTTGGAAGGAAGGATCTCGTAGTGAACGCACATATGTCCAAATTGCTGAATCTGACTCCCGTGAGGAAATCATATGACATTACAGCATTAAGACAGCTATTGTCACGGTTGGTCAAAAAGTGAAGCGAGGATTCAAGTGCAGGTAAGGATTTTAATAAATAATAAACAAAATCAAACTACAACAAAAACTCCCCGTGGGGGA
The DNA here is from genome assembly GCF_949319135.1 of Squalius cephalus. Lineage (NCBI taxonomy): Eukaryota > Metazoa > Chordata > Actinopteri > Cypriniformes > Leuciscidae > Squalius > Squalius cephalus. The sequence goes on along the minus strand of NC_137138.1, from coordinate 26,146,056 downwards.
AAACAAGGCAGGCATAACTCTGGAACATAACAGGGAAAACATAGACAACGATCGACACAGACTGCAAACAAGAGGGAACTAATAAAGGGAAACTAATCAAAGGGGAACAGGTGAAAGAACTCAAACAATAATCAGATAACAAGGGGGAGGGACCAGACAATGACATGAGCACATGGCCCAAAATAACAAAAACACCCATGTGCAGCACAAGACAGGACAGCATGTGACATTACCCCCTCCCTACGGAGCGGCTACCAGACGCTCCATCAGACCAGGGCGGGGGACGGGAGGGACAGACCAGGGCGGGAGGGACAGACCAGGGCGGGACGGGAGGGACAGACCAGGGCGGGACGGGAGGGACAGACCAGGGTGAAACAGGGGGAACAGGAAGGACAGACCAGGGTGGGACAGGGGGAACAGGAAGGACAGACCAGGGTGGGGCAGGGAAAATGGACAGTTCGGGAGGCCAGGGCGGAGCTGAGAGTCCATCGGGCGGCCAGGGTGGAGACTTTCCCTCGGGCGGCCAGGGCGGAGACTTTCCCTCGGGCGGCCAGGGCGGAGACCTTCCCTCGGGCGGCCAGGGCGGAGACCTTCCCTCGGGCGGCCAGGGCGGAGACCTTCCCTCGGGCGGCCAGGGCGGAGACCTTCCCTCGGGCGGACAGGGCGGAGACGACCCCTCGGGCGGCCACGGCGGAGACGACCCCTCGGGCGGCCACGGCGGAGACGACCCCTCGGACGGTGGAACTGGCACCACCGGCTCAGGCACTGGAACTGGCACTGGAACTGGCACCAACGGCTCAGGAACAGGAACTGGCACCACCGACTCAGGAACAGGCACCATCGACTCAGGCACTGGAACTGGCACCAACGGCTCAGGCACTGGAACTGGCACCAACGGCTCAGGCACTGGAACTGGAACTGGCACCAACGGCTCAGGCACTGGAACTGGCACCAACGGCTCCGGCTCTGGAACTGGCACCAACGGCTCAGGCACTGGAACTGGCACCAACGGCTCCGGCTCTGGAACTGGCACCAACGGCTCCGGCTCTGGAACTGGCACCAACGGCTCAGGCACTGGAACTGGCAACACCGACACTGGAACTGGAACTGGCACCAACGGCTCAGGCACTGGAACTGGCAACAACGGCTCCGGCTCTGGAACTGGCAACACCGACACTGGAACTGGAACTGGCACCAACGGCTCCGGCTCTGGAACTGGCACCAACTGTGGAACTGGCAACTGGCACCAACTGGCACCAACTCTGGAACTGGAACTGCTGGAACTGGCACCAACGGCTCCAACTGGCACCAACGGCTCCGGCTCTGGAACTGGCACCAACGGCTCCGGCTCTGGAACTGGCACCAACGGCTCCGGCTCTGGAACTGGCACCAACGGCTCCGGCTCTGGAACTGGCACCAACGGCTCCGGCTCTGGAACTGGCACCAACGGCTCCGGCTCTGGAACTGGCACCAACGGCTCCGGCTCTGGAACTGGCACCAACGGCTCCGGCTCTGGAACTGGCACCAACGGCTCCGGCTCTGGAACTGGCACCGGCTCCGGCTCAGGAACAGACACCGGCTCCGGCTCAGGAACAGACACTGGCTCCGGCTCAGGAACAGACACTGGCTCCGGCTCAGGAACAGACACTGGCTCCGGCTCAGGAACAGACACTGGCTCCGGCTCAGGAACAGACACTGGCTCCGGCTCAGGAACAGACACTGGCTCCGGCTCAGGAACAGACACTGGCTCCGGCTCAGGAACAGACACTGGCTCCGGCTCAGGAACAGACACGGGCTCCGGCTCAGGAACAGACACGGGCTCCGGCTCAGGAACAGACACGGGCTCCGGCTCAGGAACAGACACGGGCTCCGGCTCAGGAACAGACACGGGCTCCGGCTCAGGAACAGACACGGGCTCCGGCTCAGGAACAGGCACGGGCTCCGGCTCAGGAACAGGCACGGGCTCCGGCTCAGGAACTGGAACAGACACCACCGGCTCAGGAACTGGAACAGGAACTGGAACAGACACCACCGGCTCAGGTTCAGGAACAAACACCACCGGCTCAGGTTCAGGAACAGACACCACCGGCTCAGGTTCAGGAACAGACACCACCGGCTCAGGAACAGACACAGGCTCGACGGCGGCCATCTTGTCAGGGAACACAGGCTCGGCAGACGTGACTTGAACACTCTCGGCGGCGGCCATCTTGTCTGAAGACACAGGCTCGGCAGACCTGACGTGAACACTCTCGGTGGCGGCCATCTTGTCTGAAGACACAGGCTCGGCAGACGTGACGTGAACACTCTCGGCGGCTGCAATCTTGTCTGAAGACACAGGCTCGGCAGGCGTGACGTGAACAGTCTCTGTGGCGGCCATCTTGTCCGAAGACACAGGCCAGGCAGACGTGACGTGAACACTCTCTGCAGCGGCCTCCGGGCCATTGGGGAGGCAGGAAGTCTTCCTCCTCCTCCTCCGCCTCCGGCCCACCGGACTCGAGACCACCGAACCCGGGACCATCGGAACTGGGACCATCGGAACTGGGACCACCGGAACTGGGACCACCGGAACTGGGACCACCGGAACTGGGACCCCTGGAACTGGGACCTCTTTAGCAGGAGGATTACCGTGACGCTCCAAGGAATTCACAAATTCCTCAAACGTCAGATGTTCCAATGCTCTCATGATCAGAGAGTTGATGGGTTCATCAAGGGCGTAATTAAACAAGTCCTTAAGAGCCTCAACACCAAGCCCTAGTCCCTCTGCAGCAGCGCAGAACTTCACAGAAAACTCTCTCATGTCAGTCCCCTTCTGACGAAGGGAACTCAACGTGCTGAATCTTACAATGCGCTCATAATGTGGGCAGGAAATAGGAGGCTGGAGTGAATCCTTCCGCTGAATCCTCATCATTGGTCGATCGTTCTGTCACGGTTGGTCAAAAAGTGAAGCGAGGATTCAAGTGCAGGTAAGGATTTTAATAAATAATAAACAAAATCAAACTACAACAAAAACTCCCCGTGGGGGAAAACAAGGCAGGCATAACTCTGGAACATAACAGGGAAAACATAGACAACGATCGACACAGACTGCAAACAAGAGGGAACTAATAAAGGGAAACTAATCAAAGGGGAACAGGTGAAAGAACTCAAACAATAATCAGATAACAAGGGGGAGGGACCAGACAATGACATGAGCACATGGCCCAAAATAACAAAAACACCCATGTGCAGCACAAGACAGGACAGCATGTGACAGCTATATGATGAATGTGAGATACAGATTCGCAGTTTAGAGTCTGCTGGCATTCACTGTGACACTTATGGTAGCCTTCTTTGCCCAATATTGATGCAGTTAATTCCAAACGACATTGCACTTAATTATACTCGTCAGGCTGGCACAAATGACGTATGGAGTGTACCTGAGTTCATGGCATTTTTGCAACGTGAAGTTGAGAGCAGAGAAAGAGCACAGCAGCTCACGAGACCCAATTGCGTACAAAGAGATGCTGTTCAGAAACCATTCAATAAAATGGTGCCAGGCAGTGAATCACGACCTAAGAGACTGAGTGCTCCATCAGGCGCTGCGTTGCACACAGCGTGCCCTACAGTTCCAGCAAATTGTGTATTCTGTGACAGCACAACCCATAAGTCAGAGTGTTGTCCCGATTATTCAGTAGCTGCACGCAAGGAGAAATTGAAAAAAATGGGCAGATGTTTTGTGTGTCTTGGCACGAGACACATAGCAAAGTTCTGTAGAGCAAAAGGTGCTTCATGTCCGCTCTGCAGTCGTCGTCATCATCAGTCTGTGTGTGAACAAAGTGAAGAAAAGCCAGAAATGTCTAGTACGAAGATGGACACTGTGGTTTCATCTGTATCAAGCACAGTAAATATTAAATCAAAGCAACCAAACACAGTGTTGCTGCAGACAGCGAAAGCATGGACTGAGGGTCCAGGAGGGAGAAAGATTGTACGGTGTTTGATAGATGGAGGCAGTCAACGAGGTTTTGTTCACGAAAGGCTGGTGAGAAGTTTGCAGCTACCAGTGCTGAGACAAGAGACATTGAACCTCCACACCTTCAGCTCTCCCAATTCTTTGATGACCAAGCGTAACACTGTAAAAATGATCTTAGAAAATGTGTGGAACACACAACAGAAAATTGAGATTGAAGCGATTGAAACTCCACAAGTGTCCTCAGCTGTTATGAAGGTGCCTGATGATCAAATTCAAAGACTGATGAAGGACAGGGGACTGCAGCTCGCAGATTTTCCACTTGAGGGTGATGACCCAGAACTTCTAGTGCTCTTTGGAGCAGATTTCTATTGGAAGGTGGTGTCTGGGAAGATTGAGAGATTAACTGATTCCCTCGTGGCTCTGGACAGCACCTTTGGTTGGGCCATTCAAGGTAATGTTTCAAGCTCAAGCGAAATGGAAACCACATGTATGCACATTAGTGTGGCAGAAGATGATAAGATATCAAAGCAGTTACACGCGTTTTGGGAAATTGAATCTCTCGGTATCGTCCATGACAAAGCACCCAGTGCAGAAGAAGCTGAAGCTTTGGAAATGTTTGAACAGACAGTGAGCTTTAAAGATGGACGCTATCTGGTTGAGTTGCCATGGAAACATGACAGAGACACATCAGAGCTCAAAGACAACTACAAAGTTGCAAAGAAAAGGTTTGAAACTATAACGAAAAGATTCAGAACTGATAATGTGCTCTACGAGAGATACAATGATGTGATTCAAGAATATCTGCAGCAAGATATATGTGAGGAGGTAAAGGATACGCCAAATGCAGAGCAGGCCAGCACGGTGAAGTATTACATGCCACACCATCCAGTAATCCGAGATGATAAGTCAACAACTAAATTGAGAATAGTGTTTGATGCGTCTTCACATGAAGAGGGTTCGCCCTCCCTCAATGACTGTTTGCTCATCGGGCCTAACTTAAACCCAGATTTACTTCATGTGCTTATTAAATTCCGCCTTCACAAAGTCGCCTTCACAGCTGATATTGCAAAGGCTTTTCTGCAGATAGGATTGAAAGAAAGGGATAGAGATGTTGTGAGGTTCTTATGGACTTATGATCCCTCGTCACAGAATTCTGAAAGTGAGTTTCGCATCATGAGAATGAACAGAGTTGTGTTTGGAGTTGCATCTAGCCCCTTTCTGTTGGCAGCGACCATTAGAACCCATCTCAACCAGTATGAGTCTGAACAGCCTAAAACTGTTGCTGTACTCCGGGAATCACTATATGTGGATGATCTCATTGCGAGCTTACCGGATGTGGATGAAGCTTGTTTTATCACAGCACAAGCAAAAGCTATCTTATCTGCTGCAGGAATGGACCTGCGGAAATGGATGACCAACTCCTCGGACCTGAGAGCGAGATGGACGAAAGAACGGGTTGAGAGTACAGCAGATTCAGAGACACACAGCATTGCATTGAAAGTGTTGGGATTGATATGGAGGCAAGACCACGATGACTTTGTGTTTGAGTTGCGCAAGGTGCTAGATGTTTTGAAGAGAAAAGAGAGTACGAAGAGGAGCATGCTTCAGATTTCATCACGTATCTTTGATCCAATAGGCTTTCTAACACCCTATACCATCCGTGCAAAATGCCTGTTCCAGGAAATGTGGGAGCGAGGTCTCAAGTGGGATGAGGAACTGCCCCCAGATTTAGCCCACAAATGGAGGAAGTGGTGTGATGAGTTACCACAGTTACACAATGTGTCTATACCTAGATGGTATCATATCTTGACGAATCAGCAAGGCGAGACGGTCAGACTTCATGTTTTTTGCGACGCGAGTGAAAGAGCTTACTGTGCAGTTGGATATCTGCAAGGCAAGAACGAGACTGCAGAAATGATCTCAACTCTGGTAGCCTCAAAGTCCAGAGTTGCGCCTCTAAAGAAAATGATGCTGCCTCGACTGGAGTTGATGGGAGCCTTGATAGGTGCCAGGCTAGGCCATAATCTGTTAAAGGCTCTTAAGATTGGAGAAAACCAGCTCAGCATGTGGACCGACTCAATGATAGTCTTGAGTTGGATCCGCAGTTCAGCGCAGAAATGGAAGCCCTTTGTGGCAAACCGAGTAACTGAGATTCAAAGCCTCACTAAACCAGAGTCATGGTCACATTGTGATGGAAAGCACAATCCAGCAGATCTTCCTACAAGAGGACAATCTGTTGACAGTTTGATTGATAATCAGTTGTGGTGGAATGGACCTGATTTTCTCCTGTCAATGAATCCAGTGGTCTCAGCTGATGTAGAGTTTCCAGTGGAAGAGGTAAAGGTAGAGCTCAGATCTAAATTCCAAGTTGCAATGCAGTTCATTGGCACAGACAAAGGTGAGCCTCTGCTTGATCTAAGCAAATACAGCAAACTCAGTACTGTTCTCAGAATAACAGCTTGGATACAGAGATTCCTCACCAACACACGCTCAAGTGTAAAGAAGCATGGAGAGCTTTCAGCTGAAGAGTTAGTGACCGCTGAAGTGTATTGGATCGGAAGGACTCAGGAAGAGACATTTGAAAGAGAGATGAGTTCGCTCAGGGAAGGACAGTGTGTACATAAAGACTCAAAGATCAAAGAACTTAAACCATTTCTTGATGAGCAAGGCCTGATTAGTGTGGGAGGAAGGCTGCAGCAATCTGATCTCACCTTTAGAGAGCAGCACCCATGGATATTACCTGCTAAACACAGGTATTGTGAACTTTTGATTCAAAACTGTCATCAGAAGGTTTTACACTCTGGTACAAGAGATACACTCATGCAAGTCAGAGACAGATTTTGGATTTTGAAGGGTAGACAGCTTGTTAAGCAGATAGTCGGAAGGTGTCCCGTCTGCAAGAGGTTTAAGGCTAAGCCAGCGCGGCAGGCTACGGCCCCCTTACCAAGGGATAGAGTCATTGAATCTCCTCCTTTTGAAACTACTGGTGTGGATTTTGCTGGGCCGCTCATGGTAAAGACCAGTAATGGTACGAGTAAAGCATACATAGCGCTTTTCACTTGCGCTGTCACTAGGGCCATTCATTTGGAACTAGTCTCAAGTCAAAGCACAGAGAACTTCCTTTTAGCACTAAAGAGGTTCATAGCCAGGAGGGGACTTTGTAAAGTCATATACTCGGATAATGCAAAGACCTTCAAACGAGCAGATCGAGATCTGAAGGAGCTATGGAAGTCAATCAAAGAGCCTGATCTCAGAATCTTCTTTGCTGAAAGGGGGATAACATGGAAGTACATAGTTGAGAGAGCAGCTTGGTGGGGCGGTTTCTGGGAACGCCTTGTAAGGTCAACAAAGTCATGCCTTAAGAGGATCTTGGGTAAAGCCTCGTTGAATTTTGAAGAGTTAACCACCATCTTAACTGAAGTAGAGGCTGTGCTAAATTCAAGACCCCTCACTTATGTTCACAACGAATTAAATGAACCTCAGCCATTGACACCTGCTCATTTTTTGGTTGGTAACCGACTTACATCTTTACCACCAAAACCCATTGCATCTAACACTCAGCCAGCTGCTCAGAGTCAAGAAACCTTGACAAAGAGATGGAAATACAGTCAGAGGCTGCTGAACGAAATTTGGAGTCGTTGGCGCAGGGACTACTTAATGAATTTAAGATCCGCTCACCAATGTGTAAACACCAAAGCTGAGGCACTGAATGTGGGAGATGTCGTCCTTATAGGAGAGGATAAGATGCCACGGCAGACGTGGAAGACAGGAAAGATAGAAGGGGTTTTCCTGGGGAGAGATGGATTAATATGCGCATGTTCCGTGCGCACTTCCCTTGGAACGATGTTGAGAAGACCAGTACAGTTACTGTATCCTTTGGAAATGAATAAGTAGAGATGAATAAGTTCATCGGGGGGGGGGGGGGGGGGGGGGGGGGGGGGCGGGGGAGGATGTTGCAATTTATAAGTTGCAGTTGATTGACGTTGAATAATTATAACTAAGGTTAAATGATTATAATTGCTTTAATGTTTATGATCGTTTTGTTGTTAACCTTTACAATATATTCAAACAAACTACATTACCCATGAGCAGTGGCGCGTGTGATCAGGAAGGGGGTGGAGCCAGAGCGTCAGTCTGTATCATCAGCTCTACAGCTGTTTTGTTATGCTTTCAACGTGATTTTGTTTATCATCAAATCCTTGTTCAGTAAAGTTGCCTGCAAAGCTGAGATGACGCCTGTTTCATTATTTTGCTCCAAATTATTTCATTCCCATACACTTTCAAAGTGTTGAAAATAACTCTATTGGTGTTGATTTCCGGATTTCAAATTTACTGTGTTTGCCTCTTGGAAAGGCTTCAGCAGATACCATTGGGGAACAGGCTTTTATAATACATCCACACAGAGCAAACTTGAACTAATATAAACTTCTACTTCTGATAATTTGCACACTTTTATCATATAGTGACCAGTGATGTTGTAAATACCTAAAGAGTTACATATGCCAAAGTAAGCATACATGTAAGTGACTACATGTGGTCTGACTTCAAGTGACTTCAAGAACCTAGGCATAGTTGCCTATAAAAATCTCATACAGAAATCAGGAGAAAACCAACAAGAAAATAAATAAGAACTACCCATCAAAGACTAGAACTTTTGATTAGTTTGATTGCATAATAACCCAATGGATGAATTGTAAAGCATGTGCTTATTTATTCTCTGGAAGGCAGGTGTAGGAGCCATACTTACCACCTAATTTAATTTTTATAAATTTGTTTATTTAAATTTGTTCATTCAAAAAAAAAAAAAAAACAGTTTGTTTTGTATTGTTAATTCTGTTTATTTCTCTGAGTGTGTGCCCTCTATAGGTGAGAGGGGAAAAGTTTTATAAAGGATATGCCACCCCTGACAGGAGCGGGATGCTGGTGCAAGAGCACACTGTCTTTTTACCGTGCACATGGAGCTAGGGTGGCATGGTGCAACAAACCTGCAAGCGCCTAAAAAAGTTACAATACATCTTTATTTTGTATTTAATAAACGTCAGTTATTTGTTTGGAACGCCATCAACTCTCCTCTCTAGATCTATTTATGGTACTTTGCACGCGTCAGAATCATAGCATCAACATCTGCCACAGTGGATAAGAAACAAGGATTAAAAGTAGGAAACTTGTTTTTACCACAGCAAAAAGACTCACTTTGAAAATGGAATATGTTTGAGAAAAGGAGGATTATCCTTAAACTTGTACGGATGGTTTAAGGAAACTTCTCAAAGAGGTATGTGCTTGCGGAAACAATATGCTGAGTTAAATTTGAATGTTATTGGAAAGACTTTCAAGTTTAATGCTGCAAACTGTGGATGAAAGGATTCATTTGATTCAAGGTCTTGATGTATGTCATTTTAAAGAGGAATCGAAGGAAATTTGTTTCTTTGGAAAGAGGATATTTGCTTGTTTGAGACTAAATGGATGAGTCTTACCTTGAACAATCCCCTAACTCAGCTCAAAGAGACTTGAAGGAGGTTGCTACTCATATGAAAGGCTTTAGAGCAGGCAAGGTGGCACACAAGGAGAATGAATATCGTTAACTCTTTGATGACTTATGCTGATTATATTGAAGAAGTAAAGGGAAACATGATAAAGTTCAATGAAATGTTTGATGAATTCAAGTTTCTTCAAGAATCATATGCACAAGTGTTAAATGAAGTAGAAAACCTGAAAACCTGGTATGAACCAAGAATGAAACAAGTTGATATGTTTGAACAAGTTAAGCTAACTCAATTCATTTGAGGAAACCAATTGCCTCAATTCAATTAAGTTTATAAAAACAATAGTTATGAGTACTCTGAACTTATTTTAATCAATTCACTAAAACAATAATATTTCTTAATAAACAATTAAACTTTACACTGCATTTAAATACTTTATATAGCTGAAAATTCACTTTATTGAGTAAAAACAGTGAAATGACAAACTTTAAATGAACCCAGAGCACTTGCAGTTACTGTTAGCTCACAATGTCACACACAAAGTCAAATTCAATAAGTTAAGCTAACTTATTACATTTGAGGACACTGATTGCCATAATTCACTGTAAAACCCAACAAGTTAAGCTAACTCATTTCATTTGAGGAAACCGATTGCCTCAATTCAATTAAGTTTCTAAAAACAATAGTTATGAGTACTCTGAACTTGTTTCAGTTGAGTTTACTAAAAGTAGATATACATTGAAGTCAAGAAATTAAGTGATTAATTAAGTGATTATTGAGCATTAGTGATTAACACCTGCTGTTAACGAGCAGAATCAATGAAGGAAAGAGAAACAAAAGAACTACAACTGACTACCAACCACAGCCTTAGATGAAATCAACTCAAGATAAAAGACGTTTAAATCTCTAAAGATCTCAGCAGAGGAGGATTACCCAGGTGAAAAGGAAATATATTTAAATTGTGCTTATTTTGATATACTTAATGTATTTTAAGTGTACTGTATTAATTATATATTTAATTGTGTTATTTTGAGACATCTTAAAGTATACTAAATTTACTTTAATATGTATTTAAGTTCAATTTTAAGGTAATAGTAATATATTTTAATATACTTAATTGTGTTAAAATTGACCTATTTTAAGTACATTTAGTGTAATTTAATAGCACTTCTTTAAATTGTATTTTTAATACACTTTAAATATGTTTTAGAACTACAGCTTAAGTATATTTTTAGCTTCACATTAATGTGTTCCCAGTGTATTTTAAATATAATATCAGCTTATTAATAATGTATTAGAAGAACACTATAAGAGCCACTATTAGTACAATAAAAATAAATTTTTATAAAACCATTCAGTATGAAAATAATATATTTTAATGTATTACAAATACAGTGAAAAATTATCATTCCGTAAAAAACAGTAACAAATATTTGTATAAAACACACACACTTTGAAAGCTAGTAAATTTTAACGTACTACACCCAGTGTACATCAGTACAGCAGCATATGTAAACTGTACAAAAAAGAAATACATCAACATAAAATACAGTGATCTGCACAGGTATTATAAACAACAACAAAAAAAATAACTTGAGTCAATAAACCCAACTAGTCAATAAAGTGCAGTCATTAATAGCTGCAAACAGTTACAGTACTGTTACAACTCAAACCATCTTCATCCTTCAAGTGAATTGGAGTGATTGGTCTTTGAGTTTGCCTCGTTGCATTTCCTTCGAATCAGTGCTCGCACCTCAGACGTGTTGGAAATTGTTTGATCACAGTGTCTGTGAAAGGAGAAAAAGAGGAGTTTATTTTTATATTAAAGCAAAATTAACCTCTGTTAAAAAAGTAACTGTTCCCTTTCAAAAGGGAACTTGCACTGCTTCGATGAAGCTATTGGGGAACGATGTTCTCTAGGCGCCTCTTTAATACTTCTGAGTCGCACTAGTCGTGTCATAGGCTGTCGCCAGTCAAATTCTATTGCCGTGATTGTACAGCTTTTCAAACACCAGTTCACATGGTGGGTGTTCCCCATAGCGTCATCGATGCAGTGTCTCATTCCCTGTTCTCAGGGAACAGAGGTCGTAACCTAGACGTTTTTTATTACAACACAGTATGATGTTTTGACATTTCCCTCTGTTGTACATACAAGGTGAAAAAGACGTACTGTTAAATGTATTATAAATGCATTAAAGTACATTTGTTTTGTACTAAAAACATACTTAAGTACATATTTAATACATTTAATTGTAAGTCTTTTTCGCCAGGTAAAAATGGAATTCTTCAACATGGCATGCTTAGTTCATATTTTAACAGTAGACATTCAATATAAAATGTTAATGTAATTCAGAAAAGGAGTTAATAAAATATCTCTTGAACAACTGTGAAGTCTACATGGTATGTCACTGTATCACAGCAAAAAACAGGGTTCGTACACCTTTTCCAAGGTCAAATTCAAGCACTTTTCAAGCACTTTCAAGGTCCATTTTAAAGCTTTTTTCAGCACCTTACACCACCGTTAATTACATACCAATACATAGTCAAAATTATTATTTAGCGTTTTTATCACATTAAAAGAGATAATGCTATAAACAGCCAAAATTGTGTTTCGTAATCAGATATTTAAGCAAATCACAAGATAAATTTTTTCAAAATGTATCTAAGTAGATAATGCATAATACTTTTCATTATATTAATGTCCAAATATTGCTTCTCAGATAATTTTCAGGCTGTAAAAGTGAAGTAATTTCAAGGGCTGAAAATTAGTGGTGAAAAAAAAAAAAAAATCGAAATTCTGTTCAGTATCGCGATATTTTGCGCACGCAATTATATCGATACAGTAGCGCAAAGTATTGCAATATTTAATTATAAAATTATCTGTTTTAGGGCTGTCAAACGATTAATCGCGATTAATCGCATCCAAAATAAAAGTTTGTGTTTACATCATATATGTGTGTGTATGGAGTATAATTTTTTTCTGTAATGCCAAACCAGCAGAGGGAGCCCTCATCTGAGTACTGACTGTGTTCCACTCCCTCTGCTTCTGCACTCATTTCCTGTTTGACTGCTATTTAACCCAGGCGGGAAGGAAGTCGACCGGAAGTTGAAGCCGGCCGCGTGCCACCATCTTGTAGCAGAACTTCATCTGCAGTTAGCATCCCATTGACTCCCATTCATTTTGGCGTCACTTTGACAGCGAATAACTTTACATCTGAGGCGTTTGAAGACTCCATTTGTCCATTATTTATTTCTAAAGAAACACGACAATGTATAAAATGCTCCATTACCTTGTAGCTTATGTTATGGCCCCGTAGAAGCAGTTTTTGTAAAAGTAGGCTAACGATTGCGTCATAACCAAGCGACTCTCTGTCGCACAATAGAGAGATTACCGTATGGACAGGAGGAGAAGCTCACGGGCAATCGGGGGGACATGGAGGCAAAATGACAATATAATTAATCAGAATACCTAGCAAAAGTTGCTCCTGCTCCAAGCTCATGGACAATTCCTACTCACACTCTCCGTCTCTGCAAGATTCGGAAGGGAATGATTCAGATTTCTCTTGGCACAGCTACTAGAAGACAGATGGGTTGCTCACGTGGTCCGTGTAACGCTTTGCTCGGTTTGAGTCTGCGCGTCAGGAAAGGAAGTGCTAAAAATCGCTAAAAATGGGCTTCACTTGTCTCAATTGAGTTCCAATGGGGTCGCTGTGTCCATTTCTTTTACTGTCTATGATTTAACCAGAGACCATTCTTGTACTCATTGCGAAGTATTGCCAGTTTACCTGCCTTACCGAGCGTTATTCCCTGTTTATCCTGCCTGTCTTCTGTGTATGATTCTGCCTGGTTCTCTGTTTTTCGATTTACTGGATTATCCCCTTTGTTTTGGTTGCCTGATCGGACTGATGTTTTTGCTTGGACCTATTGCCTGCCTACTCACTCTTGCCTTTTGGAATTCCCCTTTGTATGTTGAAAGATCTGACTGCTACCTTGGTTTTGACCCTCTGCCTGCCTTATCGTATTTGTTTGTGGAAACTGTCTTTAATAAACTTCTGCACATGGATTCTCACTCAGCCTCAGCGTCCTCGTTACAGAATACTTCGCCTCCCATGATTAAGCATTCGCTTACCAAAGCGATATGTTAAAGGGATACCAGGAACAACTCACCAAGCTCCAGTCAGTCAATGAACATCTAACGCACTACATCCGATCACTTCCACAACCCACGCCAAAGACGGTAAGCTTTGCCCTTCCTGAAAAGTTTGATGGTACTGCTGAACAATGTAAAGGCTTCATTCGTCAAATCAGACTGTACTTTGATCATCAAGGGGATAAATTCGAATCAGAGGAAAAGAAATGTGCATTCTTAATGACGCTGTTAACGGGGAGAGCTATCGACTGGGCTGCAGCAGTTTGGGACTCTGATTCACGGTTCAGATATTCAGTGGATTATTTCATCCAGCAACTCCGTGAAGTGTTTGAATACCCTGCCGGAGGCAAAGATGTGTCAACACAAATCATTAACATCACACAAGATAACCGCACCGCTGCTGAATACGCTATTGAATTCAGAACACTTGCTGCACAGAGTGGTTGGAATGATATCGCTTTAAAAGCCATGTTTCAACGTAGTCTCAACACTGAACTGCAAACTGAACTAGCTTGTAAAGGAGAGAATTCCTCCTTGTCACTCTTGCCATTAAAATTGATAACCTCATGAGACAGGCTCCGAAACGCAAGGGCAGCAGGGGAAATCAGAGCAGTTCACAGATTCCAGTCACTATCGAAGCACGCCCTCACGACGAACCCATGCAACTCAACGTCTCCCGACTTTCTGAAGGGGAAAGGGAGAGGCGTCGGCAACATCAGTTATGCTTTTACTGTGGTGAAGCAGGCCATCGCAGTCTAGGATGTCCACACAAATCCCAAGCTGTTCCCAGGGTAAATATTGAACATTTCTCCTTACTAAGTAACAAATCATTTACCTTACCTATTACTCTCAGGACTGACACATTGTCTCTTGAATTAACAGCGATGATTGACTCTGGAGCCGCTCTGAATCTGATTAATAAGGATATTGTCACAAAGTATAACATCCCCATTCAACCATGCACCCCACCTATCAAAATCAAGGCCATCGATGACACACTCATTGGAGAGGGGATCACTCATCAAACAAAAACTCTCACACTTAATGTCGGTTTGCTGCATCAAGAGTCTATCACACTGTACATCGTTGACTCTCCCAAATTCGAGATTATCCTGGGACATCCCTGGCTATCTATTCATGACCCTGACATTTCCTGGTATCATGGTGAGCTGACACATTGGTCCACATTTTGTCTAAATCACTGCTTTCCTACGAAACCCCAACCATGTCTCACAACCAGCATTGAAAGTCCAGATACCCTCAAGACTGTGAACATCCCCACCTATTACTACAATTTTTCTGAAGTCTTTAGCAGAACCAAGGCCGCACAGCTACCACCACACCGACCCTGGGACTGTGCTATCGATCTGCTTCCCAATAGCAAAGTTTACCCTCTCTCCCGAACTGAAAGTCAAGCAATGGAAGAGTATATTGAAGAGGCTCTGAACTCAGGTTTTATTTGTCCATCAACATCTCCAGCAGCTGCAGGATTCTTCTTTGTTGAAAAAAAGGATGGAGGACTAAGACCCTGCATCGATTACAGAGGACTAAATAATGTGACTGTCAAATTTCGTTATCCCCTTCCTTTAGTACCCTCTGCCCTAGAACAGCTGCGGGAAGCCACCATTTTCACTAAACTGGACTTAAGAAGTGCCTACAACTTAATTAGGATAAAAGAAGGCGATGAGTGGAAAACTGCTTTTCTCACCACCAGGGGGCACTATGAGTACCAAGTTATGCCGTATGGGATGGCCAACTCACCTGCCATCTTCCAATCATTCATCAATGAAATCGTCAAGGACCTTCTCAACCAGTTTGTGGTAGCCTATATTGATGACATTCTCATCTACTCCAAGTCTAAGGCAGAGCATATCAACCATGTTAAAATAGTCCTCTCTCGATTACTCGAAAATCAGCTCTACGCCAAAGCAGAAAAATGTGAATTCCATGTTAATCAAACCTCGTTTCTAGGCTACCACATAAGTCACCATGGAGTAAAGATGGATGAATTAAAGGTTCAAGCAGTCACCGAATGGCCCCAACCCACAACAGTCAAGGAATTACAAAGATTCTTAGGCTTTGCAAACTTCTACAGACGCTTCATCCGCAACTACAGCACCATAGCGTCCCCCCTAACATCACTTCTAAAAGGTAAACCCACAAAGCTAAGCTGGAATAAAGAAGCCACCAATGCCTTTATCACCCTGAAAGAAAGATTCACGTCTGCCCCCATTCTGAAACACCCAGACCCCAGTTTACCTTTTATAGTAGAAGTGGATGCCTCCGACTGTGGAATCGGGGCAGTACTCTCACAGAGACACAGTCAACCAGGCAAACTACATCCATGCGCATTCTTTTCAAGGAAACTAACCACCGCTGAACGGAATTATGATGTGGGGAACAAGGAACTGCTATCCATGAAGGCAGCCATCGAGGAGTGGCGACATTGGTTGGAGGGGGCGATCCACCCATTTCAAATCATCACAGATCACAAAAATTTGGAGTATATCAAAAGTGCAAAACGTCTTAACCCACGTCAAGCTCGTTGGGCTCTATTCTTCACTCGCTTCCAGTTTACAGTAACCTATCGGCCCGGCAGTAAAAACTGTAAAGCTGATGCCCTCTCCAGACGATACGACCTTCCCACAGAACATCTCACCCCAGAACCCATCCTTCCTCACTCTGTCATCCTCGCTCCAGTTTCCTGGGACATCATGGAGGAATTACAACAAGAACAACAACGTGAACCACAACCTGCTCACTGCCCTCATGACAAACAGTACGTACCACTATGTCTACGTCAACGTATCATGCAATGGATCCACACTTCCATTAGTGCAGGCCACCCTGGTATTTCTCGCACTATTCGTCTGCTACAAAATTCATTTTGGTGGCCTGCAATGGCCAAAGAGGTCACCGCTTATGTAAAGTCTTGTCAAGTCTGTGCCCAGTCCAAAATCCCTAAAGAATTACCCTCCGGTCTCCTACAACCACTACCCATCCCACAACGCCCATGGTCCCACCTATCCATAGACTTTGTCACTGATCTACCTCCCTCCGACAATTGTACCACTATTCTAGTCATTATAGACCGTTTCTCAAAATCCTGTCGCCTAATTCCATTAAAGGGACTACCTACTGCCATGGAAACAGCCCAAGCCCTGTTCCACCATGTCTTCCGAGTATATGGTCTCCCAGAAGATATTGTCAGTGATCGGGGCACACAATTCACTTCCCAAGTCTGGAGAGCTTTCTGCAAACAGTTGGATATTAATGTTAGTCTCACGTCAGGTTATCATCCTCAAGCCAACGGCCAAGTTGAACGCCTCAACCAAGAAATCGGCAGATACCTACGAACCTACTGCAGTCGAGAGCAACATCGATGGTCTGAGTTTCTACCTTGGGCAGAATATGCTCAGAACTCTCTCACACACACATCCACAGGCCTGACCCCCTTTCAGTGCGTCCTGGGGTTCCAACCTCCCTTGTTCCCGTGGTCTGGCGAACCTTCCTCAGTTCCAGCGGTGGACGACTGGATTCAACGTAGCGAGAGGGTGTGGGACAGTGCACACGTCCGTCTCCAGCGGGCCGTGAGAACACAGGAGTTCCAGGCCAACAGACGACGTCGCCCACATCCTCCCTACCAACCAGGACAACAGGTCTGGCTCTCGACGAAGAACATCAAGTTACGGCTGCCAAGCAGGAAGCTCAGTCCAAGGTATGTTGGCCCTTTTAAGATTCTTAAGAGAATTAATGAGGTCACTTACCAATTGGAGCTTCCTGATAACTACCGTATCTCTCCATCCTTCCATGTCTCCCTCCTCAAACCGGTCCACCCGAATGCTGACCCTGTCCATGAGACCCCAGAACCACCACCTCCACTGGACATTGATGGAACTCCTGCTTATCAAGTGAATGAGTTACTAGACTCAAGACGAAGAGAGGGTCGGCTCCAATATCTGGTGGACTGGGAGGGCTATGGACCTGAGGAGAGATCGTGGGTAGCCGCCCGGGACATTTTGGATCCATCTCTCATCGAGGAATTTCATCGAGCCAGACCCGACCGACCAGCGCCACGACCACGGGGACGCCCACGTCGAGCTCCAGGAGTCGCTCCTAGAGGAGGGGGTTCTGTAATGCCAAACCAGCAGAGGGAGCCCTCACCTGAGTACTGACTGTGTTCCACTCCCTCTGCTTCTGCACTCATTTCCTGTTTGACTGCTATTTAACCAGAGACCATTCTTGTACTCATTGCGAAGTATTGCCAGTTTACCTGCCTTACCGAGCGTTATTCCCTGTTTATCCTGCCTGTCTTCTGTGTATGATTCTGCCTGGTTCTCTGTTTTTCGATTTACTGGATTACCCCCTTTGTTTTGGTTGCCTGATCGGACTGATGTTTTTGCTTGGACCTATTGCCTGCCTACTCACTCTTGCCTTTTGGAATTCCCCTTTGTATGTTGAAAGATCTGACTGCTACCTTGGTTTTGACCCTCTGCCTGCCTTATCGTATTTGTTTGTGGAAACTGTCTTTAATAAACTTCTGCACATGGATTCTCACTCAGCCTCAGCGTCCTCGTTACATTTTCTATATATAAATGCACACACATGCATATATATTTAAGAAAAATGTGTTATTTATATGTAAAATATTTATATATAATATAAATATATATAATATAAATATATATACACAGTATATACATGCAAATATTTCTTAAATATATACATGCATGTGTGTGTATTTATATATAGAAAATAATTATACACCATACACACACATATATTATGTAAAAACAAACTTTTATTTTGGATGCGATTAATCGCGATTAATCGTTTGACAGCCCTAATCTGTTTTACTTTCGGGTTATAGGGCTGTGACGGTGGGAGGTTTTTTTTTTTACCACTGCGGTGGTTGGGGGTGTTTGAAAAAAAAAAAAAAAGTGTTTATTTGAGCAAAAAGTGTTTATTTGAGCAAAAAGTGTTTATTTGAGCAATTCCGTCAAAGAAACAACACACTAAAGCCTGTAAAGCATTGAAATAAATATCAGTAAATATTGGCAAATTAAATAATATAATAAAAAAAAAAAAAGATGCGTGATACAGCCTGAAATGGACGTTTTGCTAACATTTGCCTACCAAGACTGACCGAATCACCTTTCAACAAGCCTGATTCAAAAATCTCTATAACAGAGGTGATATGAGATTAAACCATACTTACTGCGTTTACATTTGTTCACATTAAGTAGCCTCTGTATCTGGATAACTGATCGGATTTCTGTTTCCTGCATAAATTTAAATTAGGTCTGAAGCAGGACACCAGATTAAGAGAAAAGATGATACAAATTAAACATCTTTAACTCTATTAATAATAGAGTATCAATCTTTTTTTCGAAAAGTTTGCAAAAAAACTGACAAGCCAATTATGGAAGTGTGTACTGATGGGAAATTGATTGCAAATAAAGAAGCGCGTTTACACTTGCCTTTTAAATGTGTAAGTGGACAACTTCCGGAAACAGGTCGCATGTTAATGTCAAAAAGTGTAAACGCAGCCATAGAAAGTTATCAAAAAGGCAATAAGGTTGTCAAGCTTGAACAAATATAAACACCAATCACTCACTTCCATAATTGACTAACAGTTACGTTTTCTATTAACGTTAGATAGAAAAAATATATAAATGCTGTCATGATCACTCAACCTTAAGCAGTTGTAAAACATTTAAGAAAGTTAATCGCAAAAAAAACATCACCTAATCCATATGAATCGCGTGGTTTCCTCCAAGTCCTCTAAAGAAACACGATCGCTCCAGTTTAAATTTAGACTTCTCTAATCACATTCAAGGAACATACGCACAGCAAGAACCAATCACAGCCGTTCAACAGCTCTGGAACCAATCAGGATTAGTCACGTGTGTTATTCGTATTTTTCAAATTTAAACAAGTAGCCTACAACATATTTTTGGACAACATTTAAACATTTTTGGAAAATGTATCTCTATATGCAATTAAAATAATATGATGTTGATATCCTTGTGGGAATTTCAGTAGTAAAAACATATCATGTAATGGACAACAGCCTATAGCCCTTTACTGTCATGATCCTGGTTCTTCCTTTACTTTGTCTCCCCCCTCTGGTCACACACATTCTCACACACACACACACACACACACACACGCTCACACATTCCTGATTACTTCATTGGTGATTACGCACACACATCGCTTTCTTCCCAGGTGTTATCATTCATTACTTATTATCCTCATCATCAGTTCCTCACCAGTCATCGCTTTCCCTAATTATCTTCTCTTTTTCTAGCCTTGTTTTCCCCTGTCTCTTTGCCAGATTATTTCAGAAGCTATGCGTACGAATTATCTGCCAAACATCCTGCCGTGTCGAAGTCCTGTCCTGTCTGTTCTGTGCACGTAAGAGGATTGTTCTACCACTGTGAATTGCTACTAAGCTATACTTGTTACAGAGTACCTGTGACTGCGCTCGTTGCTTTCTGTTCACCTGGAGATCCCGGAGTCGGCTGGCTTTCTCACGGTACCCTCTACTACCAGAGACGCTCCGCTGCTTAGACGGAGGAATTCAGTTAAAGTTCCCGGCATCAGTTTTCCCGGAAGATTTTCGTTGTCTATTATTTTTATGCTGAAGATTTCTGTTCTTACCTCTGGACATTCTGACTCTGTTAATTAAAGACTGCTTGCTGCATTTCGCTCTTGGGTCATCTTTCTCTCCACTTATAACATTTACAAGTAAAAGTGAACAACATTAATTTTAAGTGCTTATATTGCAATGCTTAATAAACTTGACAAATGTTTATAATACATTAGAAGTTGGTACTTTATACAAAAAAAAAAAAAAAAAAAAAAAATATATATATATATATATATATATATATAATATTAAAATGATAAATACATAAATATTACAAATATATTGCACTAGGCCTAAGTGTTTAAAGTACTTTAAACACACTAAAAGCTTAATCATTTTGCTATGTTCTTACACAAGTTACACATAAAATGTCCTTTAAGTGCAACATAAGTATGTTTTCTTTAAATACACTAAAACTTCACACAAATATTGTGTTTAGCATATTTTGTAAAAGTATAATTAAGCATACATTTATTACCAATGTACTTATTGTGCACTTTTTAGAAATATATTTAAAGTATGCTTGTGTTTAGGATATTTCTTAAAAGTATAATTAAGCATACATTTATTACCAATGTACTTATTGTGCATTTGTTAGAAATATATTAAAAGTATGCTTGTGTTTAGCATATTTTGTAAAAGTATAATTAAGCATACATTTATTACCAATGTACTTATTGTGCACTTTTTAGAAATATATTAAAAGTATGCTTGTGTTTAGCATATTTCTTAAAAGTATAATTAAGCATATATTTATTACCAATGTACTTCTAGTGCATTTATTAAAAATATATTAAAATTATGCTGGTATTTAGCATATTTCTTAAAAGTATTATTAAGCATATATTTATTACCAATATACTTCTAGTTTACTTTTTAGAAATATATTAAAATGCAATTCAATATATTTTTAATGCACTTCAAATAAGCATGTTGGTAATACAAATGTATTATAAACATACTATTTATAATTCAAGTATATTTTTAATACATTTAATACTACGTCTTTTTCACCTTAGTAAACAACTACACAAACAGCATTACCAGCTTCACTTATTACTAAACAGTTTGACTTTTGTCATGTGTCTACAGAAGTTGCTATTGAGAATGAACAGAGGGTTAGATGCTAATGATTTATTGTCATCAATAAATCATCATTTAGTGACTTGATTCTCTGATCTTTTCCAGAGCCTAATCTCTGATTAGACAGGTGATATTATATATTACTTGTATTATTCATTATAATAGAACTGATTCTGCTGTAAGGCCCATTGTTGTGACAATAAGATTTTAAAAACCTCTATGGTATCATGCTGACTTACACAGTAATCAAGAATCAGCATATGGATCTTAACAATGGTGACCATTAAAAATGAGCTATGCCGCAATGCATGCTGGGAGCCATGGATAAGTTTTGTATTATGCTAGTACCCAGCATGCATTGCAGCATGAATCATTTTTTAATGGTCACCATTGTTGAGATTCGTATGCTGATTCTTGATGTCTGTGTGAGTCTTAGTAATGCATTACTGCATGCAATAGCTTTTCTTTGAAACCTGTTGTGCACAACTATTTGTAAAATCTTTCATATTATCTGATGGTCACAACATGGCTAGCTCTTATACTGTACAATCACAGTTTTGAGTGAAACTAATAGATTGCCCTTTTAATCAGAGATCAGACTCTGAATGAAATCAGTGAATCAAGTCACTAAATGATGACCATCAACACCTGATCAGACTTCTCCTTGCCTTTTGTGCTATAGACGGTTTCAACGGCAACAACATAAACAAACGTTACTGCGCATGCGCGCTTTTGTGGCCCAAACTTAACTTCCGGTAGAATCAATAACAACAGAGTTCATCTGTAGAAAGTAACAAGCAAATTACATTAGCAAGTATGTCTAGCCAGTATTATTTGGGACTACCAATAGAAGAAAAGAGCCGTTACTTGGCCAAACTTAAATGTGACAACGTTACACTACCAGATCCGTTCAACAAAATTTTGAGGCAAACATTATTTTCTACAGACCTGTCTGATTTACCGGAGGTCAGTCAGGTAAATATTTTTGAATACTTAGTCGAGAAGGAATGTGTGTACACCAGGGAGGCGTTCAAGGCATATCGCAGCTTGGATGCCTATAACTATTTTCATTCCGGAAAAGTAAAAAAAATTCTAACACACGCGGATGGAAATACCTGTGTCGTTTACGGGGAAATCGAGGCGGGTCAGACGCTTTCAAAGAGCTACTCCGCCTGGATCATTGCGAAGAAGTCCGGCGAAATCCAGAGTGGGCATTGCAACTGCATGGCAGGGTAAGTATGGCTGGCTAGCTAACATTACATTTTACAATAGCATTTAGGTACACTTTTTCAATACTTGCATTTATCCCGTTGATAAAAAGTCTATCTGTATCTATACAGCAATGGAGAGGTATGTAGCCATGTGGGTACAATTTTGGTTGCTGCGGAGCAGTGTGTTCAGGATGGACTCCAGAGTGGCCCATCTGTCACTTCAAAACCAAGTGTTTGGTCACGGGTGACTAAAAAGGGGAGCATTTTAACAATTATTATATTTAATAACCATATCCTAGTATACTAATTCCTGTTATCCTATTTCAAATATCAGTGTACAATTGGTGGTATTTTGTACAACAATTTTCCTTAATTATTTGTATTATCATGTACAGTACAGGCCAAAAGTTTGGACACATTACTATTTTTAATGTTTTTGAAAGAAGTTTCTTCTGCTCGTCAAGCCTGCACTTATTTGATAAAAAATACAGAAAAAAAAAGTATCACAGGTTATGAAAAAATATTAAGCAGCAGAACTGTTTCCAACTTTGATAATGATTCATCATATTAGAATGATTTCTAAAGGATCATGTGATTGACTGGAGTAATGATCCTGAAAATTCAGCTTTGCATCAGAGAAATAAATGATCATTTAAAGTATAATAAATTGAAAACCAATTATTTTAAATTGTAATACTTTATCACAATATTACATTTTTTTTCTGTACTTTTGATCAAATAAATGCAGGCTTGATGAGCAGAAGAAACTTCTTTCAAAAACATTAAAAATAGTAATGTGTCCAAACTTTTGACCTGTACTGTATATTTATGTATAATGTACATTTCAAATATCCTTTCAGGCTGATCCACAACCAGTAGCTCAGTGTGATTTCTTGAAACCTGGCAAGAAGATCAAGCTACAAGCTCCCCTCTGCCTTCCCCCACTAAATCCAGATGGGTCACCAAAAAAGCTTTTTAAAGCCCTGAAAGTAAGTTATAGTTCATATATCTCTAACAAATCAGCTAGTCTAATGTAAAAGATTCAGTACTATATATATATATATATATATATATATATATATATATATATATATGGCAGTGTAGGTAAGATCTTTTCACCATTTATTTTAGGAAGTTGTGCCAGGCTGTGCTCTCTTTTCCGTCATGTGTGACAGCAGTGAGACAGACACAGCCTCCGAGTCAGGTAGTCAGGATTTCACCAGCAGTCAGGGAGAACAGGATGCTCAGGGAGAGGAACTCAACGTGTTCAGCAGCTTAGCTCAGCCCCACAGTGAGCATGATAGTGCTCTGAGCTGTCCAAAGTGCACAGCATTTTATGATGCCTTCATTAAACTGAACCCAGATCAAGTGGTGGAACTAGAGAGAAACACTAGAAAACAGAGCATAGAACCACTCTGGCATGATGCGCGCAAGCTACGCATAACAGCAAGCACAGCCAGCAAGGTGCCTCAGCGTGAGACAACTGACCCAGCTAAGTTTCTCACTGAACACCTCTACCCAAAGTTCCAGGGGAATGTGGCCACAAGGTATGGGAAGGAAAGCGAGGGTCTTGCTAAGGATCAGATTAGGGAGAGGGGCTGCATAGTGGTGGACAAAGGGTTGGTGGTGTGTGCAGGAGACCCATGGCTTGCAGCAAGCCCTGATGGTATCATTGATGACAAGCTGCTAGAGGTAAAATGCCCTATCACACTCAGTGCTTGCTCATCCCTTAATGATGCACTCACTGGCACAAACCAAGACATCAGAGTGGAGGGTGGGCAGTACATTGTGAACCCTAAAGGCCCCAGAGGTTACTACAGGCAGATACAGTTAGGGATGCACTGTCTCGGGCTGAAAACATCCTGTCTGGTTATTTGGACCCCAGCACAGCACCTGGAACTTGATGTGCCTCATGACAATGCTTTTGTCTCCACATATATGCAAAGGCTACGTAGCTTTTACTTCAAACACATGCTGCCAAAAGTTGTGGATGAATTTGTAGAGGGAAGACTGCAGTTGAGTGACAGCTACATGAAAATTGTCTCAAAAGCAGCTCAATAGTGCTGATCTGAAATCAGTTTTTACAAGAAAAAGAGGGGGTTTTTTTCCTTAAAGCATAGGTTGTTCCTGCCCTTTTTCATTTTTTACATCAAATACATAAATACATTAAAAACGGAAATTGTAGTCTATAGTACTTTATTCATCAGTCAATAAATCAGTTAATCAATAAGTCAGTTAATCAATAGTTGGTAGTGAATATTTCATTTTATAGTTACAATCCATTTGAAACATTGTGATACAAGTTCAACACTACAAATATGATAATGCAATGCATGTGTTTGGTATTTTAATATATTTAATAATAAAAAAATGTAATCCTGTAGGTAAAAGTATCAAATTAAAGGGTTTGTTCATCCAAAAATGAAAATTCTGTCATTCATTTCTCTACCTCATTTCGTTCCAAACCTGTAAGACCTTCGTTCATCTTCAGAACACAAATGAAGATATTTTTGATGAAATCCGAGAGCTTTCTGTTCCTCCATTGACAGCCTAAGTAATTAAAAATAGCTTAATTTGTGTTCCGAAGATGAACAAAGGTCTTGCAGGTTTGGAACGACATGAGGGTCTTTAGGTGAACTTTAGGTGAACTACCCTTTAAGTTGTGGTTAAGTCCTGCTTTATTTTGGTACAAGTGGTTTCCCCAGATTTGAAAGTGCTGCACAAACAATTAATATTTTATCTATTGTGCAAAGACTGTTATCATTTCTCCGTTTGACCATACTGACTGGCAGGGTGTTCCGCAGAATTCTGAATGACTTCAGTTTTCCTATGGCCCTTTCCACGTGGATTCTCACTCGGGACATTTTTCTAGAGTGTGTCACCTCTAATCCTGTCAATTGTTTTCTTCCCTTTGTAGATGCTGGTACATGAAGACGAACACATTTGGTGGCAAAATATTCGGGAAAATTGAAGCCTCGATCAGCCATTACATGGTCTCCTTGTTCAAGAAGGTCAATTAACCCTGAATTTTTTGTTATAACCTTGTCACTAGCACGGCCACCCCAGACTTTTGATAAAAATGTAAAAGCTCCTGTTGGACTAATACCAACAAGGAACTTCACAGTATTATGTGATTTGTAGTGGGAGTATGTGACTGCCCGTGTTTGCAAACTAGTTGGCCTCTCAATGAACACTTCAGTACAGTCTATTATACATCTAACTTGTTGGAAACCTGTAGTCTTGAAGAGGGTGGGGAGATTTCTTCTGATGTCTTTCCTGGATGGCCACCGGACAAGGCATTGTAACTCTTTAGCCATCACATCGAGCCATTCATGAAAGATGTTTGAGACAGTTCCACAACTCACTATGAAGCGAAAAGCGAGGTCTTGATGAGTTAAGCCTAGACGAAGCTTCATCAGGACCACAAGAAACTGCTCGGGAAGGGTAAGTATGGTTGATGATGCGTTCCATGTTGTTGTCAGGTAAGTGAGGAGGGTGAAAAACACAGAAGCAGATGGTAGACCAGTGTAAAAATGAGTGTGCTTGTCATCATTTAAAATAAAATCAGACGGACTGCCAAACATATGATCTTGTAGTCGTTTTTCTTGAGATTCCAGTTTCTTCTCCAGTAAAGCCATTTTTCTTTTTAATTCAGTGTTTTCATTTTGTAGCTGGTCAATGTCTGCCATTGACAGATCTGTACCCACAGCAGTGCATCCTTCTTCAGGGTCAGCATGGGTGACCTCTAAGGAAGGTGAATCCATAGACTCAACCACAGATGGTCTCCTCTGTCTCCTCTGGTATCGCTCCAACTTCTGTGAACCATCAATGGTGTTTTTATGAGCGAAAATTGATGGAACATGATCTGGATGGCATGGGTCCACTGATGGCGCACCTAAAATAAAGACAGACACAGTTTGTGTTGACAGTATTGCACCTTGCTAGCATAATACATACATGCTTTGCATAATCCATAACTTTTCTGGTTTCATGTGCATTTCTATGATATTGACTAAAACGTATTGATTAAAAAAAATATTAGTAGCCTACTAGTACATTGAAATTAGATCAAAGTCAAATTTATTTCACAATGCACACTGTTTTAAACCAGCTTTACAGATAAAACATATCAGTGATAATGTAGTAAATTCGTCAGTGAAAATGTAGTAAAAGTCCATATAATACTTAATTTAAAGCTTCATCAGAAGAGCTATGCATTATTGTATTTGTTATGTCCCCAGAGAACAAGCCAAAGGTGACTGTTAGTTAAATAATGTAGGTTATTTGTATAGCATTGATGGAAAAACATTGTGGCTTTTATGCTTGATGGATATCAGGTATCATAACACTAGTTTAAATCATAGCTAAAGCGTATCAACTAACATTGAGCTAACGTTACTGTGTAAAATTAATGTATACAATGTTACAGCTACGTGTGTAGTAATCAATTTAGTTAAACACATAACTATTGCAGGCTTGTTACTGGTCAGCTAGCTATTATCTGTTGCTTATCATGAGTTTCTTACCTGTAACGAAGTGAGTGCTACAGATCCTTGAATTCTTGCCTGGTTGCCAAGCCTCTCTTCGCACAGCGGTGATCCAAGCTCGCCGTCTCCCTTCGTTTTTAGGAAACCGAAACATTTTTATTTTCGATAATGTATTTGTTCCAGAGGTCAGGTTGCATCCCACAGCACAACAACCTGAGCCCAACTTCAGTCTACTCATCACCTTCATTTTAATTGCGTTCGTAGTCGGCGCCATAATTATTACCAGAGAATGTCTATTATTACCGATAAACAAACACAGACCGGAAGTTAACTTCGGGCCAACGCGTAACCCTGGCAACGCGCGTGCGTCCGATGAAACCGTCTATAGCAAATATGTTTTATAAACACTCAATTAGAGCAACCAAAGAAAATCTTAAGTGCAAAAGTCAAGGGTCAAGAGTCCAACTAAAGCAAACGCTGATCTCCATCATGGTGACCTTAAATGAAACTCAAATCATCAACTTCTAAACCTTTGTTAATTCTAATAAGAACTTCTGTAGACGAATGGCAGTAAAGTCAAAGTGGTTAATAATAAGTGAAGCTTGTAATGCTGTTCGTGGAGTTGTTTAATCCTCCTCTGCTGAGATCTTGAGATATTTAATGTCTTCTTTTATCTCCAGTTGATTTTGCTGTGGCTGGAAGTCAGTTGTAGTTCTTGTCTTTCTCTTTCCTTCAGTGATTCTGCTTGTTAACAGCAGGTGCTCATCACTAATGCTCAATCATCACTTAATTAATCACTTAATTATACAATTATTATTCTGGGATCTAGAAATGTTCTATAATTCATTCAGTTTGAGTTCTGTTTCAGTCATTCAAGTTTCGGTAATATTTGAGTGCTGTGAACTCAGTTGTATTTAGTACATATTACTGTTAGGTTTTACAGCGTATTCAAGAACCTGACTCTCAAACTAGTAAGTTTCTTCTGCTCTAAAAGTGACTGACCAGCTAAATGATGAAGATAACACTTCAGTTGTTTTGTCTGTGCGTAGCAGTAGATCTGGCAGATCTAGCAGATCAAATTTATGCAGATCAAGTGCGTCAACATCAGCCTCAGTGCGTATCTGTGCAGAGGCAGAGAGGGCAGCTTTACTTGCCAAAGCCACAACACTGCAACGAAAACATCCCACAACATTTTGACGTCCCAGATCCGGCCCACATCTGGCACACGTGGAAAGATGATCGCCCTTGGGTGGCCCACTCCTGTTTGCCAGATCTGGGCCACAAGCAGGCCATAACAATGTCACATGTCAGCCAAGAGCAAAGAAATAATCCAGAACTGGACCTTATCTGAGCCACAAAATTTGTGTATATTAAATATTGAGTCATCTCAGCTTTAATTAGCCTGTTAATTGGTATTTTGCCATAATGGTAAAAATTCCATTAGGTGGTTTCTTAACTCTAGCAAAGACCTAAAGCCTTCGCATGCACTCCTATCGAAGCTAAGTAGGGTTGAGCCTGGTCTTTATCTGGATGGCAGACCTCCTGGGAGACTGGGTAGCTGCTGGAAGAGGTGTTAGAGAGGCCAGCAGGTCTGATCAACCTGTGGCCTTAGTGGGTCCTAATGCCCCAGTACAGTCACAATAAGATGTACTGTATAAAGGGTACCCTTGGTGTAAAATAATCCCTATATCACATATCATCCAACGCCCAGTACAGTTGCCATAAACTGTACTGAATAAAGGGTTCAAATAAACCTCAGAAAATAAGGAGTGTAACCCTGGGGCAAAAATAATACCTAACATTATTATTAGTTTTCTGGCTGGTGTGACTGTGTGTTGGTATGGCATGTTTGTTATGGAAAAGAATGCCTCTCACCATCCAATGGCAGTGCGCAGGCACAAAATGGAGCGCCAAAAGCCCATCAAGTTCTCTAAAGCAGGGATGGGCAAACTCTGTCCTGCGGGGCCACAGCTCTGCAGAGTTTAGCTTCAACCCTGATAAACTCTCCTCCCTGTAGCTTTCTAGTAATCCTTTAGACATTGATTAGCTGGTTCAGGTGCATTTGATTAGGGTCCCAGATAGCAACCATCGAAACAGTGTTAAATCAATGTTAAAGTATATATTTTTTGACTCAATATCACTTTTGCTCCCACAATTAATGTTGAATTTTTTAAAGATTTCATCCAAAAATCAATGGTAATGACATTGAATCAATGTTACAATGTGATGTTAATTCAACACCATGTTTACACTCTCAGAAATGAAACACAACAACTATAACTGACTTAAAGCCACACAGCCTGAAATCAACTGGAAATAAAAGACAATACATCTCTCAAGATCTCAGCAGAAGTTCTTATTGAGAATTAACAGAGGGTTAGATGTTAGAAGTTTTATTAAAAATGTTTTATTAAATGTTTGTTAAAAAAAATTTCCTTTAGTTGAGCAGTTTGACTCGTCTTTTTATGTGAGTTTGTGATCTTTGCAACTGTTTGTACTAAAACACAATTTATTCCAAATAAAGCTAGAAACAAAGTTAATCCATTTAAATCAGCATCATAATTTATTGATAACAATAATAATAATATTAGTAATATTCACAAACAATACTTCAGACGTTCTGAATTGTGTTTTTAATAAAAAAAATAAAAAAATTAATAAGTATTTTAATAAAAATAAATAAAACATTGCTTAGATACACATGCAGACATCAAGATTCAGAATATGTGTCTCAACAATGGTGACATGCTTCATGTTGCAATGCTTGTTGGGAGCCTCCCTAGTAGGGTTGGGTGATATGGCCACAAAAAATTATCGCGATACTTGTTTGATATCAGTCGATATCTATAATTATCACGATAAATGTCAAATTTTTAGTTCTTTCAAGTTTAAAGGCAGATTTTGGCTCCTAAGTGAAAGTTGTAGAAACCAGAGTGGTTTTAAACTACTCTTTATTGTCAGACCATATCAGTACAAACACTTGCCAAACAGGTGAACATTTCACAAATCTGAGGTAGAACATTTGTTATTTTTCCTTAACAAAATAAATATCTTAAAAGAAAAATGTATTTCTTAGTTTCGGCATGCGCTAATGGGGGATATTGTTTCAAGTCTTGAAACAGGTTTGTGTTGCCTGACTTTGATGGCACGTATCTTCAGCACAGTTTGCAGTGCAGGCTGCAATATTAATATTACATGTTTTGGTTTCTATGGTATTTATATGAAAAACAGTAGCCTAAACACATTATTAAATACACAGCAAACTCCCCAGTGTTAAATTAACACTCCTCGGTGTACATATGTGTCCACACTACAGAGTGTTAAAATTAACACTGAAGCAGTGTTGAAGTTAATGAGATAATTAAGTGACTAATTTAGTGATGATTGGCCATTAGTGGTGACACCTAATGATAACAAGCAGAATCATTGAAGGAAAGAGAAAAAAACAATAACAGAAAAAAGAGAAACACCAACTGATTTCGAGCCATTACACATTATTGCGTTTATTACTAGTTTGACTTTATTTCTGTCATATATCTACAAAACAAGTGACAAGTGTGCTTTATAAACACAACGTTGGAACAGTCAGAGAAAAACTAACATTAAAAAATGAAAAGGGATGAAAAAATGAAAAAATTCCATAAAACATTATCATCTAAACTTCTGTTGAATCTCAAGAACTTTTGTAGATGTATGACAGAAATAAAGTCAAACTGGTAATAATAAGTGCAACAATGTGTAATGACTCGAAGTCAGTTGTAGATCTTGTGTTTCTCTTTTTTCTGTTATTGTTTTTTCTCTTTCCGTCAATGATTCTGCTTATTAACATTAGGTGTCACCACTAATGGCCAATCATCACTTAATTAATCACTTAATTATCTCATTAACTACAACACTGCTTCAGTGTTAATTTTAACACTCTGTAGTGTGGACACATATGTACACTGAGGAGTGTTAATTTAACACTGGGGATTTTGCTGTGTACTGTAATTATATTCCATTAGTCATTTAATACATTCTCTACATTAATAATATAATACAATTCAATATGTATCCCACATTTCATGGTTCAGTTAATATTACTAGGATAACGTTACAGTAAATCCATGGTAAATGATGGGATTTTGTAGATGGAATAGCCTTTTGACTGTATTGTTGCGCTCAGTGTTTCCCCTGTTTGTCAGTGCTGTTTCACCTGCCTTTAAACTGGTTTAAATCACTGAGACATTTGTGTTCTTCGCTGAATTCAAGACCTTCTCACTGGATCTCATGACCGAGAATACTGAAGAATAGAATACTGTCTAACACTTGATGGCTGCTCTGTTAAGTCTTCGTCGTCGGTTAGGAACCTGGGTGTGCTCTTTGATACCAATCTTTCATTTGAAAGTCACGTGTCTAGTATCTGTAAAACTGCATTTTTCCATCTTAAAAATATATCTAAATTACGCCATATGCTCTCATTGACAAATGCGGAACAATTAGTTCATGCGTTCATGACCTCAAGGCTAGATTATTGTAATGCCCTACTGGGTGGTTGCCCTGCACGCTTAATAAACAAACTACAGCTGGTCCAAAACGCAGCAGCTCGAGTTCTTACCAGAACCAGGAAGTATGACCATATTAGCCCAGTTCTGTCAAAACTGCATTGGCTCCCTACTAAACATCGCATAAATTTTAAAATATTGCTGATCACTTACAAAGCACTAAATGGTTTAGCTCCGCAGTACTTGAGCGAGCTCTTAACGCATTATAGTCCGTCACGTCTATTGCGATCTCAAAATTCCGGCCAGTTACTAATACCGAGAATATCTAAATCGACTGCTGGCGGTAGATCCTTTTCCTATTTAGCACCAAAACTCTGGAACAGTCTTCCTAACATTGTCCGGGAAGCAGACACACTCTGTCAGTTCAAAGCCAGATTAAAGACACATCTCTTTGACCTAGCTTTCACATAATACATCATAGACTTCTATAATTTAATGTTAGGCTGCATATATTAGGTCAGCCGGAACCGGGAACACTTCCCAAAAATCCTGATGTACTCGTTACATCATGAGAAGAATGGCATCTACGCTAATTTTAGTGTCTGTGTTTATCCCGAGGTTTTCCTGCAGCCTGCCGGATCCAGGCCGTATCCAGATCTGACGAAGGACCTTCGCCTGGACCGATGACAACGCAGTGCTGAAGTGCCAACTAGTCTCTCCCTATGGAGGATCCCACTACCACTATACAGATAAGGCGTTGTCGGGAAAATTCGTTTCGCGTTCCTACCCCAAAGCAACAAAATAAAATAAAATTCTTTATCAAAATTTATAAGGAAAGACAAGTACTTTGTTTAGGCTTGGCTTGTAGGGAATTCCAAACCTGCGTATATTCAAACGCACATAACTATAGAACCCATTCTAAATGCGCATGTGAACGCCATCAGCGTTTCTCACAGGTTCGCGTTTAAAGTCTGTGTAGAGGGAATGGTGTCGTCTTAGCGGCCCCTAATTTAATAACAAATGATCGTTGCGACGGAAGCAAATCAATCAAAACTAACTTTAGATGGAAATAACTTAACTCTGCTATAAAGCCAAAACAATCTCTGTTACCTTAAATTATACGCTTATCTCTGTAAAGCTGCTTTGAAGCAATCTACATTGTTAAAAGCGCTATATAAATGAAGATGACTTGACTTGACTTGACCGAGACCGATCAGAGTAAATGCATCTGCTCTAGTGAGCTTGCGCTGCGCTGCCTTTTGGACTTTGAGCCGAGCGGAAAATTGGTCCGTGGGGCGCGCGAATGGGGGTAAATTGATGCCAAAACCATTGAAAATGGACAGGCTAAAAGTCACAAATAGATATTACAACTTGTAAACACAAAACACAATCTACAAATAGATTAAAAATCCGCAAACAAAGTCCTCATGATCCACAAATGTAAAACAAGATCTACAAATAGATACAAAGTCCTCAAACAAACTCTTTGTGATCCACAAATATAAAGCATGATCTACAAAAAGATTAAAAATCCACAAATAAACACATCCTGATTCACAAATAGAAATCAGTGACTTGTACTTGAAAACCAGAATTTGAATGAATGTAAAGTGACTTGTTTGCAGGTGAAGACCATGTACTGTTTGTAGATTGTGTTTTCAGAATTCTGACACTATTGTTTCGCTGTTGTGACAAAATAATGCCATAGTCATTGAAAATGAAGAGACTATGAGTCAAAAATGCATATTACAATTTGTAAACACAAAACAAGATCTACAAATAAATTTAAAATCTGCAAACAAACTCCTCATAATCTGCAAATGTAAGACACAATCTGTAAATAGATTCCAAATCTGCAAACAAACTCCTCATGATCCACAAATGTAAAACAAGATCTACAAATAGATAAAAAATCCACAAACAGACTCTTCGTGACATACAAATATAAAATGCGATCTACAAATAGATTTAAAATCCGCAAACAAACTCTTTATGATTCACAAATAGAAATCAGTGACTTGTACTTGACAACCAGAATTTGAATGAATGCAAAGTGATTTGTCTGCGCATGAGGGTCAATTATGAGATAAATTTCCCGCCTAAAGTATTGCAGCCACGGATCAAAAAATAATAAGCCTATATAAATACAAATAATAATAAAAACACATGTAAAAATATATCGCACAAACTGAAAAAAATAATGCAAAATGATCAGAATAGCAAACAACGTGGTCACGGATCAAAAAATAATAATCGTGAAGCAAGAAATAACAAGCATGAATAAAAACTTTAAATGCATTAAAAGTTATTTTGCACAAAACTTAAACTTATGGTCATGCTTTCTTAAAAAGTATGTTTTCCTTGGTTTTATTACTCTGTACTTTGTGCTCTCTTGCATTTTTTGCTCATGTTTTACTCTTTTGTACGCTTGTGCTGTTTTTCTCTTCGCTCTTCTTTCTATATTCTGCGCTTGATTTCCCAAATGTTGCAGTTCCAGTTTTAAGTTAAATTAAACTGCCGTCTTCCCCTGTATAAGCATTAGTAGCCACGAGTCGCATTGGTGTGATGTCAACTCCCCTCTTCGATTGATTGGCTAGAGGAGTTGCTGTCAATCTAGAACTAGTGGACCAATGGTGACACTTAAGCCCGCCCTAATTTACATGAAACTGGAACTGCAACATTTGGGAAAGCAATCGTAGAACATAGAAAGAATGAAGCAGACTCGGGAGCCTGCAGCTACAGTCCCGCACCCAGAGTCCTGCATTCTCAGACCCCTCGTTTTTCGAGACAGCGCCTCCTGCTGTTCGGAATATCGTATAACACCCTTATCCAAATGCCATTGAAAACAATAGGATGCAATATTACGGTCTCGTTTTATTTAAAGTTATCCAAATAAATATTTGCGTTCCCTGCTTAATGCATGTGCTAACAAATAAATTACCCAGTAGTTATTTTTTGAGCGTGGGTGTAATTGAAAGAAAATTACTGATGGAAGGGATACAATTACAGATTAAACTATCTTCTGAAAAATATTATGTGATATTATATTGCTACAATGTTTTTTTTTTTTTTTTTTTAAATTCCAATTTTTCTTTAAGTTCAACCTATAATGGTCTAATTAACATTATACCATGCTAACATTACAAAACCTGTTTTTTGATATTTTGAATGCGAAGCAAAACTCAAATAAGAATAGACAAAACACCAATAATAAACAATTCTGTACTTTATTTAACGATCACCTAAACATCATCTTGCTGGACAAAGCAAGTGAATTCCCCCTTTGAATTGTTATATCAGTCTTTAAAAAAAAAGAGAGAGTCAAACTCAAATTCAAATTTTAAGACCACCCCACAGAGCCCATACAGTCAAATTTCAGTCAATACAAATTAAAACAAGGAACCTAAACAAAAGGCCAAATGACACATTCTAGCTCACATGTTAATACCATAGACTGGTTAATACATAGTGAAGGCATAGTAAATTGAATTATTAGGCAATTGTATGAGTTGTAAATGGCTGGCAACAACTTCATATCACAGTTAAATTAATATTGATTCATTTTAATACTTACGTTTTATAAGAACTAATTTAAGTAGTCTACATAAATTATATAAAGTAAAATAATTACTCCGGCATTAATTAATTCAATTTATAGTTTTAGGAGAAAAGGTCCGGTACTTAAAAAAAAGGTCAAACGGTAAATCTGATTAAGTAATTAATGATGACATTCTTTGATATTAACACACTTAATGTATTTAATTGGTCTACTTTAATGTCAACTAATTTTAATACAATTTTTACAATGGCTTGTCTACAAAAAGTGCAAGGTTAAAGGCTAACGTTAGCTATCAAAATATTTTCGGGGAAAAAAGGTGAAAAAGCATACATTAACGCCTCAAATTTTGTTACAAACTATCTATTAAATGGACTATTCATATGTTGGTGTATCGATGAGCTATAAAGTAGTTTGATTAAAAAAGAAATCGAATGAGTATGATTCGCTAAATAAAATTGAGGATACTCACGTTTCAGGTTCTTCACATGTTTATCCGATCCAATTTGATAGGAGGCGCTGTCTCGAAAAACGAGGGGTCTGAGAATGCGGGACTCTGGGTGCGGGACTGTAGCTGCGGGCTCCGAGTCTGCAGCTTCATACTACTTGAAAGAAGAGCGAAGAGAAAAACAGCACAAGCGTACAAAAGAGTAAAATATTAGCAGAAAATGCAAGAGAGCACAAAGTACAGAGTAATAAAACCAAGGAAAACATACTTTTTAAGAAAGCATGACCATAAGTTTAAGTTTTGTGCAAAATAACTTTTAATGCGTTTAAAGTTTTTATTCATGCTTGTTATTTCTTGATTCACGCTTATTATATTTTAATCCGTGACCACGTTGTTTGCTATTCTGATCATTTTGCATAATTTTTTTAAGTTTGTGCGATATATTTTTACATGTGTTTTTAAATTTTTGATTCACGCTTATTATTTTTTGATCCGTGGCTGCAATACTTTAGACGGGAAATTGATCACATAGTCATTATTTGTTTGTAGATTGTGTTGCATTTGTTTTCAGAATTTTGGCACAACTGTTTCGCTGTTTTTTCCCATTAAACAATTTACAAATGCCCTCCTCACAATTTGCAAACAAACACAGTCTAACTTGTATTTTCAAACCACTGTAAAAAGACATTCTTACACATTCTGTGCAAAGCTCAGCATGCAAGTGTTGAATCTGTGTTTGCAGATCACAGGGCATTCACAGATCCCTCTGCACACGTCTACAGATCTTTTTGGCACTAGGCTTGTTTGAGATGCGCCTTGCCACGCCTGAAATGTATGTGAGAGTAGGCGGCTGCAGTGAGAAGAAGAGTGAAAAAAGCGCAGGCAAGCCGGACAGTTCTCTCTTCTCATAGTGGATCTGACACCTGCGAGATCAAAGATGGATATCACGGGATTCACGCTCGTGCACAGTGTTGCTAATGAACTGGATGTAATTCAAATTCTGTTGCTTTTATATGAAAATAAATAAAATGAACAAGACACCCAAAGTACTTGTTATTTAATTCCATTCCAAATACAAGTGTATCAATAATTTTTTCTTTAATACAGACATATGTGTTTTTATTTATTTTATTTTTTTTATAAAAATTAAATTGCATAACCCAAAGAGATCGCACTGTCAGATAGTTTGGGAATATTCACACATAAGATATACACATAAAACATGATATTAGAGTTTTAAAATCAAACATTTTAAAAGAGATCAATACATCACGGTTGTTTAAACCAATGAGCA
Organism: Squalius cephalus; assembly: GCF_949319135.1. Taxonomy (NCBI): domain Eukaryota; kingdom Metazoa; phylum Chordata; class Actinopteri; order Cypriniformes; family Leuciscidae; genus Squalius; species Squalius cephalus. Next base: position 26,109,256 of record NC_137138.1, on the reverse strand, counting down.
TTAAGCTGTGCCGTCAGCAAGTCGTTTCCCATCGTGCTTTTGATCAGCGCAGTCGGTGGAGAACAACTGCGCTCGACTGCAGAATCTGACACGTGCGCCTTGCGCTCGCGAGAGATTTTTGACATACGTCAGCATGACATCAGAGCCAGGCGGACCGTACTCGGACACATTTCTAACCGGCATGCATCTCGCGCTGATCACCGGTGATCGGTTCTGCACAGATTTTGCTCATCTCAAACAAGCCTACTATCTTTCCGCAGAGTGTGTGACTACGATCCACACGTGTAGTCAGCCAATCAGGGGTATTGCTTCAATGTGATGTCACATCCCCTCAGTAAGCCTTTTTCAAAATAAGAGTCGACACTTCTCGGATGGGTGGGCTGGGCTCACTGCCATTTACCATTACCATACGCGCGGGTCAAATGAGTTTCGTTTCGCTTTTGGCGCATAAACATTATCGAACATTTATCGAACTCTTGATATCGTTTTATCGAGAACAAATTATATTGCGATAATTATCGTTATCGTTTTATCGCCCAGCCCTACTCCATAGTATTAAACTCAATGCTCCCAGCATGCATTGCGGCCTGAAGCATGTTGAGATTTGTATGCTGATTCTTGATGTCTGTGCATCCTAAAATTAAATTCATGTTATGTATTTAAAAGTCAAAGTTCTGAACATGTGAACTGTTGCAAGAAACAGGATTGATGTATAATATAATCCATTGATAACAATTAGCCACTTTTGTTCAGGAGTAAAATCAGTAAACTTCTATATTTCTAAAAACTGTTTCACCTGATTACCTTTGTTTCTCTCTTACTTTGCAATAAATTATATATTTAGGTAAAAACTGTTAGAAAAACCAGAAACACACATAAAAGCCAAGTCAAACTGTCCAACCAAAGGAAACACTGATCACCACAATGGTGACCAAATATTTTCAATAAAACATCAACTACTAAACCTCTGTTAAAACTTCTTGAGATCTTGATATTGAGAGATTTATTGTCTTATTTTAATTGTAGTTGATTTCAGGCTGTATGTCCTTAAGTCAGTTGTAATTGTGGACCGGACCGAAAACAGGACAGAGTTTGCCCATCTCTGGTTTGTATCTTTTCTCTTCAAGGTTGAGTCACAGTGCATCACTGGAACAGAACAATACATCCACAAAGAGCAAACTTTAACTACTATAAACTTCCACTTGTATTTATTTTTCACACCTAACAAACTTGAACTATAAACTTCTACTTATGATAAATGTTCACACTTTATATGCCAGGTAAAAGAGATGCATTTTTAGTCTAGATTTAAACTGACAGAGTGTGTCTGCTTTCCGGACAATGTTAGGGAGACTGTTCCAAAGTTTAGGTGCTAAATAGGAAAATGATCTACCGCCAGCAGTTGATTTTGATGTTCTAAGTTTTATCAACTGGCCAGAATTTTGAGACCGCAATAGACGTGAAGGAATTTAATGTATTAAGAGCTCGCTCAAGTACAGCCGAAAGTACTTTGTAAGTAGTCAGCAATATTTTAAAATGCAGGGACGTCGTTTGGCCTATTTTAGGGGGGCTGAAGCAACCCCAAAATGTTCCTAAGCCCCCCTAAATGATAATAAGAACAACAATAACAATTCGATTTATCAATAACTGTATCCCCATTCATATTTAGACGCAACAAATGATATATATCCAGCTACAAAAAAATAGCCGAACTCTCACGCATTCACAGTGAGACACAATTGACACTTTTCACACGCTCTCACGCCACACATCCATTTTCTCACGCACAGAAAAATCGCGAAGCAAAGAGGACACGGAGACCGACAGACTAGACAGAGCAGGTTACTTATGATATAAAAGAATCAACTCTCAGATTCTGTCACTTTTATTACGAAATTCAAACAATAAATACTGTTTTGGCATTTGTAAATGTTACGTGACAGATCCCTAGCGCACGTGAACCGGTCATCTCTAATAGTAAAAAAACACAAACACTGTTGAAAGATACAGTAGTAGGCTACAACTTACCGAAATGTATATTCCTCACATAATATCGATCAATCAGTGTTTTTTTATCAGCGTGAAGAGGTCAATAACATAGCTGGAGAACAATTATGTCATATTTACCTCAGGAAAGCCATTTAATAAACATAATAGGCTATAGCACGTAGTTGGCAAGAAAAAAAGAGCTATAGAGAGTATTTTTTGCATATATTCTATATTACATATTTATTATATTTTTACTTATATCATTAAATAAAGTTGTTATTATAAAACGCATTATATTTAATTTGAGTTATTTTTAACCTTAAATAATACTGCCAGCTGATAGGGCTCTCTGTATGTTTACAGCATTAGGTGAGTTGTTTTTTTCTTGAGAAAAATGAATGCCTATCTTGAGTACCTAATATTTATCCAAATGAGTCAATATTAAATCAAATCACAATAATTGAATTGAAATAATAAAAAAAGCGTAGCTTACCAGAAATTGTACCATGCACCATAAAAATTACATATAATTTTACACTTATGCTATACTAAAGCCTGAAATGGGCACTTTTTGTGACAGCAACCCTATCATTTTTGATCAAAGATGTGGCTTAACTTCAGAATTTGAACTAAAATCAGTATTCTTATGATTGATCTGAACATTTCTGACTAAGTTCAACAAACATTAAATTACTTATTCATAAACTTAAAAAAATAATTAATAAAAATGTAGGTGTGACGGGGTTGAGACTAACAGGGTTGAAGATGGTAACGAGGTTGAAGAGACAAATGAGTTGTTTTTTACTCAAATTCACTGTAAGATTTTCTATAAACGCAAGTTACAAATACCCTGGGGGCTAAGCCCCCCCTGTCTTCCAATCCTAGTGACGTCCCTGTTAAAATGTATACAATGTTTAATAGGGAGCCAACCCAGATAGCAACATTGTTTCAGCCCAGATCCAGCCCATATCTGGCACTTGTGGAATGCAGATCTGGCCCACATGCAGCGTGGAATGATGCCACTTGGGCAGACCGCTCCTGTTTGCCAGATCTGGGCAACAAGCAGGCCATAGCAATGCCACATGTCAGCCAAGAGCAAAGAAATAAACCAGAAACACAAGAACTACAACTGACTTCAGCCACAGCCTTAGATGAAATCAACTGAAGAGAAAAGAAGACATTAAATCTCTTAAGATCTCAGCAGAGGAGGATTAAACAACTCCACAAACAGCATTACCAGCTTCACTTATTACTAACCAGACTGACTTTATTTCTGTCAGACGTCTACAGAAGTTTTTTTATTGAGAATTAACAGAGGTTTAACTCTGTGTTTAATTTGAAATCACCATAACAGTGATTAGTGTTTCCATTAGTTGCCACATAAGCACTGCACTCAACACAATCTCACTTTTGTTGTTCATACTGTCACTATCCAAACAATTTATGAATAATTAATGAACTGTGTGTGACAGTTGTCTCTGCACAAGTAAATTCAGACAGAGAAAAATACATATTCTATTTTATACTCAGGCAAAAATGTCTGCTCAGGTCTTTAGATTATAGCAAATGAAAGGTTACAGACATTTATCCTCGTCATAACAGAGGCATTGTCAGTCCCTATCCCCAGGAGTTTTTAAAACCACACTTCTCGAGGAAAGCCACAACAGCACAGGCTATAGATCTGGCATCTCCTCCCTCCAATTCAACAAGCCCCAGAAATGCTGAGACAGTTGTCTGCTTGGTGTCACTAAAGTACCTTATCACAACCCCCAGGTATTTAGAAACACTTATATCCGTGGACTCATCGAGGAGGAGGCTGAAACGCTGGTCACCCACATCTGCGACCAACTTTTTCAGAAAGTATGGTGCTAGAACACCATTAATCATTTCTGTGCACTTTGTCCTGTGCATTTTGAAATGGGTAGTAGCAGTGGAGTCTGAGAAAGCAGCTCTACATGCTTCTCCAATGTGATCACATGCCAGCATGGAATAGTGTTCAGCGACAGCTAATGCCATGGTGGCCTCAGCCTTTTTAGCAGAGTCAATTGTTTTAAGCATAAATGGCAGGATTTTTTGGGTGGAACTATCATAAGGCTTTGCCTTTTGAGTGTGTTTTTGAGTTGTCTTCTTGTGTTTCTTTACATCGCTAAGTTTGGCGTAGAAATCAGCCTTACAATACATACAGTATGCCCGTGTATTATCTCCAATAAACGGCTTTAACCAGCCTTTGTATTCAGGGTTTGATTCCCACTCCTTTCTGTATTTTTGAGTGTATAGTTTCGACATGATGAGCTACCCAGCTAGTTTAGCTTATGTCACAGAGAGGCACAAACACACAGTGGACGAGAGTAAGTGACTGAGGCTGTGTGAGTCAAAAAAAATGCAGCGATTTATTTTTGTTTAGTGATTTAATTCTTTTAGACAAAGAACATTTTACATTTTACATCCCGTGCTGAATGTAAGCCAGGGTGGGATCAGCCAGCGGTGGCTTCCCGCACATGATGCGCGATTCATTTGCAGTCTGGACGCGGAGGGGTGAACATCTCCTGCTCTGACTGCAGCTGGGAGGGGCTGCTGCGTGAGGACTGGGCCGCCTGTGAGTGCTTTGGCCCACGGCTGCTCGTTGAGAAGAGTAAGAACGATATGTGGTTTCACATCAGAGAGTCTCCAAAAGTCTCCAATAACACCAGAAAAAGTCGTTAGATTTGTCGCTAGTTGCTTTTTTGAAAATGTGTTGCTAGAGGGGTCTGAATACTCGCTAAATATAGCGACAAAGGCGCTAAGTTGGCAACACTGTCCCTTACTATGTTACCACCCCTTGCAAGGCTACAGAGTCCTCTGATTAGCTAGACTACCTCATGGTAACCTTCCTCTGATTGGGTAAGAAAAATATTCCTCCCAGCGGCAATTTTTCCATTAGTCGTTGCGCGTGGAATCTGCCTAACATCGATTTCATTGGCCTTTTTACGCAGTAGTATTACGCAACAAGGAAGTGTGTATATATACAAAATGGATACCACTGTTTTCAGCGGAATCTGAGGAAGACAGCAAAAAAGACTGCACCTCTCAATAGTTTTTAAGATAATTACACATTTGTAAAAGTATGCAATTTTGGGCGGTACCTCCCAATCCGTCCCCGGAGGAATATTAGAAATTAAAATATGCACATATATGGCAAATTAATGAATTTACATAAATTTACATACATATCCAATAAAAATATTTACATGTGTTTACTATAAAAATGTAATTAAATGTTTAAATATTAAAAGGGGCCAAAATCAAATATTTAAATATCATATATTTTATTTTAACACATTTAAATATATGAAAATCTATTTATTATTAATATATTTCAATTTATGTGACTTCTGTTTGGGGAGAATTTATATTCTAAGTTTTTACTGCAAATGTCACGTCCATAACACTGGAATTGCTCTCCTGCAGATGGCTAAAAGTCGGTTCTTTCGTTTGTTTTTAATTTGCCCTTCTTTAATTGAATTATGGGAATTTAATGATTTTAGACCCAAGTGAATGAAGACAAGCAACATCCGTTTAAAAAAACTAATAATTTCGCAAATAAAGATGAAATTTCACAGACTACAATTTCATGCAAAAAATGTGTAAAGAATTTCATAAAGGAAATATTAATGTGCACGTGAGAAATCACACAGACAAAGAACATCTATTCTATTTAATTAGTTATAATTAATAAAAACTAAACAATATTGCTTACTCCTAACATGTCAAGATCGGCTAGATATTGGCATGCCTTTAAATGAGCAACTTTTACTTTCACTTTACCGCGACGCATTGCCTGTTATCTCACTGGAGTTCCGCCTTTAGAGGGCGCGCGTGTAACCGAAGCAATGACACACATCCGAGTCCAGGAGAAGAAAAGAAGTGAGCGAGGGAAGGGAAAGGGATGGAAGGAACATAAACACTGTCTATGCATAAACATGTGAAGTGGAACACAGCCGTTCATTCTGCTCTAAATCTGATGTGTTTTTCAGACTGTGAGTACATTTATTTTTATTATTTATTAGGGGGAATCTAAATCCAAACGATTAAACGAGTCAGTTAATTTAGTGAACCACTCAGAAATTAATCGAAATGGACTGACTGATGTTGTACATTACGCTCGTGAAACGTAAGCTCGTTAATGGCTGTTTTTTTCCACATTAAAATTTGTGAAGATTATGAGTTGTTGATTATAAGTTGTGTTTTCATTAAAACAGTTTTTAATAATAAATCATATCTAGTGTAACATTCCCCTTGTTGATAAAATGACAAAACTGCATGCCCTCTTTAAAACCACAGCCCCCCTTACCAGGGCCGGAGTGGGGCCACTTTTCAGCCCGGGAGTTTCAGGCCCAAGACCGGCCCACTTTTTCCATGGTGGAATTCCAAATTAGCACTTTTTCCAAATTGGATAAATGAAGCAACAGTTCAGCTCTTACTATTGTGTAGTTTGTATTAATACCATGGTTCAACAAATAATGTAAAGGTTAAATAATAATTCACTTAGACTTTATAAGAAGCGATTGCGACTTTATTTCACGCAATTCTGACTTTATATCTTGCAATTCTGACTTTATAACACGCAATTGCGACTTTATTTCACGCAATTCTGACTTTATATCTCGCAATTCTGAGAAATAAAGTCAGAATTGCGAGATGTAAACTCGCAATTGTGAGATAAAAAGTTGCAATTATCTTTTAAAATGTTTTATTCTGTGGCGGAAACAAGCTTCCATACCTCCTGGCCTCTTCCTCCCATCCATCCTCCCTGACGCGTACCGTTACGGTAGGGCCGGCCCAGCTATTGGTAGGCGGTGCCGCGGTAGCCTACCTGAGAAAACATTTTGGAAAAGACGGGCTATGGACCCAACCAACTCTATAGGAGGGGAGGGGAGAAATCCCTCACATAGTACAACCCATGCAACCCGCTGCGGTGTCAGAATGCGGAACGTGTGTAGCCTAATATAACTAACTAACGTGACAAATGTGCAAAAAAAAAAAAAAAAAAAAAAAAAACAATTCTTCGACCGGCCCAAAAGTGAAGCGGCCCACCGGGAATTCTCCCGATTCTCCCGATTACCCACCCCGGGCCTGCCCCTTACCATCAACATTAGATTAACAGTGTTATGTAGCTATTATGTAAAACGTATCATGCAAATTATATATCAAAGTGACTCTATTTAGCTTTTTCGAATATTAACTTTCATGCAGTGTGTAATATTACATATATATATATATATATATTATAGCTGTCTGTGAATGCAAATGGTCTGCAAAGTTGTAAAGTCGGAAGGGCACGATAAATAAAGGTATTGTCTCCCGAAAGAAAGAATTGACTCTGAATCACCTAAACGATTGTGAGGAATTCCAGTTTCATTTACCTAGCGCGTTAATACATTTTGCATAATGCCCCACGTGGTCTTCATTGGCTGCCTGTGAACAACGTTTGACCTGCCCTCAAACACTGTAGATGATTCATGTTGTGTACATGTCGAGAAGATAGGGCTGGGCGATATATCACATGACATTTTTATGCGCATCTCGTCAGTAAAGCCGGTTCCTTGATTAGTAGTAAATCGCCATCACCTGCTTTCAAATGGAGCGCCATTTACTACACAGAGCCGTAGTTCACTGACAAGCTGAGCCATATCGCATTAATTATCGCAGGCGATACAGCCGCGATAATTAATACGTCCGCAATAATTAATCGAGAAGATGCTGTTTTCTGCTCTGCAAAAGCAAATTTTCTTTGTAAACACTTCCAAAGAATGAGGATATGAAGAGTCAGTGGTTAAAATTACCACCACAGCGATACAACTGCAGGATCTGTCATCGGCCTCATCCAAAACGGTGACGAGTCTGCTTACAGACTGGAGGTTGAACAGCTGATTGTCTAGTGCAGTCATGATAACCTTGAGCTGAACACGCTCAACTGTGGAGATGATCATGGACTTCTGGAGAAACCCCCCTGCACTCCCCCCACTCACCATCATGAACAGCACTGCTTCAGTGGAGTCATTCAGGTTCCTGGCCACCACAAAGTATTTTAGACCCAAAGTATATGTATACTTTTTTTCCTGTATATTTCTACTGCTGTGCATATAATATAAGAAACAAAAATGTGAATAATGCTTTATGCATTATTAAAATTTTGGTTTCTTATATTATTGTTATATTTCATTTCTATTGTGCAATTCCTATGTATGTCTGCACTATCATGTATGTCTGTATCATGTCTGTACTTTCTTCTGCTCTGGAAGCTCGTATCACCACAACAAATTTCTTGTGTGTGTAAGCAACATACTTGGCAAATAAAGCTCATTCTGATTCCGATTTTTCTAACCTTTTGACGATTGCTTCTCAAATCTATGTGAGGTCTAAATGAGATTGTCATTAAAGACAAAATGCTTTTCCATTAAAGATCGGACAGTACGCACTTTATTTGAGACCAATTAATTATTGATGTATATATTTTCTACCGGGTGTTCAAAATCCGTAGTTTTGTGTTTTATATTGTGGAGGCTCGCGGAAAGGAGGGATTTAAAGAGACTGAATATTTGGACAAGTCGTTTGAGAATCATCAAAAAAATTTGGTGATGATGTGCAATGTATATTATGAGAAAATTAGTGTTTTTTGACTTTTTATGCATGAAAACCTGTTGTAGGAGACCTCCAAAACAAAATGAGGAACCTTTAAAATAGCATAATAGGGGCACTTTAAAATTCTCTACATATGATAATTAACGAACTATATAAACAGGGGTGCACATAACTGGTGCTCACGTGTGGTAAAAATAAACGACGCGCAGCAGAAAACATGGAAGGAAGCGCTTTTGAGTACCAACATTTTGGCCCAAAATGTTGGTACTCAAAAGCGCTTCCTTCCATGTTTTCTGCTGCGCGTCGTTTATTTTTACCACACGTGAGCACCAGTTATGTGCACCCCTGTATATAAATGACAGCAATTCACCAATCAGAACTCAATATTGCTGCAGTTCAAAATGGCCAGGAAAATGGTTCAAGTGCATCTTTTGACATTGTTTAAAAAGAAGAGAACAGAAGGTATGATATATTTTTTTTATTAGTGTTTAAAGGAGACATATCATGCTTTTAAATCGTTCCTTTTTACATATAAATCATACATTTGTAGTCTATATAAAGCGGAACTGCAATGCTTGGGTCTGAATTCCTCATTATTATAGCTCCACAGGCCCCTTTTCTACCCCTTTTCTGATGTGCGTCTGAGAGCAACTCGTTTTGGTGCGGTCTCTTTAAATACAATTGAGACACTTCATACCCCGCCCCCTCTCCAGGATGCAGAGGTTCAACTCCACCCCGCTCCACCCCCATTTTTGTAGTTTGATAGCAGAGATACGATTATCTAGCGGCACAGAAACTTTTTATTCACACGTTATTAACAAAATGTCAACAACGGAAGACTTGTCCAGCCAGCCTTACATGTTCGAGCCAGAGTCGGAGCCGGAGAGAGATGAAAATGAAGACGACGAACCTGCAGAACAACGTCTTCATATGGATGTATCGCAATGGTGTGTTACTGTATTTACACATGAAACTTTGGTCTTCTGACCTTTTACCACCGTGTCGATTTATTTTGATTAATATGTGCGAGGGAGAGAGAGCAAGACAGCGTCTAGTTTGGAGACGGTGTCTTGTTTACACTTTCGCCTGGCTCCGAAGAGAGAGAGAGTGCGTGTGCGCGACCAGGTCTCTCTCTCCGCTCGTTCTTTCAGTTAAACATGCGCCCTGTCACAATCTACATTAGACGGTGTAATGAAGCGTGTGGGTTACTACATCCAACAACCGAACATTTTAACTTACCCTCTCGTAACTTCTGCATCTTTTAGCTTGGACTACAAAATTGCAGCGAGAAATAAAAATGGCGGATTGCTCGAAGTGTTGGGCCGGAAGTCAATGTCCTTATTTGGCAGTTCCGCTGCAAATACTGTGACGTAATAGTTCACAAAACGTCATAGATAACAGAAAAATCTGAACAGGTTGAAAAATAAGGCCAAAACAGAATATAAAGATATCAACGAAGCACCTGAATAGCTGCTAATAGCTCGAAAGCTGCACTTTTGACTGACTTTCTGGCTGCTTCTATCCAGTTATTTAGAATAAAAGGATACATACAGTACATGTGACAGTGAGGGATTAGAAATGATTCTGAGAGAGAGATAGATAGAGAGAGAGAGGTGCATGCAGGCAAAAATGCTTCAATGCATTACATTGAAGTTATGCAAAACGCATAACGGAATATAGCTTTTGGTCAAACTACTCCGCTACTTGCTGGAAAAAGTTAGCTACAGAAAAAGCTACACTGTTTTAAAAACAACTGAGCTACTGTCAAACTACTGAAAAATTTAGTTACGTTAGTAGTGTCGCTACTTGCAGTTAGCTACTCCCCAACACTGGTTAATGATTAGACTATAAACACTTCAGTGCCCTCTGAAGGCAACATTTAGTTAGTGTGGCATGCAGGAATTGTGTGTGTGTGTGTGTGTCTTTCTCATCGAGATTTCTCGTCGAGTAAAAAGCTGTCTCACGATATCGCCATGACAGAGTGTGAGGGTAAAATTAGCAATGAATATTCGTCAATAGTCATTTTGCTGTTTTTATTCAAATAAAAACCATTGTAAACGTGTACTCTGCTCATCCATCACGAGTTGCAGTCGCACAATGCAGCAGGAATCACATTTCACTGATCGCGTGACGATGGTGGAGGATTCATTGCGCAACAGAGCCTAAGCGTCTGATAAATGCCTTATCTTGTAGAATGTGCGCTCAGCACCGGCGCTCTCTAGACTAGGCCTTTTTTTAATTTTTTTTTATTATACTATTTTTATTTCTATGTTGAATTTGTGGAAAGGAGTTGAATTAGGAGGTCCCTTCGTCATGAGGGTTGACAGGAGGTTTTGGTGGTTAAAGCTCCAGTATGTGATTTTTTTTGACCACAAGAGGGCGCAGTTTCCAACAATAACAAAGGCGAAGCTTGATGACGCTATGAAGGAGGTGACGATGGGAGATGTCGTTTTTAATGCGTTTTCACCATCTAGCGATGTATCTAAATGGAATTAATGAATCATGATCACGGATGAGGTAATTTATTCGTTTTTGTATTACCTGTATGTCTGATCGTATTATTTTGTTATCATAATTAATGAACTGCAAGGAATGTGAAATGTTATGCTATATTATCCCGTTACAACTTACAGCTATTTGTCAAATTATTTGTTGGGTTAATGTTGTGCAGTTTTACGTTTTTATGGTTAATGCCGTGTTGTTTAACGTGCTCAAACCAATATCTAAAAGTAAACTTGAACAAACATTTGCAAGTAATGACTAAATATATTTTTTTAACAACACATATCCGATTGTATTTAATTGTACTGCCATAATCTCGATCACCACACGTGATAAAAAGCCTTACCGAAGTACAAAGAGCAATATAACTTTGTTTATAAGTGCTATTATTGACAGTTGCATGTCTTACCTGTCTATCAATACACTCGCGAGAGCAGAGTCTCTGTCTGTCAAGTCCAAGATTGTCGCGCAGCTCTCTCCATCTCGAAAACGCCTGGCCGATATTTATCCAGGTTTTATTCCTTCGTTTGTCACACAGTCTGCGTGTATCAGAATATGGACGCTTTCGTTTTGTTGGCACTTCAATACTCGCCAAAGAGTAATCGTGATCCATAACAGCTATAACCATACAGTCTATGGCTATAACCATAGCTATAACGCTATAACCACCACTTCCGCATTTGACCATGCGATATTCCGGTGTGGTGGGTCATATTTTTTATTTGATTTATTTTTCTTCTTTGTCAGACGTCGTTATTGTTTATTGTGATAAGAAAAAAAAAACTCAATAAAGTTGTTGTAAAAAAAACAAAAACAAATGGAAAACAAGGACATTGCGTCACTGAGAGGCGACGTTTCTTTTCCGGGACGGCCAGTTATTTAAAATCGGAATTTCTCTGAAATAAAAAATCTTTGGAGACTTTTGAAATATTGTAAGTACACAACTGGAGGAAATATATCACACTGTGCAAGTTATTTTAGGAAATTTTATTACAAAATTCCTACATATTGGAGCTTTAACTGTCAAAAGCAGAAGACAGATCCAGCTAGATGAGTAATGAAGATTTGGAATATAATACTACATACAAATTATTTAATGAATACTAGACTTAACAAATCTAGATTTTATTCTACTTTTTAATCCTACAAAAATTGCACCCCCTCCCCTCCCCTCCCCTGAAATATTTTTTCAATTCGACCTCTGAATGTAAGAGCCACATAAAAATTAGCTAGATTAGTTAACCCTCTGAGGTCAGCAATCACGCCAGCGTGATCTGCTCGCTTTTTTCCTTATCAGTTGAATTGAGACCCGAAATACTCTTTTGACTTTGATTTTACAAACAAGTTTCATACATCAATCGATTCTGTTAAATGTGTATTACTTTTGTGTATACTCACAATAAAAACAAAGTGTTGTGCTTTTTGCCAAATAAAGAAAAATAAAGACGAAGCGAGTTCTGCCTTCTCTCTGTCAGTGTAGTCCATTCTGAAACGCGTCCGAAAATGAACAATAACTCAGCGAATACTCAGTCAAACAGACATACAGACACACAGGCATGAAGCTTGAATTCTCTTCTTTTAAAGCAGGGCTCAGTAGTTTCGGGATTTCTTCGCTGTATTCTCGCTTTTTGCTCGCAGGTTTCTCTCTAGAGCTCCCCCCACAGCTTCGGAATAGATATTTGACAACACTGTTGTAAAAACTCGTTGGCGATTCTCAGACACCAGAGGCTAGTAGATCAACGACATCAAAGCAGATGTTACATTCTTTAAAACGTCTTCTTCATTCGGGTTCGAACAGCGTGAGGGAGCGCAATAATGACAGCATTTTAGCAGATTTCTTTTGGCCGTAAAGCAATTGTTTACATCGCGAGACCTGATATCACGCGATACTTCCTGACGCGGCGGCCGTCAGGAAGTATTTAAATTAAATATTTAATCGCGATTAATCGCATTAATGTCATAGTTAACTCGCGATTAATCGCAATTAATCGCACATTTTTATCTATTCTAAATGTCTCTTGATTTCTTTTTGTCCCATTATTTTTTCTCATTTTAATGCTCTTATCAACATGGAAAAGTGGATCGGCTTGCTTTGAGCAAATGTTTCTTTTTGAAATCAACATTGGCATACTATAGTGTTCAATTTCACACTAACATTCTCACTTGGAGCAAATAATCTCTCACACAATGTAACACTGTCCATCAATAAAAAGGTGAAAGAAATACTGACGAGGTCCTAATATTGACGAGGGGGTGGAGAATTCGCATCAGCGAATCAGTGTGCTTGGCCATCAAGTAGTAGGCTATTTCAGACTGGACGTGCTGCAATGATAGCTCAGTTCACAATGACAAAACACACAGATCACTTTGGTCTTGTCAACTGAAACATTTTGGCCACTTTTTTAAAATTAAACTTTCCATTCATAATCTTATTGGCATCCATTTCGGCGTCTCGCGCTCATCATTCATCCACTCAAAACATAATGTTAAAGGGGGTCGCACACTGGACGAGAAGCGAAGCGCAGCGCCTCGTATTTAAAATTCGAACACATTATTCTCTATGAGTGTACACACACCTTTTATTGCTGGCCATAAACTGAGAAAGTACGCGTCCGATGTGCGATACAAGTTGTCCATAGACGCGGCTTCTCGTCCACTCTTTGGCCGGCTCGCAAGTCCAAACAAGTGTGTGCGGCGTGCCTGTTGTTTTGTTTCCGGTCTAGCTAGATCCGGTGGTGTTGTACTAACGTTACTAGTTGTTGCAAAAGCATGTCAAAAAAAAAAAAAAAAAAAAAAAAAGTTTGCTAGGCGTTAATCGCGCGATAAAAAAATTGACGCCGTTAAAATGGGTTTGCGTTAACGCCGTTAATAACACGTTTAACTGACAGCCCTAATATATATATATATATATGTATATATATGTACATATGTACGTATGTATGTATGTGTGTATATATATATATATATATATATATATATATATATATAATACTATTTTTGTCAAAAATAAAGTCATCAACTAAGATGTTAGCTGTTCCAATGTTGGCTATATTCAAACTAATGAATACATAATAAAATGTAGGCCTATAATCATTTTTTTTACAAAGAAAGAGTACACTTGAAATATTGCATTGTATTCTAAGGTGTAAACCACTCCTCGTTCACGCCCCCCTTGCATATTGGCTTTCCAAGCAAAACCTGTCTTACCCAATTTAAATCAATGTATTGTTTTATGTGAACGATAAAGCAAGACTATGTTCACATAATTTTGAAGCCAGAACTAGTAGCAACAACATTCATTAGTCAAAAGTCTTATTGACACATATTTATTATGAGTTTTGTGGTCTTATTTCAGCAACTTTCTTTTTTTTTTTCAATAACCACGCATAAACATTATTCTCTTAAAAATACAAACATCTACATACACAATGCTTACATATTATGGTAGCCCTGTTTGTGCTATATAGAGTGAATTTACACCTTTGCCATTATCATGTTTATAAATAACTGAAAAAAGCACAAATGTCAGGGCATGTCAAAACATCCCAAGGGCCCCAAAAACACCCCAGACCCCAGAGGGTTAAATGGTTTCTAAATGACTAGCCTATATGAGCAAAACTATTTGCACCTGAATGATTGAGGGCGATTGTACGTGTGATGAGCATCTGCTAAATGAGCAACAGCGACCATAGTTCACACCTTCAGTCAGTGAAGCCACTCCCACAGTCGTTCATGAAAGTTTAAATGCTGGGGAATATTTCCATCTTCCCACAGGAGAAGAAGAAGCAAGCAGGAGAAATTACTCCCGGAGAAACTACTGACATATTATTGTAACGATGGAGGAAGAACCCTGCAGAATAAAAGATGAAGATACAGAGGAACAAACAGGTTGGTGTTTTCCTTCATTCTCTTTAATGACTGATGAGGAACATTAAGATGAAATACATACATACATACAATACATCTAATTCTAGATACTAGTAGACTCAGTAGTAAAATGGGTTTGTGCTAAATAAGAATGAACTTTATTTCTTTGTGTTTCTCATTTGTCCTTTTTTAATTTAATTTAATATGTTGATTTTAGACATGGACGTGAATGAAGACAAACACCATCATTTCATAAATGAAGATGGAAAACTGAAATATCAAAATGGAGACAAATATTATCTGTTTCAAGAACCTCATTTCAAAAATGAGGATGGAAATGCTGTCGTTTTAAAGACTGAAGAGAATGTCACACAAAAACAAGATGGAAAATCTGGAGTCAAAGGATCTTTCACCTGCTCAGAGTGTGGAATGTTCTGCATGCATAAATCAGACCTTAAGAGACACATGAGAATTCACACTGGAGAAAATCTGTTCACATGCACTCAGTGTGGAAAGAGTTTCAGTCGCAAAGGAAACCTTAATGAGCACATGAGAATTCATTCTGGAGAAAATCTGGTCACATGCACTCAGTGTGGAAAGAGTTTCAGTCGCAAAGGAAACCTTAATGAGCACATGAGAATTCACTCTGGAGAAAAACCGTTCACATGCACTCAGTGTGGAAAGAGTTTCACATCCAAAAGCTTTCTCAACAATCATCTGCGCTCTCACTCTGGAGTGAGATCATTCAGCTGTAATCAGTGTGATAAAACATTTGTTTTGGCATCAAGCTTAAAAACACACCTTAAAATTCATACTGGTGTAAAGCCTAATTTTTGTTCTTTTTGTGGAAAATGTTTTACACGACTGCACAATTTAAAAGAACATGAGCGTATTCATACTGGTGTGAGACCTCATGTTTGCTCTGACTGTGGGAAAAGCTTCACTACATCAGGCGCAATAAAACAACACCAGAGAATTCATACTGGAGAGAAATCGTACAAGTGCTCACACTGTGGAAAGAGTTTCAGTCGGTCAGAATCCTTGAAAATTCATGAGAGAGTTCATACTGGAGAGAAACCGTATGAGTGCTCACACTGTGGAAAGAGTTTCGCTCAGTCAGGAAACCTGAAAGATCATGAGAGAGTTCATACTGGAGAGAAGCCATACCAGTGCTCTTCATGTGGGAAGAGTTTCACCAATTTATCTAATATGCAGACTCATATGAAAAAGCATTGCCTGAAGTTGTCTAATGAGCAAATATTTATTATCAGATCCATGACTTACAAATAATACACTTACAAGTAAATAATTTGACATTCAGATTCATCAAAAGCTGGATAATTTGCTAAAATTAGTAGTTAAGTTTGATTGTTTGACAAGGGGAACCTTTGGGGAAGGTCAAAATAATAGTTTAGAAAACTAGTGTGTTGCCATAAAATAATTTTGGAAGGGGTGTGTTTTGTTTCTTTGTGGAGCTCAGTTATTTTCATTAATTAAGCATACGAGGCATTTGTGTACAAGTGGCAACAATAGTCTATTAAATCATAATCCATATTTCAAACAACTTGTTTTAGCTATTTGGATGTGATGCATTAAGATATTGAAGACTTTTTTTGGATTGAAATCACTCTGCACAATGTGAATATTAGGGCTGCCAATGTTAACGCATTAATATATGCGATTAATAAAAAATCCTTATCGCGTTAAACTAATTTAAACGCAAAAAAATAACTGAAACACACAAAGGTGCATCATTAACGTAATTTGCGTCACGCAGTTGATGATATTGGGGGTCGGGAGTTTAATCACTCTTAGCATCTATAATGGCGCAAGCACCAGTAACTCTGATAGGCGGAAATTTCTCTTTTAAAAGAAAATTGGATGCCCTCTGGATAAACGCAAAGTTGTGTGCATACACTGTGACGAAGAACTGGCCTACCATCGAAGCTCATTGTCCAGTTAACATCGTTGCTGACCAGGGCCTGAAAGAAGTGATCAGGATTGCCACTTCTGACCTATTGTTCGAGCTACCGTCAAGATCAACAATCATGCCCAGGATTCACGAACTGTACATTAACGAAAAGAAATGCAAAGTAGAGCTGCTATCATAAACAAAGTGTGTTGCTTTGACTGGGGAGTGGGACCACTGGACATAGGTAAGCCAACATAATTACTGGGGTACAACCGCGCATCTCATCAATAAAGACTAGCACATGCATTCATTTGCATTAACTGTGCTTAAAAGCAAAGAGAGGCATTTTGCTGAGGCCTGCGCCAAACAGTTTATACAAGTAGCGAAGGAGTGGGAGACAGAGCAAAATCACTACTGTTGGTACAGACAGCACAAGAAACATGATCCCTGCTCCTAGATTGCTTTCTTTCGAGCATATGCCTTGTATAGCACAAATTATACAGAGGGCAATCATCATGGCTCTTCGTGAAGGCAGCTTTGATGGCGTTTTAGTGAAATGTCATAAATTAGTCAGACATTTCAAACATAGCCTGTCTAATATGATAGACCTGAAAGCTCTGCAAATTGCTCATGGCCTGGGCAAAGAGTCTCTAGTGCAAGATGTTCTCACAAGGTGGCATTCCACCCTCGAGATGGTCAGCCGGATACTACTCAACAAAGACCCCCTGATGGCAAGTTACATTGGCTCATAAAAACCACAAGCTATCCCTTCTAACATCTGCAGAGTTTGATAAGCTTGCCAGGTTGGAGAAACTACTGGAACCATGCAGGTTGGTACTTCACTTTATTTGATATGTTATTTTTAGCCAGTATTTATTGATTTTTATCATAATAAACCCATAACCTTTTGACTGCTATCAAAACCTGTATATTTAAAATAGCTCATGTCAAAGTGTATGAGAGAAACCAAATAAGTAGCCTATAGCAGGAGAGCGAATAACACTTTACAAAAGGGCTGCATGATTATGGCCAAAATGATAATCATGATTATTCTGATCAATATTGAGATCACGATTAATGATCACGATTATTTGTTGATTTTAACCAAAACAAATTTTATTGTCACATAGGCTAATTATAACTGCTTTCACATCCATATTGTGCTAGATTCCTGCTAGTGTACAAATATGTGCATCAAAAAAATAAAAAAATAGATCCTCTTATTCACCAAAATTCAGTGCATATACTTAAAGAATAAAATAAAAATAAAGAAAACAATAAAGAAAATGTAGCAAAACTTCAACAGGGCACTATTTTCCATTTTATATTGTGTAAATATATTTTAGGAAGCAAAATACAGGTGAAACTCGAAAAATTCGAATATCGTGCAAAAGTTAATTTATTTCAGTAATTCAACTTAAAAGGTGAAACTAATATATAGGCTCATTTTATGCAAAGTGAGATATTTCAAGCCTTTATTTGTTATAATTTTGATTATTATGGCTTACAGCTTATGAAAATTCAAAATCTCAGAAAATTAGAATATTACATGAAACCAATTAAAAAAAAAGGATTTTAAATACAGAAATGTCAATCATGCATATGTACTCAGTACTTGGTTTGGGGCCCTCTTGCATGAATTACTGCCTCAATGCAGAGTGGCATGGATGCTATCAGCCTGTGGCACTGCTGAGGTGTTATGGAAGACCAGGATGCTTCAATAGTGGCCTTCAGCTCTTCTGCATTGTTCTGTCTCATGGCTCTCATCTTTCTCTTGGCAATGCCCCATAGATTCTCTATGGGGTTAAGGTCAGGCGAGTTTGCTGGCCAATCAAGCACAGTAATCCCATGGTCATTGAACCAGGTTTTGGTTCTTTTGGCAGTGTGGGGCAGGTGCGAAGTCCTGCTGGAAAATGAAGTCAGCATCTCCATAAAGCTTGTCTGCTGAAGGAAGCATGCAGTGCTCTAAAATGTCCTGGTACAGTAGATGGCTGTGTTGACTCTGGACTTAATAAAGCACAGTGGACCAAAGTCCTCTTTTCTGATGAGAGCAAATTTTCATTCTCATTTGGAAACCAAGGTCCCAGAGTCTGGAGGAAGAATGGAGAGGCACACAATCCAAGATGCTTGAAGTCCAGTGTGAAGTTTCCACAGTTTGTGTTGGTTTGGGGAGCCATGTCATCTGCTGGTGTTGGTCCACTGTGCTTTATTAAGTCCAGAGTCAACACAGCCATCTATCAGGACATTTTAGAGCACTGCATGCTTCCTTCAGCAGACAAGCTGCAAGCTATAATAAGCTGCAAGCCATAATCATCAAAATTATAACAAATAAAGGCTTGAAATATCTCACTTTGCATGTAATGATTCCAGTGTTCGAACTATACCGTGTCCTTTGGGAGAGCCCTTTTTTTTGTGTGGGGGGGGGGGATTACATGCTTGCTTGCGCATGCCTCAAAGAAGGACTTACAACAGCTACAAGTGTATGCACTATTATAATTTATCGACACGAGTGCCTCAAAAAAGGACTTACAATGACTTACAAAGATACATAACAGCTACAAGTGTATATGCACTATTATACTTTATTACATGGCTTGGTTGAATTCCAATGTAGAATGCAGTCTGTTATTTCTTGATAACAGACCGCTGCGAAGTATAACACACCGTTGCCATGAAAAACAGAGCGTTGCTATGGACGCAGAACGGACTATATTCTTTAGCGGAATTACATGCTTGCTTGCGCATGCCTCAAAGAAGGACTTACAACTAGTGGTCGACCGATATGGGATTTTTAATGGCCGATGCCGATGCCGATATTGAGAAAGCAATCTGGCCGATTGGCCGATATGAGGCCGATACAATACATGTGAATACAGTAAATGAGAGACATGAATATTGGTGAAACTAAATGAACATTTATTGTACATACTATTTATGCAAAATTCTTTTTGCAATAAAAGATATTTACTAAGAAATTAAAATGTAAACAAAAAGGTAAGGTAACACTTCAATAAATAAAGTTTTAGTGCAACTAAAACTATTTATTTGTAACCTGCAGTAAGCAGCAGTCATTTTTTCAGTCACATAAATAATTACTGCTGCTTACTGCAGGTTACAACAAATAACATTTATCATTAATGAACCAATCTAAAGAATATTCATAATGACAAAATAGTATGTGAGATTACATACATTTTATGTACAACATAGTTAAATATAAATCTCACATAGTTTATTTACACTATTTACTTTAAAATAGTTTAAATAGTTCAACCTTTTTTTAAGGTTGTTTTACTTCAAGTATATTTAAATAATAATGATTTATGTGTTTAGTTTTGCTTGTGTGTTTCTTTAAAAAGTTGCAAGCCGTCACATGTATTTGCATGACATACATGAACATATGAAAATGTATACTACACACGATATTACGCCAATCATGGATAAATAAATACAGTAGATAGTGAATAACATTTTCAAGGATTTATTTTTAAATGTAATATTATTACATCGTGTTCTCTTCTCATCCACCTCACGCGACCAACTGATCTGTAATGAACGCGACCCAGCTTTTCCGTGCACGCGAGTCCATGGGAAAACAGCGTCTAGTTTAAATGTAACCCGAGAACAACGCGCGTATCTGAGGAACAGCCAGTCACAGGATTTTTGACTGTTTGTGAGGTAAAATGTTTTCAGTTGTGTTTGAATTCGTTTATATCACATCTGTGACCCCCACTGGAGCTACCGCTGGGCTGCGGATCTGACATATCACGGTACTGTTTGAATAGACTCTGCTGCACGCCGGAGTGTTTTTGTGTGTAACACAATGTAGCGTCAGGTTAGAAAGCGAACGCGAATGGTCATTTACTGTGTCTGTCAGATGTCTGCTTCACTTCTGAGTGGCTTGTTTTACGGTGCTGGGCGGAGCAGAGCGAGTGTATTCAGTTCATTCACGCTCGCTCTGTTCGCGTCAGTGGAAAAAAGCGCTAATGCACAGTCACAAACTGTTTTGAAATATATCGGCCAAACGGAAAGATTTATCGGCCGATGCCGATATCTAAAAAATTCCAAATATCGGCCGATATATCGGCCTCGGCGATATATCGGTCGACCACTACTTACAACAGCTACAAGTGTATGCACTATTATAATTTATCGACACGAGTGCCTCAAAAAAGGACTTACAATGACTTACAAAGATACATAACAGCTACAAGTGTATATGCACTATTATACTTTATTACATGGCTTGGTTGAATTCCAATGTAGAATGCAGTCTGTTATTTCTTGATAACAGACCGCTGCGAAGTATAACACACCGTTGCCATGAAAAACAGAGCGTTGCTATGGACGCAGAACGGACTATATTCTTTAGCGGAAGCAATACAATCGTTTTTAAATCAATAAACTCCTTTTTGAAACAATATTTTGTGTCAAATTATTTATTATCATGAAAACACATCACAGAGAACGATCAACTCGGTAACCATATTAACCCCTAGTTCATTTTGTTCCAGAATTGTCCTTTAAATTACTCGTCAAGCTATAGAATAATACCATAATTCCTCCGTTCAATTACGCCTAAGACATCCAGAGTCACACGCAGACCCATAACAAACCAGCTGCATAATTGGGAATAACAAGCCTTACCTTAACACAAAATCGACCACAGAGGCCTGAAGTCAGCTTCCTTTGCTGTTCGTCCAGAAATCCAAGAAGTGGATGGGCGATGACCTGCCTTAATCCAAGATATGATAAAGGGCTTTGGGTCGAAACTCTGCAATGGGGGTCCATTAATGTCCAGAAAAAGAAGCGATGAGAGGCTGTTTTCACGCAACCTATTGCGGGTCTTGCTGTCAGTATCATTGACGGCAGAAAGACCTCTCTCACACTCAGCTGAAGTAGGAAGGTATGTTCTACTCGCTGTACAAATCTTTTCCAGCTTTCTGCCTGGTGCTGTGTCCTGTAATTTCCAGCCGCGAAACTCCTCGACCACCTCTCTGGCTGGTTCACCAAGCATTTTAGCAAGTGCACGTACTTCGTTTTCTCCATACAGGATCAAAGCATTCCGATCATGTGGCCAAAAGCGCTTGTCCAGGGGTTTTAGCATTTGTAGGATGTCTGATTCTGGCATTCGCCTTGTGAGATTGTCGATCACAGATTGATAAAGCTGATTTCAATTAATCTTGCCTGTGCCCTCAACTAGTTGAACATCTTTAAACAGCCCCAGAGACGTGCGCTGTTCGGCCTTCTGTGTGGATTTCCCTCCACTCGCTTTCATTGCTTTCAGTATATCAATACACTGCAGAATGTGGCAACTGGCATCAACTAGAGTGATATCTCTTTGCTGACATTTCAGTCACAGGCCCTGCAGCTCACGGAGAATGTCTTTCATGCAAGCCAAATCAAGTAAAAACCCTGAGTTTGTGAGGTGTTTGTATAGCGCCAGGAATTTCTTCCTCTCTGTGTCGTTGCGAGATGCATCCTCACTTGCAATTTTGAAGTGGCGCGCTAAAGCAGGGTAGTTATTCCAGACCGCCTTTACAGTATTGAAACTACTCGCCACCCATCTGATGTTGAATATCTGTCCAATTCTCAAAATCTGCATATTTAGATCGGCAGCAGCTTCCTCAAGCAATCTCACATTCTTTGCAGACTGGTGGTACAGAGAATACAGCTTGGCAATGAAAAACTCGAAATGATTACATCCAGCAACCACTTTCAAAGAATCATGGACAGCCAATTCAAGGCGATGGGCCAAGCAATGTATGGACTGGATGTTTGGAAGGTCACGCTTAAGCCTTGCAATGACTCCAGTGGATTTGCCAGTGAGAACTGAAGCCCCGTCTGTGGCGATGCTGATGAGGTTTTCCCCTAAAAACTCATCTAATCCCGCTGTATGAAGGCACTGTTTTAAGCTGTTGTAAATGGACTCCGCATTTGTGCCCTGCTTAAGATCTAAAATGTCTAAAAAAACATTTTCTATATCTCCTTTGCCACTCACATCACATCTCACGTATACGATGAGATAGGCACGCCCATGTACTGTGCTTTCGTCAATGGTGATGCTAATTTTTGAATTGAGCTCTCGAATATTTGAAACAAACTTCTTCCGCATTTGCTGTGCAATATGACCTACAATCTCAGCGCAGGAGTGATCTGATTTATGCGCAGTTGAGCGATGCGCAGTTGAGTTATGCGCAGTTAAGCGATGCACCCCAATCTTCCATCCTTAACAAACAGCCATGTATATCGGCTCTTCCAGTCTCTCCACTGCTGGCTGTTCCAGTTTAACGGGAGAGAGGACTCGGAGTAAGAGGGGTTAGGATCGTGACCGGCCTCTGACGAGCTGTTACCATCTTAGGCCAGAGAGGACTTTATTTCTTCAGCTTCTTGCGTTGTCACCGCGGGCGCGGCGGGAGGTCTAACAGTGCTCGCAGCAGGTGAAACGGTCGTGCTGCTATTAACGTCATCACTACACAATTTCTTAATAAAACCAAAATTAATTAAACTGCCTTGTTTTCTTTTTGCCATGGCTATGATGGTATAACTGCAGAATGAATTAAGGACTTCGCGCGCAGATAAATGGCCTCCAACGTTTATTTTTTTCTACAAATCTATGACGTACTAACATATGTGGAATTTTCACTGCAGCGCCCCCACACATTGATGCTCATGACAAGAATAGCATGTATAGTAATCTTTATTGAAGTAAATTAGGTTTTAATCGCCGTCATGCATGAATTAATAATATTTTTGCTATTTTACACATAATAATCCATCATGATCACATTACACAACTGAAATTGCATGTCAAAATATATACTTTGTCAATATTTTTTGAGACCCCCCAAAATTTCACATATCTCGTTTTCAGGGGAGCCCATGTCTTATTAAGGGGAGCCGAGCTCCCCCTAGCTCCCCCGTAGTTCGCACTATGAATGAGTCTATATAATATATTAGTTTCACATTTTAAGTTTAATTACTGAAATAAATGAACTTTTGCACGATATTCTAATTTTCCGAGTTTCACCTGTATAAACTTGCATTGTAAAATATACAAATGTAAATATACATCAATATACATGAAATATACATCAATAAAAAACAAATATTCCATAACAGAATGTAACCAAATGAGAACATTTGGTTACATTAGTTTTCCTGTAGCTCAAACAGTAGAGCGTTTGTGCTTGCAACGCCAAGGTCATGGGTTTGATTCCCAGGGAAAGCAAGAACTGATAAGAATGTAAAATGTCTATCGTGAAATGTAATGTAAGTCGCTTTGGATAAAAGCGTCTGCCAAGTGCATAAATGTAAACATTTCAAGGCAGAACTATGCAGAAAAGCCTAGTTTACAGGTTTTTGGAAAGAAACACTAGCCTGTCAACATTTTCTGGCTTGAGGGATGAGCGAAGGCAGGTCACCACATTCCCCCCTGTGCTGAACACCCTCTCAGAGGGAGAACTTCTAGCTGGGAGGCATGAGTAGTACTTCGCCAGTTTTGAGAGACTTGGGAAGAGTCTCTGATGTTCCCTCCACCAGTCAAGCGGGTCTTTTGTAGGTACGACTGTAGCTCAGAAGATATAGCTTTTTGTTCTTGGAGAGGACTGTCTTTGTGTGGCTCCCTGAGCAGGTTTGAAGAAACTCCCCAAGGTCTTTTTCTTTTTTGTTGTGGGTGCATTCTCAGCAGTCTCACCATGGGGATTAGTTGGACCCATCTCCTTGAAGAGTGTAGTAAATAAGATATGAATAATGAATAGCCCTAATAATTTAAACCTATTCAACACTCATTTCCAGAGAGTACATTACACCACTGGATTTCATATCATTTGAATCCACTTAAAATCATTAATTTATCATACATTCTGTGTATCTAACATCAATATAATTACTTACAGCCATGGCTGCAGGTGTAGTCCTCACCATTTCACAAGTCAGTCTGGCATGAATTGGTGCAACATTGTCCTCACTGACGTAGCTCAGCTTGAACCGTGGATCAAGCGCAGAAGCCATATCAAGCAGTTCTTGTGTCAGAGGGTCATTGTATTTTTCATCCAGATAGCTCTGGATTTTTGTCTTGATGGTGCAGGTTAGGTCTGTCTCATCATCTTTCACTTTCAAGATGGAGGGTCTGAAAAGGTGGAGGACTGGCTTCACAAAGGAAACGCTGACATACTTCTCAATGGAAAGCAGCTGAGGGATTTGTTGATGGACCTCGAGGGACTTTTTGTCCTGCCAGGTGGGGATGAGGTGTCAGGCTTTTCTGTCATCGGACAAGACCTGAGAAATTGCCCTCTGCTGCTCCAGGACTCGTGCAATCATTGCCCGCCTTGATCCCCACCTTGTGGGACACTCGGTCTTCATTGTATGCTCTGGAAGCTTCAGTTCTCTTTGTGCCTTTGTTAGCTGCTTTTTACGTCGCCAGCTGTAAGAGAAACTGCTTACAAGCTTTTTGCAGATACCCACTGCTCGGTCAATCCGAGGATCTCTCATTGCATACTCTAAGAAAAAACATGAACAAATCATATGTAAAATTAAACCACAGATTTGATAAACAAACAATATTATTCAACAGACAACATGAGTAAAACTGTTTGGTTCTGGTTTCTCAACACTATCAGAAATAACAGTTGTTATATTAGGCTACTATTGTTATTATCAGTAACATATTCACACACATTAGCACAATACGTACTGATCAACTACAATTAATTATCACAAATAGCATAATAGTTCAATGAATTTTATATATATATATTTAATTAAAGGGATACTTCACCTCTGGAAAGATGAATGTGTATTTAAAATTGGTCATTTATGTAGAAGAAATGTGAAGAAATTTTTTAATTTGGAGCTTTCTAGACTGAGAAAAGCCAGAAAATGTATTTCTGTATAAATGTAGCAGGACGAGGCTGACGGCCGCGGGAGAACGGCGCGAGGCCGGTGGCGTCATTACTGAGACGCGCCGGTCTCGTATCTCTCACAGAGGTGCGGGAATTTTCTTAGCAATGTTAAAACGTATGTTTAAAACGTAATATTAAAACGTAGCAATGTAAAAAAAAATCAACCGATCACTTGTTTAGCGTTCATGTAAACACTACATTCAGATTCACCAATCGGAATGAATTCAGTTAGATTGAAACAAGAGGTGTGCATGTAAACAATGAATGGTGACCGCAGAAAGCAAAAGCTGAATCCCGGACATTTTGAACGATCTCGCCCGCCGGACAAGTCCGGGAAAAGGAGGATGGTAACCCCTACTACTCAGCTTTCTCCTACTACTCAGCTTACTTCACAGAACAAGAGCCTGCAAGCTTAGCTTCCAAAGAAAGACGGCTGACTGTGTGTACATTATGTGAGTGAGATCCCACCCTCTATGGGCGGGTTGAACAAATGCGGAACAGCCCCTACTACTGGCTGTAGTCTTTAGCCTCTGGCCAGAAAATCCTCCGATGACGCAAAATGACGATTTTTGCGTCATCGGAGGATTTTTTCCAGACAAAAAATACATAAATCTCTCCTCTCAGGGGGATATGAGGGTGGAAAGCACGGTAATTCGAAAATACTAAAGGTTTTCTACTAATACAAAGCTTAATGCTAAATCCTGAAGTATCCCTTTAATATACAATTCTTTTAATTCATTTTTAATATAACTTTTACTCACCTATTGCTAGATGGAGTATGTGGCCAAAGCACTGGAGCCTAGTCCAATTATTTAGAGAAGCTGCCTTCACCACATTAGCTCTGTTGTAATGCAGACAAGCCTCTCCTGCAAGCTCCAAGAGGCCATCACCTCCCTCAGGCCCTGGGCAATTGACTCTCCCGTGTGATCTTGTGGGAAAAAAAGACGTTTGCAAGCATCGACTCTGCATTGCAAAATCCTCATTGATACAATGAACTGTCAAACTCATGTACTGATCCATTGTCCTGCTTGACCACAGATCTGTTGTAGTTGCAAAGTACTTTACATTGTCAAGATCACTTTCTATTTCCCCTCTGCGTTTTCTGTACAACGCGGGTAGTGCCACCTTGGAAAAATAATTGCGCGAGGGGATCACATATCATTTATCCAGAGTGTTGATCAATAATTTGAAGCCTTCGTTTGTCACCGTGTTTATTGGGCACATGTCTTTGGCCAAATGAAATGCGACTGCATTCGTTATTTCACAGTGTCTTTCGGAGGTGGATGGGTATGGTGATGCGCTAAAGAGGCTCGCTTCGAAGGATGCCTGAGTTGATGTTGTGGGATGATTAGTCTTTGCAACGCATTTCTTGGCCCTTATACATTCATCAAATTGAACTTTATGGTGTTTTTTAAGTGTTTAAAGAGGTTTGTTGTGTTACTTTGTGGTGCCAACTCAACTTTACGGCACTCTTTGCATATGACCTGTTCTTGTTTTGTGTCACTTGCCTTAAACCCAAAATGCTTCCACACAATGGATGACGGATGACGATCCGATTCTCGGGACAAGCCCCTCGGCCTCGCCTTCTGCTACATTAGACATTTTTTTTGTTTTCTTTGTTAAAGGGGCTATATGCAACTGTTTCCCCAAAATAAACGTAACAATTGCCTTTTTATTTGACCATGTATGACTCAAACATCTCCTGATGAGCATACTGACACCTTGTCAGCTCACAGTGGGTGCACCTATAAGTCTGTATCCTATTTTTCCTATTTTCTGTCGGGTCGGATTTTTCGCGCGCTGTCTGCGGATGTGACGTCAAGCGCGTTCATGTTAAACGTTTCAGATCACTCTGCCACCACCGCTAGTCAGCAAACAAACTTAGTTTCTCAAACAATATATGTATTTGACTGTTCTTACCTCTGTAAACATAATGTTGACTTCTTTGCAGAGGATGAGTTGTGAAGTGTGCACGTACGAGAGCGAGCAGAAAGGAAGAGCAGTTCCGTTTTTTTGGCCACAGGTGTCAGTCGCGAGTTTAAATTTCAGAAAAAAGCATATAGCCCCTTTAAGATAGTTTATAGCCTCATGACCGACTGCTATCTGTTGTGAAATTTTCCTCACATTACTCTGTCCTCTGTGACTGTCTACATCTAGAAATTAAGCTGCGCGGTGCAGGGAACATCTCTGATTGGCTCATGGAGGCATGTGATCAGACAGTGGTTTACGGAGCGCTAGATTGGCTTTGCAAAAAAAAAACTTTGATACGGAGCATTCTATGAACGGAATGATGCTCGATCACGCGAATTTGATCGTGGGAAGCCAAAATCGTGATCGTGATTAAAATTTGATTAATTGTGCAGCCCTACTTTACAATAAGTCAAGTCAAGTCATCTTCATTTATATAGCGCTTTTAACAATGTAGATTGTTTCAAAGCAGCTTTACAGAAATAAACGTATAATTTAAGGTAACAGAGAATGTTTTGGCTTTATAGCGGTTCTTTAATAAAGTTATTTTACAGCTAAAGTTAGTTTTGATTGATTCGCTTCCGTCGCAACGATCATTTGTTATTAAATTAGGGGCCGCCAAGAAGACACCATTCTCTTTACACAAACTTTAAACGCCATCCTGTAAGAAACGCTGATGGCGTTCACATGCGCATTAAGAATTGGTTCTATAGTTATGTGCGTTTGAATATATGTGTGCAGGTTTGTTATTCCCTACAAACCAAGCCTAAACAAATTACTGGTGTTTCCTTATAGTTTTGATTCAGAATTTTATTTTATTTTATTTTATCAATTCGGGGTAGATACGCAAATTGAGTTTTCCCGACGACGCTTTATCTGTAGAGTGGTAAAGGGATCCTCCATAGGGAGAGACTAGTTGGCACTTCAGCACTGCGTTGTCATCGGGTCCAGGCGAAGGGCCTTCGTCAGATCTGGATACGGCCTGGATCTGGCAGGCTGCGGGAAGACCTCGGGATAAACAAAGACACTAAAATTAGCGTAGATGCCATTCTTCTCATGATGTAACAAGTACATCAGGATTTATGGGAAGTGTTCCCGGTTCCAGCTGACCTAATCTATGCAGCCTAATATTGAATTATAGAAGTCTATAATGTATTATGTGAATGCTAGGTCAAAGAGATGTGTCTTTAATCTGGCTTTGAACTGACAGAGTGTGTCTGCTTCCCGGACAATGTTAGGAAGATTGTTCCAAAGTTTTGGTGCTAAATAGGAAAAGGATCTACCGCCAGCAGTCAATTTTGATATTCTAGGTATTATCAACTGGCCGGAATTTTGAGATCGCAATAGACGTGAAGGACTATAATGCGTTAAGAGCTCGCTCAAGTACTGTGGAGCTAAACCATTTAGTGCTTTGTAAGTCATCAGCAATATTTTAAAATTGATGCGATGTTTAATAGGGAGCCAGTGCAGCTTTGACAGAACTGGGCTAATATGGTCATACTTCCTGGTTCTGGTAAGAACTCGAGCTGCTGCGTTTTGAACCAGCTGTAGTTTGTTTATTAAGCGTGCAGGGCAACCACCCAGTAGAGCATGACAATAATCTAGCCTTGATGTCATGAAAGCATGAACTAATTGTTCCGCATTTGTCAATGAGAGCATATGACGTAATTTAGATATATTTTTAAGATGGAAAATGCGGTTTTACAGATACTAGACACGTGACTTTCAAATGAAAGATTGGTATCAAAGAGCACACCCAGGTTCCTAACCGACGACGAAGATTTAACAGAGCAGCCATCAAGTGTTAGACAGTATTCTAGGTTATTACGTGAGGAAGTTTTTTGTCCAATAATTAGAATCTCTGTTTTTTCAGAATTTAGAAGTAGGAAATTACGAGTCATCCAATTTTTTATATCAGCTATGCATTCTGTTAATTTAGTGAATTGGTAAATTTCGTTAGGTTTTGAAGAAATATAGAGCTGAGTATCGTCAGCATAACAGTGGAAGCTAATTCCATGTTTCCTAATGATATCTCCTAATGGCAGCATGTACAGAGTGAACAGCAACGGTCCTAGTACTGAGCCTTGTGGTACGCCATACTGAACTTGTGATCGATGAGACATCTCTTCATTTACTGCTACAAATTGATAACGGTCAGATAAGTATGATTTAAACCATGCTAGTGCAATTCCACTAATGCCAACATAGTTTTCTAGTCTATTTAAAAGAATGTTGTGGTCAATGGTGTCAAACGCAGCACTAAGATCGAGTAACACTAATAGAGAGATACAACCACGATAGGATGATAAGAGCAAATCATTTGTGACTCTAACGAGAGCAGTCTCAGTACTATGGTACGGTCTAAATCCTGACTGAAAATCCTCGCAGATATAATTTCTTTCTAAAAAGGAACACAGTTGTTAAGATACTGCCTTTTCTAGTATCTTTGACAGAAAAGGTAGATTCGAGATCGGCCTGTAATTGACTAATTCTGTAGGATCAAGTTGCGTTTTTTTAACAAGCGGTTTAATCATAGCCAGCTTAAAGTTTTTTGGTACATATCCTAGAGACAAAGACGAATTAATGATATTAAGAAGAGGATCTATGACCTCTGGAAGCATCTCTTTCAGTAGCTTAGTCGGTATAGGGTCTAACATACATGTTGTCGATTTAGATGATTTAACGAGTTTAGTAAATTCTTCCTCTCCTATAGCAACGAATGAATCAAATTTTTCCTCAGGGAGACTACAATGCACTGCCTGATGCGATACTGTAGTAGACGGTTGCATAGTTATAATTTTGTCCCTGGTATTATCAATCTTATAAGTGAAGAAGTTCATAAAATCATTACTGCTGTGCTGCTTGGAAACATGCAGCAATAAGGTTATATTCATTAATATTATTGTGGGTAATGATTACTGTAGTTAAACTAAGTAACTACAGTAATCAAATACTAGCAAACTACTGTTTAGTGTTTATTAATCTTTGTTTATAGCTTGAAAAAATAACTAATACTAGTAACATTAAAAAAAACATTAGTAAAGGCTGACATTAAAATGAACTAAGAAGACCTAATGATAGGTCATTGTTAGCAAATGCAATCTATTAATTGGATGTGTGTTTATTATTCAGATTTGTCTTGGAACTTCTTCGGGGTGAAAAATATGTTTCCTCTTCTGTTGTGTTACCTGCACTTTGCCACTTGGCCCTGAAAATGACTGTCACAGAAGACGACCCTGCTTATGTTGTGTGCTTTAAGGATGCATTCAAAGAGGATTTGACAAAGCGCAAAGAAAACACAAACATTGCCTGGCTCAAAATCGCAACAGCTCTTGATCCCAGATTCAAAAACCTGAAATGCATTCCTAAAGCAGAAAGAGCTGAAGTTTGGGAAACATTAGACAAGATGCTAAAAGAGGAGGAACTGGCTCCACATCCCTCAGATGCGGGATCAGAGCAAAAAAAGAAGAAAATTGGTCTCCTCTTGATGGGCTCTGATACAGAGTCAAATGATGAAACATCACTGGAATCCAGCTATCTTGCTAGATACAGAGCAGAGCCTAGCATAGCCTTGAACAATGCCCTCTACAGTGGTGGTCTGCACACAGCAGAAGTTATGACAAGTTGGCGACCATTGCACGGAAACATCTACCAACTCCTGCTTCAACTGTACCATGTGAGAGACTATTTTCACTTGCAGGGCACATAGTGCACAAGAAGAGGACTGCTCTGGCAGAGAAAGCCATGCACACAGATAAGAACAGAAAAATCTTTAAACAAAAGTGGGGGAAACCGACTGGCTAGATGCATTAAAAACATCTATATCCATGAAATAAACACAATAAAACTTTACCAAAGGCACAACAAAAATAACAACCGACACATTCTCATTTCTTCAAAACAGAGAGACTTAATATTGCAAATGTTCAAAAGTAGGAATATGATTTGCTCAAAGGTTTCTCTGTCATTGCTCAGGAATAGTTAAAGGGATAGTTCGGCCAAAAATGATATTTAACCCATGATTTACTCACCCTCAAGCCGTTCGAGATACATATGTCAATAATTTTTCAGACGAACACATTTTCAGTTATTTTAGAAAATGTCTTAGATCTTTGTGGTGATAGATTTAGTATTTTCAGTCATCAGATTCATTTACATTGTGACTGTGTATCAGATGTAATCCACTCTGTCTGTGTCTGCAAAGGTGTGTGTCAAATGGCCCATACAGATGAATGGCCCATTCAGATGTATGACCCATAGAAACTGATTGGTGTGAATGAATAAAAAGAATCAGCATTGCTCAGAGTGGATTAGCAAGTTAGATCGATCTCCTGTGGGAGGTCCTAACAGTTTTCCTTTGTTTGTAGCCCTTTTGTCTACATGTATAAAGTTCTGTCTTAGACACAGAACTTTGGGTTAAGATTGTTGAAGGGCGACATGCTAACATCGCTGCTGAAGGACTGCTACACTACAAACCTTCAATAAATTCTTCTCCCCACAAGAACTCTGGTCAAGCTTACTTATTTTATGTATTGGAGAAATCTAATACATTGGCGAGCCACCCAAACGACTGCTCGGCCAAATACACCAAAATCTAACAATTTGGCGAGAGCCAGCCAGGAGACACTGACAAGAAGAGAACTCACCAACTGCAACAAGGAATAAACCAAGAACTCACCAGCTGCAACTCAAATATCCTAATTTGGTGAGTGAAACTTATCAGCTGTCTAAAAGAACATCTTCTGAAAAGAATAATAGTAGACCAGTAAAGATTTGTAGTGTAGTCACACATACTGTGTATTGTTGAGAATTTTAGGCTTGGTCCTTTTTCATGAGTCTGTAGGAACCTTTTAAATGATTTAGTTAATTCTCTTGAAACTGTAGGAGCTATAGAAATAAGTTGTATAGCTTGGCCCTGTTCTCTTGAGTCTCTAAGAATCATTTAAGAAAGAGGTTTGGTCCATTCTCATGGGATTGTAGGAGCTATTGAAATAAAGTATAAGTTTGGTCCTTTCTCTGGAGTCTGTAGGAATTGTTAAAGAAACAATTTAGTCCGTTCGTCCAGAGATTGCAGAAACTTTAGGCTTGGGCCTTTTTCATGAGTCTGTAGGAACCTTTTAAATGATTTAGTTAATTCTCCTGAAACTGTAGGAGCTATAGAAATAAGTTTTATAGCTTGGCCCTGTTCTCTTGAGTCTCTAAGAATCATTTAAGAAAGAGGTTTGGTCCGTTCTCATGGGATTGTAGGAGCTATTGAAATAAAGTATAAGTTTGGTCCTTTCTCTGGAGTCTGTAGGAATTGTTAAAGAAACAATTTAGTCCGTTCATCAAAAGATTGTAGAAGCAGAGGCTTGGTCCTTTCTCTTTGGTGTCTGTAGGAATTGTTAAAGAAACAATTTAGTCTGTTCGTCCAGAGATTGTAGAAACTGTAGAAAAAGTTGGGACTGATGTTGCTGCAAGAATTGGATTGGGAATTCTTGACTGGGTGCTAATTCAGTAGCCAATATAAGATTAAAATGTTTTGGGACTGATGTTGCTGCAAGAATTGGTAATTCTTGACTGGGTGCTAATTCAGTAACCAATATTTTAGTTTTGAATTAAACATTCTAATTGTGTTAGGAACTAGAAGTGTATCTGCCTTCTGATGAAAGACGCAGAAAGATTGAAAGTATATTGTCTAAGGGACAAATTTGAACCAAGTTAATTCAGCCTTCTGAGTTAGGACTCAGAAAGAACTGAACAAGTCTTATCAGTCGGGAGTATTTCAGAAATGAAACAAGGAAACTTAGTCTGAAAGTGAATGTTTTGTTTTGAATGTAGGATTGAAAACTAAGCTGAGTTAGTAAATTTATGATTTGTCTATGTAACTGAAAGGGTCAGTTCTCAGACTGCTGAGAATTTAAATCCGAATAAGCACCTTTAACGGCTCTAACACCTTTTGTTTTGTTTCCACACCTCTGAGGGCACTTCTCCTGTACTTGCCATGGCTGAGTCTGCACTAAAAAATGGTAACAGCCCTGCTCTGAGGCCAACAACAGAAAGATATGGAACAGAACCTCCAAATGTTACCATTGATCAGATGATGGACAATCTGAACGCATATTTGGGCAAAAGGCTGGGACTAAGGAAGTGCCATGATGACATATGCCAGAAGTACGGCATCAAGCACTCAGAGAGTGGACTATGGGCCTTGCCGGACATTAAAAGGGCTTATGGAAAGATGCAGCGCTTAAGGACAAACACCAACAGAGATGGCTTGTCTGTGATTTTGGTAAAACAAATTCTACAGCATCGACAGAAGTGTGAGATTGACAAATCACAGCGTGAGTACAATGCAGAGAAAGCAAAGGTTCGAGCACTGGCTGAACAATTGCAGAATGAGAAGAAGGACAAAGAAAGACTCTTAAATGATAATGACAAGCTGTTAAAGTTGCTATCCACACAACTGGAATCAAAAGATGGTTCTGGACAAAAAAATCCCATGAAATCTAGCAGCAAGATACAGAAAGAGTCACTCTACCCATTTAAAGACCTCAAGAAGATTGAGGATCAACAACATCGTTATCTGCTAGAGGAAAGTGACAGCAGCTCGACTTGGAGCCCTGATGACAGTGATGTTGAATCTGAGACATATGCTCATGTCACCAAGAAAAACAAAAAGGTTAGACTCGCTCCTGTGATTGTCAAGAACAGAAGGACTGAAATTGAAGTTGACAAAGAGGAGGAGTATGAGGAGGAAGGCGAAAGACGAACCCGCATCGTAAAAAGAACAATTAAGAAATATGTTCCACATAGAACATACCAACCAGCTTCTCCAGAGCAAGTTGACAAATGGTCAAAAGAATTGCCAGACGTGTACAAGCAACCAAGGAAAGCTTGGCAATTTCTTCAACGCTTACAGAAAATCTACAATTTACATCCAGTAGATGGTGTTATGATTGTTAATGTGAACTTAAGGGACAATGACAAAAAGAGGCTAACTGAAAGTGTTGAAAACAGGGTAGGCGAGTCTCAAGAAAACATTGAGGCTGGATGGGAAGCTCTACGAACATTCTTGTTTGAACTGAAACCAGCAGAGGTTAATTGGGCTAGAATTACCTCATGCATGCAGAAGACTGGAGAAAGTGTTGCAGAGTTTGAAGAACGCTTCACACAAATTTGGTTGGAACATGCTGGTTTAAATGACAGCGAGGATCTTGACAAGAACACTAGCATGCCTCTGAAAACTGCTTTTGTAAATGGACTGAAACCCGAAGTTTCAAAAACCCTCAAAATCCAATATGACGACTGGGACAGGGTTGGGACATCTTTTAATCAGATTGTTGAGTGGTCAGCAAAGATTGAAAGAACACATGAAGTCAAACTCAGAGCATTGCAATCGAAGACAATGTCATACAACAACAGGACAACGTGGAATGAGCATAAAGAAAATGAAGATAATAGACAGTCACAAACTCAAGGAAGATGCAGGTATTGCAACGAAGAAGGACATTGGGTTCGTGATTGCAAGCTGAGTTTAAAACATCAAAGTGATGACAAGGACAACCTGTTGAGGAGGTTTCAGCAGTTGACAGCCAAACAAAAACAGATTCTGCTAAATGCTGTTGAGCCGCAGGGAAACTTAAGAGCCTCTCTCTGCAGCACCAACTAGTGACATCTCATCAGACAACTGATGGAATCCATGTGTATGCAAAAATGACAAATGAAGACACCACCCCAAAGGTAAAAGCATATACAGAAGTCTCAATAACTGAAGCCAAAGATGATATCCTAGTAGAAGGTGCTGTTATACAAGCCGTAAAGGAGAGAGGTGCACATACAGCGGCATTAAGACAACTTCAGCAAGTTTTGCCATGTAAACTGATTCAAAATGAAGCATCCAGAAAACAAATGCAATCAGTAACGGAAGCTGAAACAAAACTGCATAATGACAAGCAATGCAGTAAGGATGACCACAAGGAAATTGGACTATGCCCTTTTGAACATGTCACAGGCCGGCCCATGTCCAACGAAAACCTAACATCTGACAGCCTTGCCCAAACTGATGAAAGACTCAGCCTGGTAGGACACAATGCCAAGAATCAATTTTCACCATTAGAATCCAGGAGGGAAAGCCTTCATGATCTCATGGTAACTGATGAAGCAGTTAAGGTGCAGAGAAAAGATGAGTGGACCGACGTGAGCCATTGGGATTTGAAACATCTGCCTAGAGACGAGGGATAGACGGCAGTAGTGTTTATCAGAGTTTCAAAAACCCTCAAAATCCAATATGACGACTGGGACAGGGTTGGAACATCAGATATGGCGGGACTAGAGTTTTTAGGCTCTAGCTTGTCGCCTGAGGACGAAGACATAAACATACAGCCACTGATAAACACAGTAGTGTCCTGCCAATATTAAATAGGGACAGTTTTCAGGCAGTTATGAACTATGTGTTTACAATATTTTCCTTGGCAAGATACGTTTCCTGTTTCTCTTTTGTGTGATTGCAGGTGTTCCAGTGTGCCAGAGGATGAGCAAAGACATCCAACATTTAGACTGCACTGCATTGGCCAACAAGAACACTTCTGAACATTCACAGAACACAACACTATCCGCCACCTCCAAAAGATCACAACTCCAAAATAAAATCTTCTAGACTCAAGCATTCAAGAGGATGCAAAGTTTCACCATGAACTCTTATCCTGTCATTTTAAGTAATGGAGCCTGTATGCAGCATGCTGTTGTTACGTCTTCCCCTTAATCTAGGGGTAAATAGGGAACGACGAACAAAGAAAAAGTGGAGAGACTTTGAGAATCTCCAGCTCTCCAGTCCCAGAGTCACAGAAGAAGGAATGAATGAACCAACAAGTTAATTCTCTCATGGCGTGTCTGCCTTTTATTTAACGTCAGCAGGCGTTATAAAAAGAAAGATATAAAGTAGAGAAACATATTACAAAATAAATTCAAACAAAAGTATTACCTCGGGAGGAGGGCCCAAGTCAAAAGAAAACAAAACAATACCTCTAACTACAAAGGGGATAACATTAACTTACCTATACAAAACAAAAAGCAAAACAAAACATATAACTTCCCTCACTCCCTAACTAATCCATAAACAGGAGAAAAGTAATGGGTATCCTCTCCCCCCTACGTTACCCATAAAAACTTGTCAGATCATAAATAACAAAAGCTACAAAGGCACATTCTCACACACATTGTGAACATACACCACAGAGCGCAACTCGCTCGTCTGGGCTTGGAGAGCGGAACAATCTCAAACGCCGCGCTGTCTCTCCCCTTCCTCAGCGCTCTCTCTGCGGTTTTATATTAGACTCCTCAGGACACGCACCAATCAGTGCGCGAGCAGCGCTCACAGGTAACGAGCACAGGTGGTAGCCATCAATCCTACTAATCAGACACACAATTAGAGAGAGAGAGAGAGAGAGAAAGAGAGAGACACATATGCACTGGCAAATAACACTCTTGATATACAATACACAAATGAATACGTCCTTGGACGTAACACCCCCACCAATACATTTTTCCTATATTCCCCCAATTTTAGGAAAAACAAAAACAACCTTTCTTATGGTTCAGCACACACTACTCTGGACAGCGCGTCCGCGACAACATTTTCAGTGCCTTTCAAATGTCTAATATCCAGATTGTATTCCTGTACAATTAATGCCCATCGCATCAAACGCTGGTTGGCATTACACATACGGGAAAGAAACGTCAGAGGGTTATGGTCGGTGAATACAATAATGGGCACACTACTACCTCCCAAATAAACTTCAAAGTGCTGGAGCGCCAGAACTAAAGCAAGAGCTTCCTTCTCAATTGTGCTGTAGTTACTTTGGCACTTTGAAAACTTTTTGGAAAAATAGCATACAGGATGATCAATATTCATATGGTCCTCCTGTAACAATACTGCTCCTGCCCCAGATGAACTTGCATCCACATGCAGCTTAAATGGGCGATGGAAATCCGGAGCCTTAAGAACGGGTGCGTGACACAAAAGATCTTTAGCAGACAAAAAAGCATGCTCACACTCATTAGACCATACAAATGTTCTCTTATCACTGAGTAGATCAGTAAGTGGGGTCACAACACTGGAGAAATTTTGACAAAAACTTCTGTAATACCCACACATTCCAAGAAAACGTCTCAGCTCACGTTTATTAGATGGAGATGGATAGGTTGTTATTGCAGAAACCTTCGCTTCTACTGGTCTCACACTTCCTTGACCCACCTTCTTTCCCAAGTATGTCACCTCTGCTTTCGCAAATTCACACTTTGCGAGATTTACAGTCAGAGAAGCGTCTGACAATCGAGTAAACAATAACTCAAGATTAGTCATATGTTCTGTCCAACTGTCTGAATAGAGCACCACATCATCTATGTATGCATCACACTTCGGTACATCAGATAAAACCTTCTGCATAAGTCTTTGAAACGTTGCAGGAGCATTTCGCATCCCGAAAGCAAGGACAGTATATTGAAGAAAGTTATCGGGTGTAGCAAAGGCGGAAATTTCTGAAGCCCGTGGCGTAAGAGGCACCTGCCAGTACCCTTTTAACAGATCTATCTTCGTCACATATTTGGCTGCTCCCACCCTATCGATACAGTCTTCAATACGAGGCAGTGGGAACGAGTCAGGTGTTGAAAGACTATTAACTTTTCTATAATCCGTACAAAAGCGATATGTGGAGTCTGATTTGGGTACTAGCAAGCATGGGGAGCTCCATGGACTCTGACTTGGCACGGCTAACCCATTTTTCAATAGATATTCTACCTCGCACTTCATAATTTCCCGTTTTTTTGGATTCACCCTATACGGATGTTGTTTCACCGGGGATGCACTTCCCACTTCAATGTCATGACATAAGACAGATGTTCTACTAGGCACATCTAAAAAAAGTGAGGGAAAAGACTGGATCAAATTACACACATCCTCATACTGTTTTTCAGATAAATGTACCAAATAACTGCATAAATCACCCAAAATGCTGGAATTCTTCAGATGAGGAGTAGAAGTTTGAGCAACACCATCGTCTTCTACAGCACAAGAGGCAGTTATAGTGACCACTGAAGAAACCAATGGCACGTCTACAGACAGAGCATTTTTCGGTTCCCTCTCCACATATGCCTTAAGCATGTTCACATGGCAAACTCTAGTTTTTCGCCGACGATCAGGAGTTTGAATAACGTAATCAGTTTCACTGAGCTTTTGCTCTATGACATATGGTCCTGAAAATTTGGCTTGCAAAGCATCACCAGGCACTGGTAAAAGCACAAGAACAGAGTCACCGACCTGCAGATTCCTCCGAACACTCTTTTTGTCAAACTGCTGCTTCATTTTCAACTGAACAACAGATAGATGGGCCTTAGCTACATCACAAGCTTTATGAAGTCTCTCTCTGAAAGAACTCACATAATCCAAGAGAGATACAGAAGAAGGATTTTTCATCAACAAATGTTCATACAGCAGTTTTAGCGGACCCCTCACGGTGTGCCCGAACACCAGTTCGGCGGGACTAAACCCCAAGGACTCCTGAACCGCTTCTCTGGCAGCGAATAACAGAAAAGGCAACCCCTCCACCCAGTCCTTTCCCGTCTGCAAACAATATGCACGGATCATTGTTTTAAGGGTTTGATGGAACCTTTCTAAGGCTCCTTGGGACTCAGGGTGATAAGGACTAGATACTCGGTGCTCAATTCCTAATTCCTTCAAAACTTGTGAGAAAGTTTTAGAAGTAAAATTAGTTCCTTGATCGCTCTGTATTACTCGCGGTAGACCAAACGTGGTAAAAAACTTAACCAAGTCTTTTACTACCGTCTGTGCTTTCAACGAACGCAAGGGAATGGCCTCAGGGAATCTAGTAGCTGCACACATGATTGTTAGCACATACTGATGTCCTGATTTGGACTTGGGCAGCGGACCCACACAATCAACAATAAGTCGTTCAAATGGTTCTTCTATTACCGGTATGGGATACAGAGGGGCCACGGGCACCTTCTGATTAGGCTTTCCAATACGCTGACACACATCACAAGAGCGACAAAAGTTAACAACGGATGATCGAAGACCAGGCCAAAAGTAGTATTTAGAAATGCGGCGAACAGTTTTTGTCACTCCTAAATGACCTGCCATGGGATTTTCATGTGCCAATCTTAAAACTGGAGCACGATAGCTGACAGGCAAGACAATTTGAAACGTCTCCTGCAAACCTTTTTCATCATAAAGCGGTTTCCATTTACGCATTAACACATCATTCTCCCAAAAATAACCTACTTTAGCGTCCGCTCTGTCTTTCACGTTGACCGCTGCCTTAACACACTCTGCTAAGGAAACATCAGATTTTTGCTCAACTGCTAACTTCTCCTTTCCAACATTAAAAGGAACTTCAAGAATTAGTGAAGTGTCTGTCACTTTACTTACTTCACCTGACTCTGTCTCTTCAGTCTTGGATTCTGTGTTCAAAAACAAATCAGAGAGATTAACGACATCTTGAAACTTTTGAACTTGAGCCCGTGTCACTGCACATGCAGGAAAAGCAGAAGGGAACTGAACCCCTAGGTCAGACTGCTCTTTAACCATGGGTTTATGCATCACTACTGGACTAGGAAAAACTTCGCCCCCTGCAAGGTCATTTCCCAGAATAATATGTACTCCAGCAACAGGCAACTGCCTACGAACCCCTAACCTAACAATGCCAGAGACAAAATCTGATTTTAAGTCCACTTCATGTAGAGGCACCTGTACACAGCCCATTTCTATACCTCGTACTAACACATCAGCACCGGTATACGATTTTTCAGAGAAAGGCAAAACACTTTCTAATATAAATGACTGACAAGAACCCGTATCTCGCAAGATTGACACCGGCATAAACTGAAGATCAGAGATTGAAACCTGCCCATTCAGAATAAATGGTTCATAACCAGACACTTCAGCCTCTCTCACCCCTGGAAACGTCTGCGTGAGCGCAACACTTTTTGTTTTCACATTCTTTTTATTCCATTCCCTACACTCCGAAATTAAATGTCCAGGATCCAGGCAGTAAAAACAAGCCCGCCTGTCTCCCTGACGCGCCGAATTTCGACCGGTCATTTTTGGACGAGCATCGTTTTTCCGCGAACGAGAAAAACTTTGAGAAGGGAACTCTTCCTTTACAAACTTATCGGCGGATGAAGAAAAATTCGGAGTTGGTAACTCTTGCAAGAAAAACTTACGATGCGTGAGCACAAATTCATCAGCGGATACAGCGGCCTCGGCAAGCGTGGTTATCTTCTGCTCATTTAAGTGCTGCACAACTTTTTCTGGAATACTCTTCTTAAAATCCTCTAACAAAACCAATTCGCAAAGTTGTTCAAAAGTGTCAGTTTTACTAGACAGGCACCATTTTTCAAACAACGCTCTCTTCTCTCTTCCAAACTCAACATACGTTTGCCTGGATGTCTTCGCATGAGATCGAAACCTCTGGCGATACGCCTCGGGAACTAACTCGTATACACGAAGCACTGTCATCTTTACCACATCATAATCAAGCGAATCCTCCAAACTTAACGCTGAAATAACTTCCTGTGCCTTACCCACGAGACTACATTGAAGTAACAACGCCCACATATCTTTCGGCCAATTGAGCTTACCAGCTATTCGCTCAAAGGCTACAAAATAAGCATCCACTTCAGCTTCTCTAAAAGGAGGCACGAGTTTAACATATTTGCTGATGTCAAACGCAGAAACAGTAGAAGCATGATCAGGGCTAACTGGCGAAACTGGGGAAGCTATAGAGGGTGGTCGAGAACGAGGTACGGGCACCGGCTTTTTTAACGCTTCAAGATCTAATTTACGCAATTGAACTTCACGCTCCTTCTCCGCCTCTATAACCCGCAGCCTAATAATTTGAGACTCACATTCTTGTTTTTTTATTTCTAAGTCTAATTCTCTAAGTCTAATCTCCAACCTGGGATCATACCGCACCTGCTCAGAATCTGAAAAAAATATAGGTGCCACATCCTGATATTTCTCC
The DNA here is from genome assembly GCF_949319135.1 of Squalius cephalus. Classification (NCBI taxonomy): domain Eukaryota; kingdom Metazoa; phylum Chordata; class Actinopteri; order Cypriniformes; family Leuciscidae; genus Squalius; species Squalius cephalus. Next base: position 26,067,476 of record NC_137138.1, on the reverse strand, counting down.
TTATCTGAACCCTCTGCCAAAATACCATCCTCTACTAGCTTGTCATACAACTCTTTTTTTATAACCTGTTTAGTAGCCTCTCTCATCACCCGAATACTAAAAAAATCTGCGATCGACAATAGATCTTTTTTTCTACAACGTTCAAAAACTTCTGTGGTAGGAGAAAGAGTGAAAGCTGTCAAATCAAACTCCATTTCTCCTACCACAAGAAGTCTCTTTCCCCTCCCCTATTACGAAGACATCACAGACAACACAAAGAGAGAAGAGAATAAATTATCTTACCGCTATGTTTTCTTCACTTGAAAAGCTTTCAACTATATGTCGCACAAACGGACGAGCCCCCAATTGTTACGTCTTCCCCTTAATCTAGGGGTAAATAGGGAACGACGAACAAAGAAAAAGTGGAGAGACTTTGAGAATCTCCAGCTCTCCAGTCCCAGAGTCACAGAAGAAGGAATGAATGAACCAACAAGTTAATTCTCTCATGGCGTGTCTGCCTTTTATTTAACGTCAGCAGGCGTTATAAAAAGAAAGATATAAAGTAGAGAAACATATTACAAAATAAATTCAAACAAAAGTATTACCTCGGGAGGAGGGCCCAAGTCAAAAGAAAACAAAACAATACCTCTAACTACAAAGGGGATAACATTAACTTACCTATACAAAACAAAAAGCAAAACAAAACATATAACTTCCCTCACTCCCTAACTAATCCATAAACAGGAGAAAAGTAATGGGTATCCTCTCCCCCCTACGTTACCCATAAAAACTTGTCAGATCATAAATAACAAAAGCTACAAAGGCACATTCTCACACACCTTGTGAACATACACCACAGAGCGCAACTCGCTCGTCTGGGCTTGGAGAGCGGAACAATCTCAAACGCCGCGCTGTCTCTCCCCTTCCTCAGCGCTCTCTCTGCGGTTTTATATTAGACTCCTCAGGACACGCACCAATCAGTGCGCGAGCAGCGCTCACAGGTAACGAGCACAGGTGGTAGCCATCAATCCTACTAATCAGACACACAATTAGAGAGAGAGAGAGAGAGAGAAAGAGAGAGACACATATGCACTGGCAAATAACACTCTTGATATACAATACACAAATGAATACGTCCTTGGACGTAACACTGTATATATGATTAATGAAGTTTGTTTTGTGATCAAATATGATCAGAGGAGGGATTGATAGATTTAGTATTTTCAGTCATCAGATTCATTTACATTGTGACTGTGTATCAGATGTAATCCACTCTGTCTGTGTCTGCAAAGGTGTGTGTCAAATGGCCCATACAGATGAATGGCCCATTCAGATGTATGACCCATAGAAACTGATTGGTGTGAATGAATAAAAAGAATCAGCATTGCTCAGAGTGGATTAGCAAGTTAGATCGATCTCCTGTGGGAGGTCCTAACAGTTTTCCTTTGTTTGTAGCCCTTTTGTCTACATGTATAAAGTTCTGTCTTAGACACAGAACTTTGGGTTAAGATTGTTGAAGGGCGACATGCTAACATCGCTGCTGAAGGACTGCTACACTACAAACCTTCAATAAATTCTTCTCCCCACAAGAACTCTGGTCAAGCTTACTTATTTTATGTATTGGAGAAATCTAATACATTGGCGAGCCACCCAAACGACTGCTCGGCCAAATACACCAAAATCTAACAGTGGTTATAATGTGAAGCTATGGGGTCCACCTCCTTCAAGTCCCAAAATGTGCATGCATCCTTCACAAAAGTAATCCATCCGGCTCCAGGGTGATAAACGAAGGCCTTCTGAGGGTAATCCGTGCGGTTTTGTCGTAAAAATATACATATTTAAAACTTTATAAATGAAAATATCTTGCTTCCGGCAACGGTCGACGCGCGTTCACGGGAGATGGATGCCGGTGTATGACGTAGGATGTAGCGTAGGAAGCGGCGTGACGTAGAACGAAGTACAGCTAAATCAAACGCTACGTCCTACGTCATACGCCAGCATCCATCTGCCGTGAACGCGCGTCGACCGTTGCCGGAAGCAAGATATTTTCATTCATAAAGTTTTAAATATGTATATTTTTACGACAAAACCGCACGGATTACCCTCAGAAGGCCTTCGTTTATCCCCCTGGAGCCAGATGGATTACTTTTGTGAAGGATGCATGCACATTTTGGGACTTGAAGGAGGTGGACCCCATAACTTCACATTATAACCACTGAAAGATCTAAGACATTTTCTAACTGAAAATGTGTTCGTCTGAAAAAAGATTGACATATGCATCTTGAATGGCTTGAGGGTGAGTAAATCATGGGTTAAATATCATTTTTGGCCGAACTATCCCTTTAAGTATTAACTTTGCCCTAGATGCTTCTGAAAGAAAGACATACAAATTCTTGTCCTACAGAGATATGAATATGAATTTTGCTCTTCAGATAATTTGACTTTTTCTGTCAAGTTAATTTCTGTCTAGAATCAACTGAGATCTGTAAGATCTCAGTGTGTTTTCTATCCAAATGCATGTTCAAGTCGAATATAAATGTTCATATTAAAGTGACTTTTGATTTGGTGGCTTGCAATATTAAAAGTCTTCTGAAAACTTCTGAAATTGAAATTGAATTGAGATTGAAACTGTTCTGATAGTTCTCTTTGCTGGATATAGCAATTTTGTGAAATTGTGACAAAAATAAACATGTTGTATGCCTTAGTAGCTGGTTAAATGCTGACTAGAAAAATAAGCTTATGTGTTCTGTTTTAGTTTGGTAAGCAGGAAATTGAAATTGAATTGCAATTGAAACTGTTCTGATGGTTCTCTTTGCTAGATATAGCAATTTTGTGAAATGATGACAACAATAAAAAACATGTTAAACAAAATAAATAGTATATGTTTAATTTCACGATAAGTGTGTGATTAATCACAGTTAATCACACAAAAATGTAATCTATTGACAGCCCTATTATATATATTATATATATATATTATACCCATATAGGTTGGAAGAGCCAGGACATTTTAATACAACTCCGATTGTATTCGTCTGAAAGAAGAATGTCATATACACCTAGGATGACTTGAGGGTGAGTAAATTATGGGCTAATTTTCATTTTTGGGTGAACTATCCCTTTAAGAGTTTTAAATAAACTGTAAGGCCCTCAGTTAAAATGGGGTTTACTAGCTCGATGGTGTTTTAAGCCCCCAATGGCTCCTTAGAGGCAGCTAACCCTACCCTCAACCTTAAACCTACCCATCCCCTCGCTGCCTGGAAGGCGCCGTTGGGGGCATAAAACACCAAAGACCGGTTTACTAAACCATGTTTACTATTTGTAGTAAAAATAGTAGTTGCCAGTATCATCTTGGGGCACAAATGTCAAATTAGTGGCACATTGCGGAGTAGACACCAACACTGGATAGCGTTTATGCCCAAATCATTGCTCTAATCATCCAGTTTTACAGCAGGAGGTCTATTTCTCCTCTCCATGTACCCATAGTTAAATGACTGCAATCTGCCATCTAACTCTTTTGCTGTCAAAAAAAAAAAAACTCTTGTACATGACTGTGCAACTGTGCAACTCCAAACATCATGCATTATGTCTACAGAAAAGTTGTCAGAAACACTGAAGTACTGCAGTATTTAACAAACATGTGCATTTCACACCACAAACATGAGTTAGTGTTGGGTCTGATTGTATAGCTTCACAGAGTTGCAAGTGTGTCTCTTTAGTGCACAAAGTTACATTTGGCTCATCTTCACAGAACACAGTTTGATAATCTTTCTTTCATTTAGACAAAACCTACAGCTATTCCAAGCTCTAAAACATTCAACAAATCCAAAAAGGCAATGCAAACCAAGATTGTCTCGGTGACTTGGACAGTGCTGCCACGCACACAACCACCAAGACCTTCTACTCTAAAAGTCTTAAGGACATGTTATTGATAATAGTTTCCAATATTGCATCAAATCCATATGTTTTGATATCCTGCGCATGGAAAAGTTTGCTAAAGATGAATTAAATTGTGGTGGGAAATTTCTCAAAGTAAAATATATACCACCCAATTTGTGAATTCCCTTCTTTGACCCCAATGGATGGGCAGTCTCAAAATCATCATAAAACAGTTTATTTTGAAGTGCATTTTATTCAGTGGAAAACAGGGGATGCCTCTTTATGTAATGGTTGTCTTCAATATCAGAGTAAATGCCATCTTTATTTGGTATGCCCGACTTGAACCTGTACGAAGTGTTAGGATGCATTAAAATGCTCTTAAAGGTTTGCAGAATTGGAACATATGCAAATTTGTCAGTCACTGCAACTTGCTCATATATTCCAGTAGTCTGGTTTTTCCTGTTGTCAAATCTGACCCCAAATACTTTCGCCACAGACTGGACAATTCCCCCCCTTTTTTTTTTTTTTTTGTAAAATATGAGTTTAGTTTAATGGAATTAAGGTGAAAGGGTTTTCAATTTCCTGAAATGACTGCTCTATTGTACTTTTAATGTCCGTGTCCTGTGAAGATAAGCAATTTAGAGCAGTCTCTTTTACTTGATCCTGGATGTCTTGAACAACTTTCGTAGACATAACAAAAGTATTAACAGCATTCTGACCGACACCTGTACTATTGCTGATTTCTTTGCTAGAAACTGGCAAAGAACCATCATTTGAACATGTAGCCACATTAATACTACTTGGTAGCTCAACAACTGCATTCTAAACAACACTATCTTCAACATGTAGAAGAACTTTCTTTTTTCATGAACTATTCAAATGTTTGTGGAATCCTGAAAATGTACCAAATTCTACACAGCAACCTGCTTGAACACATTTAAGATGAAGTGATATGCCAGGTAACAGTCCATGGATTAATTTAACCCTTGTGTTATGTTGCGGGTCAATTTGACCTGTTTAGATTTTCTAGTTGTTGGAAATACTGGTTAACCTATGTTTTTTTTTCTTGATATTTTGTGACTTTTTCTCATTTATCATCATGAACATGCATGCAAAGTTTCAACAAGCTGGTGTTTTTTGACATATACAAACAAAATTACTGTTACTTTCGTGATGTTCGCAGGTCAATTTGACCCGCATATTTTAACGCTCTAAGGCAACTGTACGGACCCAAAATAATAACATTTCTTGGTTATATTTTGTTATTTTATTTTTTTACTACCTTATGAAGCTAAAAAATTAGGTTTTCCACACTTATTTCAATACAGAAAAATATTTTGTCAGCCACAGATGGTAAAAACTACCTATCATTTATTTTTTCAAGCTACCTGAAATAATATTAAACCTTTTTTTTTTTCTTGATATTTTGTGACTTTTTCACATTTATCATCATGAACATGCATGCAAAGTTTCAACATGTTGGTGTTTTTTTTTTTTTTTTTTTTTTGACATATACAAACAAAATTACTAATTTTACGTAATTAAAAATTACGTTTGTGATGTTCGCAGGTCAATCTGACCATCATAGGCAGCTATTCAAAAGCAACTGTACAGACACAAAATAAAAACATTTATTTTATGTATGTCAGGGCATCAACTCCAGTTCTAAAGTGTAAGTATATCTAAAAGTGCTCTAACCCGAAACCAAACACACTTGAAAAAGCTAAATCATGGTGTTCAGAATTAATTGCAAATTACAAATGAAAATCTTTGACAGACACAGATAGTAAAATAAGCTCCCATTTATATATTCAAGATATCTGAAATATCTTGAGACTTCGACATAGACAGCAGGAAAAATGAGCTCAGATTAATTGATTAATTTTTCAGTTATGATGTTCTAAGCAAAAAAAAAAAAAAGTAAAAAAAAAAATTATATGCAAATATATATAAATATAATGTATATTCAAATTTTGTCAAAACAAAACAGTTTTAAAAAATGGTAAAAAAACCAAACATTTTCATTAAATCATATCTTCAGATATATATTTTTTGGAATATTTGACAAATGTTGATATTAAAAGTTTACAGTTTGTACCTGAATCTTTGTTGTTTTTCATAGTGTGATTTTTGAGGAATTGTATTGAATCCAATTAGGGTCAATTTGACCCGAACCATTAGCCTGGGAAAACCCAGACAACTTCCGGCAAATTCAGATTTGCTCGAGAAGTAGTCTGGTAAAGAGCTCATTCAAGCCCATTTCCATGGCCTAGAAATCGCGGCACCATCGTTTTAGGTCTATTCACTTGCGCCCAGAGGCATTTGAGTGACGTCCGTTCAACTTTTAAATGCATTATTATATTCAAATTGCAAACACATGAGGACAGTCTCCATGAAAGACCCACTGGCAGATGAACGTGCTACTACATTTCTCTCCGAAACAGTAGGAAATTAAATTAGATTTAATAGAGGATTTTAACTGTGACACGATGATTGACAGGGCAGTTTAAGTGACAGGATGCACGCGACAGATCCGTCCGATAAAGATGACGAAGTAGTATGTCCCAAAGCTTGCCTACTTTTTTGCTACACATTCAAAAGTAAATACCTTTTCTTCACAAAAAGAGTACATACTTTTATGGCGTAGTGTAACTTAGGCGAATTGGGACGCAGCATATGGCTTTACACGATGACGATCGCTCTGATTGGTTTTAGGTCTATCCAACTGCGCCCAGAGGCATTTGAGCGACGTCCGTTGGTGATGCCCCTTTGGAAATGATTTGTCTATGGAGCTTTGCCAGACCATAACTCAGTTACTACTGAGAATGGTCTGGTTTTAACCAGGCTACCGAACCATAAGGGGAGTGCACAGAATTCCAACATAACACAAGGGTTAAGATGTCGAACAAGAACATTTGTGTTCTCAAGCCAGCAAGAACAAACAAAGCAGATAATTTTTTTTAAACTGACAATCAGCTCTAAAGCATGAATCTAGCTCTAAGCTCAGCAACTCTTGGACTCTCTGAGCTTGCAACATCAATCTGAAAAACAGTTGTCTGTACAACATGTACACATGGTACTTGTTGTGCAGCACTTTGCTGTAAGATGTGCCTAACACAAAGTGGACTTTGAACTGTTCAAAGGCACCCAGACAATTATGTGTTAAATCCACACTCATATTGTGGAAATTAACACCTTTTCTGTGTTTATATTGGTCCACACTAAATCGAGTTAGACTTACAATTTAAGTAGTGTTATCTTTTTACACTTGATAGAGTTTTAAAAAAGCACTGTTAGTGTTCACCATTAACTACACTAGGTGTGTCAATAACTTAACACCAAGGGAGTTATTTTCAACACTATTATAGTGTCCTTACAAACCCTGATTGGGGTAATTAAATGGAATCTGTATTCTGTTTGACTAAAAATACATGTGTCCATTCAGTTAAACAAGTCAACGCATTGTATCAGTTAGAACTTTTATTTTCAACAACACATAGATGTAACAATTAAACCAACATAAATGAAGGTACAATATATTCACCATCATCTGACCCATATAAACACTGCAGATCACTGAAGGTCTATAGAACTTCAAACTGTTGGCTGTTACAAGTTCACCCAACTTACATCATCTCTGTACTCTGAACATCATCTCATACATGGAATGCATGATGATGTTTGGGAAAATATTCTGTGAAAAGTTTGTCAACAATAAAATACTCATTGCTGTCAATAAAAAGTATTTTCCCAATCTTACTGAAAACAGAAATTTAGTCCTCAACAATACAATCAGGTCTAGTCTATATTATGTCTCATCTGTTTTGACCCAGTTCATGGAATGCATCCATGTCTGTATGGGATTCTGTAGCATTCCTGCCAACTTTTCACCATTGTCATCATCATTCCAACAGAATGTTTTCATTGGTCCACACCAGTGTTGGGGGTAACTCATTACAAGTAACTTGAGTTACGTAATCAGATTACTTTTTCAAGTAACTAGTAAAGTAATGCATTACTTTTTCAATTTGCAATAAAATATCTAAGTTACTTTTCCAAATAAGTAACGCTAGTTACTTTTTCACATTTATTGACTGACAGCTCTCCTGTCCCCATGTTGAGAGAAACAAAGTGAGGTGGTGGTGTGCGCGCTGTGTAAACATGATGGTTATTGTAGTTCTAGAGTAAATGTGAACTTACTCACCTCACTGCTCAAAATAAATAAAAACAGTAAAATGCAATCTCAACTTTTTTTTTTACTCAACTTTTATAATTAACTATTAAATTACACAAATATACTTTGTGAATTTAATCTCACTTTATTAATGTCTTTGCTGCTGACCTTCAATGATCTAATTCAACCATACTAATAAGCAAAAATTACTTAAGATTTAGAAATAAGAGTGTTGAACTTCCTTCTCCTGTATATTATTGTTCTTTAATCCAGAACAGCAACGCGAGCGGCACCCTTTACTGTACAAGCGTAAATTTACATTTTCTTCAGCCTGAGGCTTATTCAGTTCACTTTTGGTGTGAAAGGGCCTTAACATTTGCCAAAAATATAACTTTTTTGTTGGTTTTGTTATTAAAAAAACAAACAAGCAAGCCCAGGTGAGAAGAAAAAGTAACGTAAAAGTAATGTAACACATTACTTTTCATAAAAAGTAACTAAGTAATGCAATTAGTTACTTTTTTGGGGAGTAACGCAATATTGTAATGCATTACTTTTAAAAGTAACTTTCCCCAACACTGGTCCACACTCAACTTGACTCAAATGGTGTGGTTTCCCAAAGACAGCCAATTGACATCTGATGACTTTTTGCTACAGAGATTTGGTGATGTTTTTGAAATTCTGAATAGTGTATTCTTAAAAACTTTATGCTTAGCCTCGAACCTCATGTTCCACATGTGCACTAACGGTCAAATTTTGCGAATACAGGCTGGATAATGCACCATAAAATAGTATTTTGGCAGCAAGTTTTTGTGTGGATACAACTCTTTAAATAATTCATGGTGCTCACTAATTAAATACTTAAGGAGGACAGTCATGCCTTCAGAAATACAAGGGAAAAACACCAGGTTTAGAATTTGAAGTAAGAGCAGGAGCAAATGCCAATTTTTATCACCTAAGGGTACAATATCACCAAACAGTAATGGAATGTTTTTGATAAGACAGAGTGCCTGGATAGAGTTGAGCCCTATGCCATTTCCACTGTGCTCTAGATTCACCTTTGTAGGATGATTTTTTCTCTGCAAATATCCATAATCATATGAATATATTCTGGAGAGTGTTGTATTACAAACTTATTAAATGTTTAATTTAGGTTTCAACTACAATAGTATATAAACTGAGAAAGTGATTATTGAGTTTACAGCAAGATATTCCTGCCAGACCTGTTTTTCCTTTGTAAGTTAAATGAGTCAGATCATGGAGACGCTAACCTATTGTCTTTAATGGCTCTTGGAGCCAGAGCCACAGTCCAGACGTTGAATCGTTTGGCTGATTGGATTAGCACATATGCGTTTGAATGGTTATGCTGATTGGATTGAGACTGGTAACAGGCTGGAGTCTGGGGCGGGTTCCTTAACCTGTATACTCATTTACATGCTTTATTCAGAGTCTCCACCTCTATGTAATCCCTCCCCTCTTTAAAAAGTATAATTACAATGAATACTGTATTATGAGTTAGACTTGATGATGATGAACTACAGACTTGATGAACATCAGACTTGATGAACAACAGACTGTTGGATGAACTGCAGCAACGTACAGCGAAGTCCTCAATAAAGAATAACTTCTGCTTGAACGATATCCCAACGTCTCCTGGTTTTGCTTCGATGGAGGAATAAAAGTTCACAACAAGAGCAATTCACTCTGTGAAACAAATTGTGACAGATACTCAAACAGTAGTTTCATTTCAAATTGCACAACTCTTTCCAGGAGGTCATGCATCACATCTAAAGAGTAGTTGTGGGATACATGAAAATACTGCAGACTATTGAGTGTTGAGTTTCTTTTGAGGCCATGTGTTGAAAAGTTGGGTCAGATTTTAACTCACTGCAGTGCTGTTCAAAAATTGTATGATCATGCAAATTAACTGTCACCGCTAAGGGCGAGGACAACCACCACTCCGGAGGAGCTACACCAAGAGACACCAACGAGACAAGACAACGACGTGAGAATAAAACTTGATTTCTTTATTGGGTATAAAACACTTTAAAGGGGGGGTACAATGGTGTTTCATGTATTCAGAGTTGTTTACAGTGTTAAAGAGATGGATTCTCATGCATAACATGGCCAAAGTTTTTAAAAAATATTTTGGACGAATAACGGAGAATTTCTGTGCCGAAAATCTTACTTCCGGGTTGGTACAAGTTTCGGCTGGTTTTTTTTCGACCGTGGATCTAATGACGTAGACCAAAGTGGAACTCCTTATATGAGCATTTCTCCCGGAAAAGCGCGGCCGCGCACATGTCGACCAGAGGAGAGCGAGACCGCGCACATCAATGCGCTTCAACAGGAAATCATCGGCAGCGCTGCATAGTGTCTCCAAAGTGTGTTTTTGGATGTGAGGGAAAGCTTCCCAAAGAACCCAGCGTTAGGAACAGTGGATGCAGATTGTTGTGTAGTTGTGTAGACTGTTTGTTCCCTGCATTTCGACGATGAATGTTTTATAAACAAAGCCCAGATCGGATTCTCACTATGGCTCTGGCTTCGCCCACACGGCCCGCCTTCAGACGCTCGGGTTTTTTCGGAAAGACTCGGTACAGCCTATCTTTAAACTAAAGAAACTAATAAAACTAAAGACTTTTTGGAGATATGAAGGATGCAATACTACTCTATAGGTACTCAAGATTAACAGGAGATTGAGTGAAAATGAGCATTTCACCCCCCCTTTAAGTCAACGTCACTGGCACAGGACTTCTCCTTTCTCCAAAGCGACAATGTTGAGACAGAATACAGCAGACTTCGATGAATGCAGGCTTTACGACCAACGTCTTAATTCCCTCTCTCTTCCAGCACAGCGATCATGGAGCCGAGTGCGATGGGCTTCAGATATCAAACCTCAATGTAACGGAGGACCAGGCATCTCCTCTCCCAAGACGGCAGGGGTGGTATTGTATGCAGCGCACTTGGACTAGGGGACCCTAGGGTGGCCAATAACTGGATCTCTCTCTGTTCACAGGACGACAGTGGAGATAGGAGCCAGACACAGCCGGGACGGACCTCGAGGGAGGAAGACTCTGAGCAGCGGATGATTGGATATCTCCGTTCTCCAGGACACAAGGATGGAAACAAAAACACCACGGTAGGTAACCAACTCTCTCCGTTCACAGAACAGCAGCAGATAACTATATGTTCCTTCTTCACCAGGCAGCAGAGGCAGAATACAGCAGTCGGCGAGAGAGGTATTCAAAGCAGCGGCCAGCGGGCTTTCTCCATTCACCAGACAGCAGCAGGTAACTGAGCACTCCTTTTTCCACAGGGCAGCAGAGGCGGAATACAGCAGCAGATAACAAGGTCTCTTCGTTCACAGAACAGCATAGGCAGAATACAGCAGTCGGCGAGAGAGGTATTCAAAGCAGCGGCCAGCGGGCTTTCTCCATTCACCAGACAGCAGCAGGTAACTGAGCACTCCTTTTTCCACAGGGCAGCAGAGGCGGAATACAGCAGCAGATAACAAGGTCTCTTCATTCACAGAACAGCAGAGGCAGAATACAGCAGTCAGCGAGAGAGGTATTCAAAGCAGCGGATAACAGGATCTCTTCGTTCACAGAACAGCAGAGGCAGAATACAGCAGTCGGCGAGAGAGGTATTCAAAGCAGCGGCCAGCGGGCTTTCTCCATTCACCAGACAGCAGCAGGTAACTGAGCACTCCTTTTTCCACAGGGCAGCAGAGGCGGAATACAGCATCAGATAACAAGGTCTCTTCGTTCACAGAACAGCATAGGCAGAATACAGCAGTCGGCGAGAGAGGTATTCAAAGCAGCGGCCAGCGGGCTTTCTTCATTCACCAGACAGCAGCAGGTAACTGAGCACTCCTTTTTCCACAGAGCAGCAGAGGTGGAATACAGCAGCAGATAACAAGGTCTCTTCACTCACAGAACAGCAGAGGCAGAATACAGCAGTCAGCGAGAGAGGTATTCAAAGCAGCAGATAACGGGATCTCTTTGTTCACGGAACAGCAGAGGCAGAATACAACAGTCGGCGAGAGAGGTATTCAAAGCAGCAGATAACGGATCTCTTCGTTCACAGAACAGTAATGGTGAGTACAGAATCCAGCAGTTAATAACTGAGTCTGCTTTTATCACAAGACAACAACGGAGGATGCGGCAATCCCCGGAAAAGGAATCTCGGGCAACGGGAGTGACTGGATTTCTCTGTTCTTAGAACTACAATGGAACATAATACCATGAGCTTGCATAGAGATCTTCACAACGGCACACAGGGCTGAACTTCTCCTTTCTCCTCCATAGCAGATAACTGAGACACCTGTACAGAGCTTTACACACAGCAGATCAGATTATTTCCCGACGCCCCACCGGGCTAGACGATCCCCGGCAAATGTTTCAGAGTGATGGTAACATTCAATTCGCCCACCCTCGTGCATACACGTGCTCACTTCAATCTTCAGACACTGCAATGACACACTACCCCACAGTGAAAAGTAAGCCTTCACTCCGTCTTGCCAGGGCCAGCCAATCCACAGCCGTGATCTTCAAAAGGGGATATCAGGTTACATAAGCGATACGAGGATCGGGTCTCACTCATCTGTTCCGACGACACATAGCAAGAGAACACGCTGGCAGCAAACACAAGTCAGTGACTCAAATGCTCTTCCTCAACTCAAAAGATGTTATCTCTCACACAGTTGCCATTCGTGTACTTAACTTCTCTCACGATGATAACATATACGTCCAGCAATGCTTTCACTCGCTCCACTCTCCCAGTCCTACTTGCCAGTCGCTCGCCCGTTCTCGATCCTTACTGTCTTTATCGTGACTCACTGCTCTTGATCGCGACTGCTCTGTCGTGCATCTTCCAGCCGCCACTTTTAAATCCCCCATTGGAGACACGCGCTTCAATGGCTGCTTGATTAGCCGCTGCAGCTGCCGCTTGTCAACACGGTCGGCCATGACATGTCACCGGAACCGGCCTGGTGCCACACCGGAAGTCTCTCCCCCAAGCAATTCGTTCCGCTCTCATAGTTCCCTCTTTTTCACCCGGTGACATAAACCTAAAATCATCCTCATTGTAAACAAACTGGACATCAGCTTTTTCAGTCAAACATAGACGACTTGGCCACTAAACGGTTCTGTGAACCCAAGGATTGAGTGTATCCCCAAGTTGTCTCCATTTACTTGACATTGTGCTATAAACTCTGCTTGTGGATATGGGTAGTTCTATACCATCTGTCTCTAGAATCTTTATATCATGAATCAATGGTTCCAAGATGGGGTCAAATCCATATTTTTTCACATCTTGCACATGAAATAGAGCTATCAAATGGATATTCATCAGTCATGAATAAAATTCTGGTGGTAGATTTCTCAGCACAAAATAAAGAGCACCAGCCTTTTGTACCCCACGTTTAGGGCCAAGAGGGCTTGAGGTTTAAAATGCATCGTAGTATACCTGAATTTGTAAAGCACTTGGATGTTTTGAGAATAATGGATGATTTTGGAATTAACTTCCATCACAGAAGTCCTCAAAATGTGATTTGTGCCTTCCTGTAAATTCTGTCAGCAGTGTACAAACATCTACATTTCGACACATACATTGTAATGTTTCCAAAATTGGGATACACATGTATCTTTTACTGGGACCTGATCATAACATCTGTTTTGTTGTTATTTCTCCTAATGTCGTATCTCATGCCAAGCACAATTTCAACAGGCTCAACTACGCCCCGTTTGTCAAGAAAATAAGAAGTTATTTTAGTTTTGGTGTTACACATGGAAAAGGGACTCAAAATGCTCTAAACTATCTTCGACTGCTGATCTGAGAGGGTTATTTAGAGGAATGACGGATTAGATCTTGGCGTGCTTGGTTATGCAGTTCCATGGTGAGTTCCTCAAGCTTCCTCAATGCTCTTTGATACCAATCTTTCATTTCAAAGTCACGTTTATAGTATCTGTAAAACCGCATTCTTCCATCTTAATAACTAATCATAATAGCCTCTGTGCACAAGCGTAGTGACGAACTTCCGCTGTCGCCTGAAGTCGACATATCTGTTTCCGGTTTACTTGCGCGTTGCCCAAAATGTCTGTTTTTACTCGATGTCTCCAGGACCTTCCAAAAATAAGCGTCAGCGATGTTCATCTCATTGTTGATGCCTGGTCCCCTGCTCCAACAAGCAAGAAGGACAGGGGCTTTAAACTCTACATATCGAGTTATCTGCACAACTACGAGGGAAAGTATTTTAATCTAATGTGGTGTGCCAGTAGAAAACAGCTATGCTAGTTAGCGACGTGTTCATTTTTAATGTAACGTTAGTATAGAAGCTTGTTTTTCTTAGTTTTAAACGCAGTGTAACCGCACTGGGTAGCACATTTACATTAGCTCAAATGATCTATAGGGAATTTTAATAATTAATCATGAATATGATTAATATTTTGCATATTACAGTTACATTAATTTATTCGAAGTTGAAAATAGATCGATTTGTATATATGAATAATCAATCACAACAAATTATAATTCATCATTCATATATCAATAATCCTATTTCAGATCGATTATGAGATAACCCTTAATGGAAATTAATGTAATCATCAAACGGTTGTTTGTCCAGCAAAACGGCCGTAAGATTAACTTAACAATTTCTCAACAAAAATGATCTCTTTCTTATAATTCAAAGAAAGCTATTTTCTGGCCATGAAAACAACTCTCCTGTTCTTATAAAATTAGGTTACTTAAAAGTAACAAATCAGCTTTGTAGCTTAAGATCGAACAAATCATTGACTTTGTAATTATGAGCATTTAAGACAGATGCAATCAAGGATATATGGAATTTTAATAATTGGACTAATACATCGAACTAAGGAATACAAAATACTACAATTTACACGAGTAAATATATGTATGTATATACAGGACACGTAAACAAATACAAGACTAAACGAATATTAACGAGAGAGAGGATGAAAAGGTGAGAGAGATGAGATCGGAAAATGAGAGAGATGAGAGAAAGTGAAAGCAAAATGGGCAATCAGAGATCGCAGTAGGCTATGGCAAAAATCACCGACAATGTAACCTTTGAGAGACAACAAGGAATCAAATCACTTTTAAAAAGGGAATAGCCAACCTTAACCAGCATTTAGATTTCGATGCTTGCATGTGGTCTGTTGTGTTGAGGCAAGGAGGCGCGTGTGTTCTATCCGGAGCTGGGCGTGTTCTCTCGAGCCGACACACGCGAAGTTTCAAAGCTTCACTGAACGTGAAGTTACCCACAACATGATTCAGAGTTCATCTCCCTCTTGAAGGGAGAGGTGAATATGAAAATAAAACTTAGTAAAGAAAAGAAAACGGAGATGAGGACTCCCTAAGGAGTCATGGAGCCAGGAATTCTCTCAGACGAAGTGCTCTCTCGTGTGTCCCTAAGGAAGAGGAGCGCGGTCATTTCAAAATAGTCTTTTTCTTTGAGTTGATGTTGCCGGCTACGTTCAGGAGAGTCCGAAGACGAAAATAAAGAAAAGACTTAAAGAAAATAAAAGAGAAAACGGAGAAAAGCTCCCGAAGGAGCCATGGATCTTGAAAACCTCTCACAGAAGAAGTGCACTCCGAGGAACTTCGGTGTCAGTCTCTTATGGAGAAGCTGGGTTCACGCCTCCTTCACGTGCGTGAACCAATCATCTTAGAGCATCTCGGGCGGGAAGATTTTTCCTTTGTCCTGTTTAGACACGCCCACTTGAATGTGTCATGAGGAGATGAAATTAAGAAGATTTGCTCAAGACATATGAAATGTTAGCCTGGTAATACCAAACTCTGCTACTTCGCTTTGCTTCGTAGACAGAGTCTGGAATGGCATAATAGAGAAGTGTTTTCTCTCTCGCGGGGGTCGCTTGTCTGAAGTTTAAAATCATTGGTTACCCGTAAGCCAATCACATAATGTTTGGTTATGGCGTGTGTTATGCGCATGCTCAGCCGCATCTAACTTCCACTGTAAACACATGTATGATGCGAAAACAAAACCATCGAGCGAAATACCGGAGTGAACATGGCTGTGAACGACTTTTGCAGATTATGTGAAGACAATCTACGCATCCACGGTACAATCATTGTCTACCTCACGGCTCTCAGCCCGCCCTCTGTTCGTTGATTGGCCCGGCTGTTTTCAGGCCGGAGGAAAACGGAAAGGTATGACGCTGTCTCAGACTGAGTACAGAAGCGAAATGAAATTGAGCAGAAGTACGAAGTCTGACGTAGTCAGGCTAATGAAATGTGTCAAATGATACAAATTACTGCAGTTGGTTATCGAAATTCAACTCCGTTAGATTGAGAGAATTACAGAGATATCAAACACATCACATGAAGGTTATAGAAATGCAAAGTTACATGAGATATGCAGAATTACACACATTTAAAGTTTCCTCACACGACTATCAAGCCCTGATATCGGCTACTATGACACGGGAAAATCAAATCCATGTTTATACATTTCTTAAGTGGTTATACCACATAGAAAATGTAGGATTTAAGTAGGAGTAAAGATCAACACTTTAATTCTGCTCCACTGCCAGAATCTCAGTGAGATTCCTGGCTTGCTGACATTCCATTAAGGTCATAAAACAGCAAAGTGGGGGGGAAGGCAATTGCCAGAGAGTTCTTAAACTAAACACTTTTGATTCAAGATTACACATTAGAAAACTACACCTCTATTATAAAGCAAAAACTAATCACACATGCATAATGTAATTGTACATATATTAAAGGATATTCTATCCTAATTTAAAGGAGAACTCCGGTCAATTTTAACATTGAGCTCATTTTTTTGTACATTTGGAGTGCTGTCAATACAGAGAACAACGACAGAAATCGGTGTTGCCTACACCGAGTTATTCTATTTTTAAAATTTGCACCCTGTTGACTTCAATGGGGCAAGTACTAAACCTGCTTTTAGCCTCTTAACATCCTTGATGTGTCATTACAAGTGCACAGAAAATGTGAGTGATTCCTTCTGAGTGAACACGAGTGAATCTGACTGCAGTAGATGTGAAAGAAATGTATAAAAATGATGTTATTTAAGCCAGCACAAATACCTTTGTTTACATCCTGTTTTTCGGTTGAAGTCCAAAGTAGTCGATTGCCGAGTTCACGCGCGTGATCATAGGTATTAAACCTATGCGTGTGAACTCTGCAATCGACTACTTTGGACTTCAACCGAAAAACAGGATGTAAACAAAGGTATTTGCGCTGGCTTAAATAACATCATTTTTATACATATCTTTCACATATACTGCAGTCAGATTCACTCGTGTTCACTCAGAAGGAATCACTCACATTTTCTGTGCACTTGTAATGACACATCAAGGATGTTAAGAGGCTAAAAGCAGGTTTAGTACTTGCCCCATTGAAGTCAACAGGGTGCAAATTTTAAAAATAGAATAACTCGGTGTGGGCAACACCGATTTTTGTCGTTGTTCTCTGTATTGACAGCACTCCAAATGTACAAAAAAATGAGCTCAATGTTAAAATTGACCGGAGTTCTCCTTTAAACACAAAGGGATGTTTGTGTGTGTGGGAGGGTGTGATGTCACGTAGCAGGAGAAAGTTTCGTTATCTCTTTGGTGCAGAGAGGAATGTTAGTTTCAGGTTCTGGAGTGTCTCTGAGATGCAGTGAGTGTCGTAAACACCCCAGGAGGGTGGTCTAGTCATAGACCAGGCGGCTCCAGTTAGTGACTTATATCTACCAGGTTAAAAGCTAAAAGCTTTCCCCCAAAATTTATAATGACAAGGTTTATGGAGTTTTTGTGTGCAGGGAAAACAGAATCATGATTCTTGCACATTCGTTACAGCAGACTGTTCGTTAATTTTTGTGATAATTGTAATATCAATTGTATTAACTAGCTCTCCTCTCAGTTTCTAATAAAGATCAGAGCACTGGTGAAGTTACTGTCAGGGCATTGTGCTACAGGTCCATGAAGAAAGCAGAGAAACCTCACAGTTTGAGTGTATGGTGAAGCTAGACTTGATAAGACAGCAGTTATAGGCTTGTTACTTTAATAGCCCGGTGTTCCTGATGTTCCTGGGGATTTAGCAAAGGTAATTCATGTTTATTATAACTCTTGAGTAGGTAATGAAAAGAGTGGCTAAAATTGGCAGGTGAGTTTAACTTGCTGGTCCCCATTCGGGTTACTGTATGCATTCTTGTTCATGTTATAAGCTTGTTACTTATTATAACCTGGTGTTCATGTTCCTGGGGACTCGGCTAAGGCTATTCATGTTTAATGTAACTCAAATCTAATGAAAACAGTTATTGTAGGCAGGTAAGTTTCCCTAGCTGGTCCCCTCCGGGTAAAATGCGTTCTTATTCAAGTTTTCAACTCAGTCATTCGTTTAAGATGCAATCTTGTGTTATAGGTATTAGGCTATCATGTTTCAAATAAATGATTAGCGATTTTACTTATGCAGGTGGTACTGAAAGATTCAATTCCAGTGGATCTTATGCAACACAGCTGCACATGTGTTGCTGGAGCAGCATTATGCAACCACTGCGTTGCTTTGCTGTTCCAGTCTAGCCTGGCAAGCCAGACCTACATCAAGATGTTAGGTCTGGCAACTCACCATAGACACGGCTCAATCCGAGGGGCGGGATAAACGGCTGTGTTTCAAATTCCCTCTGCACGCAATAGGACAGCGCTTCAACCAACCAGAGCGTTTTCCCAACAGCGGAGCTAACGTTAGTTGATAGATTCAACTTTTGAATCTGGCCAGCAAAACTACGGACACATCTTCCTTTTTTAAGAATGACTTAAGTGCCGTTCTTTGCTCTTTTCTCAAAGAAAAACTTAACTCCAAGTCCTCCAGAGTCGCGGCCAAAGCCGATTTGAAAGACTGTTCACCAGTCAACTCTTCTTTGTTTTCAAGTAGTAGGGAACCGTCACAACTCTGTCATCATTATGTTAAGCCCGCCCCGCCTACTCTATACGCAATGTGATTGGCCTGACCCAATTTAGGTTTTTACAGCTCCGAAAGTCAACGGAGAGTTGCTAGACTACCCTGGCTGCAAAATACATTTTGCTGCCGCTAAGGTGCATCTAGATTTCTAGGCTAGTTCCAGTCAGCACATTACTCGGAACTGAATGTGCCAGTTGTGCCTCCTGTGCTAAGCTGTACTGAAGGGGAACAGCAGTGGCACAAGCCCAGAACTTTGGTAAGTTTGCACTATAATTATAGACCTGTTGGCTATATTTTCTAACTACTTCTAACTGTATCCTGAATAACTTGATAGGGTATAAAGCCAGGCCCTGTGGAAAAGATGGCTGTGCTGTCGGCTAAACCAAAGCGTAGAGCAACAACCGAGGGTGTAAGGTAAAGGCTGAATATTGTAGATTTATTATTACAATATGTTACATGTTTGAATTAAAATATCTGTGGATATGCCACTTCCCACAAAGTTTTATGTTCTACACAGGAGCACACTCTACAAAGGCCTGACTGGAGATTTGCCTGATCTATCCGTCCTTCAGGTGAGTAGTGATATAACAATAGCAAATTTCACTGTATAGTATGATATATCAACCAAAATCTGTATACCAATATTCCATGATTTTCTTTTCCCTCCCCTTTTAATTAAATGTACTGTACTATGGCCCATCGATTATACAAACAAATATTCTGCCTCAAAGAAAAAAAAAAAAACTGAAATTGAATTTTAAATTTTAAATTTAAATTTTAAATCAATAGGATAATGTTCTCATAAGGGTCCTTCATTATGAACTTGTATGCCATGCATAGCATACTGTGGATAGAAATTACAGGGAAAGTTACTGGTATGATAATTGTGGTTGTTATATTATATTATTATATTTACTGTATTGCTAATCAATATATTGTTACTTCCAGGGTGACAGAGGTTTATAAAGATTTCTCTAAAGCTGACACACCGATGATCTGCAGCTTGGGCATCAGCTGTGAAATTCCCTTGGTCGACTCCGCCCTGGGCAAGGTTCAAGCCGGTAGTCCCTTGTCCTACCAACAACCAGCAACAGCAAAGCGAAACCTGTCCTTCCATGCTGCTCCACCACAACCATCTGTGCCTCTTCAGAATTACCGCCTACAGCCATCCAGTTGTATGTTTGTCTGCACTGAACCACAACAGCTTCACCTTAGGAGTCTGGAGGTCACCTGGGACATGGCACACCAATATGAATGTGCTACCAGAGAACAAAGCTCATGTACGGAATGGCATCAGCTGAGGCGGCATAGACTGACTGCCTCACGATTCAGAGAGATCTGCCAGGTTCGGGAAAAGACTGAAGAAGGTCTGGCTACCCGGATACTGCAAGGGACCCGTCAGACAGCGGCATGAAGAGGGGGCTCGAATTAGAGCCGGATGCTATCTGGGAATATAGTCAAATAAAAAGGGTCAACCACTACCCCTGTGGTTTGGTCATTCACCCTGACGCTCCTTGGCTGGGGGCTTCTCCAGACGGGATCATCTTTGACCCTTCAGAGCCATGTCCGTTTGGGCTGATTGAGATTACCCAGGTGAAAAGGAAATATATTTAAATTGTGCTTATTTTGATATACTTAATGTATTTTAAGTGTACTGTATTAATTATATATTTAATTGTGTTATTTTGAGACATCTTAAAGTATACTAAATGTACTTTAATATGTATTTAAGTTCAATTTTAAGGTAATAGGCCTAGTAATATATTTTAATATACTTAATTGTGTTAAAATGGACCTATTTTAAGTACATTTAGTGTAATTTAATAGCACTTCTTTAAATTGTATTTTTAATACACTTTAAATATGTTTTAGAACTACAGCTTAAGTATATTTTTAGCTTCACATTAATGTGTTCCCAGTGTATTTTAAATATAATATCAGCTTATTAATAATGTATTAGAAGAACACTATAAGAGCCACTATTAGTACAATAAAAATACATTTTTATAAAACCATTCAGTATGAAAATAATATATTTGAATGTATTACAAATACAGTGAAAAATTATCATTCCGTAAAACAGTAAAAAATATTTGTATAAAACACACACACTTTGAAAGCTAGTAAACTTTAACGTACTACACCCAGTGTACATCAGTACAGCAGCATATGTAAACTGTACAAAAAAGAAATACATTAACATAAAATACAGTGATCTGCAGAGGTATTATAAACAACAACAAAAAAAATAACTTGAGTCAATAAACCCAACTAGTCAATAAAGTGCAGTCATTAATAGCTGCAAACAGTTACAGTACTGTTACAACTCAAACCATCTTCATCCTTCAAGTGAATTGGAGTGATTGGTCTTTGAGTTTGCCTCGTTGCATTTCCTTCGAATCAGTGCTCGCACCTCAGACGTGTTGGAAATTGTTTGGTCACAGTGTCTGTGAAAGGGGAAAAAGAGGAGTTTATTTTTATATTAAAGCAAAATTAACCTCTGTTAAAAAAGTAACTGTTCCCTTTCAAAAGGGAACTTGCACTGCTTCGATGATGCTATTGGGGAACGATGTTCTCTAGGCGCCTCTTTAATACTTCTGAGTCGCACTAGTCGTGTCATAGGCTGTCGCCAGTCAAATTCTATTGCCGTGATTGTACAGCTTTTCAAACACCGGTTCACATGGTGGGTGTTCCCCATAGCGTCATCGATGCAGTGTCTCATTCCCTGTTCTCAGGGAACAGAGGTCGTAACCTAGACGTTTTTTATTACAACACAGTATGATGTTTTGACATTTCCCTCTGTTGTACATACAAGGTGAAAAAGACGTACTGTTAAATGTATTATAAATGCATTAAAGTACATTTGTTTTGTACTAAAAACATACTTAAGTACATATTTAATACATTTAATTGTAAGTCTTTTTCGCCTGGTAAAAATGGAATTCTTCAACATGGCATATAATGCTTAGTTCATATTTTAACAGTAGACATTCAATATAAAATGTTAATGTAATTCAGAAAAGGAGTTAATAAAATATCTCTTGAACAACTGTGAAGTCTACATGGTATGTCACTGTATCACAGCAAAAAACAGGGTTCGTACACCTTTTCCAAGGTCAAATTCAAGCACTTTTCAAGCACTTTCAAGGTCCATTTTAAAGCTTTTTTCAGCACCTTACACCACCGTTAATTACATACCAATACATAGTCAAAATTATTATTTAGCGTTTTTATCACATTAAAAGAGATAATGCTATAAACAGCCAAAATTGTGTTTCATAATCAGATATTTAAGCAAATCACAAGATAATTTTTTTCAAAATGTATCTAAGTAGATAATGTATAATACTTTTCATTATATTAATGTCCAAATATTGCTTCTCAGATAATTTTCAGGCTGTAAAAGTGAAGTAATTTCAAGGGCTGAAAATTAGTGGTGAAAAAAAAAAAAAAAAAAAAAAAAAAATTCTGTTCAGTATCGCGATATTTTGCGCACGCAATTATATCGATACAGTAGCGCAAAGTATTGCAATATTTAATTATAAAATTATCTGTTTTAGGGCTGTCAAACGATTAATCGCGATTAATCGCATCCAAAATAAAATTTTGTGTTTACATAATATATGTGTGTGTATGGAGTATAATTATTTTCTATATATAAATACACACACATGCATATATATTTAAGAAAAATGTGTTATTTATATGTAAAATATTTATATATAATTCAATTCAATTCAATTCAAATTTATTTGTATAGCGCTTTTCACAATACATATTGTTTCAAAGCAGCTTTACAGAAAGTGCATTTCAGAAATGTACATAGAGAAATACAGTTAGTTAATCATGTATTGATTTAGGGCATAAACATCGCCAGCGTCGAGTCGTCTCTTCACAGGCGCCGAGTCGTCTCTGCACGGGTGTTGGAGAATCTGTAGTTTCCATGAGAGGCTGGATACAAACTGGAGCTGACGATCTGTATTTACCTCGGGACTAGCGTCCCGAGATAACAACAGAAAAGCATATGGGAAATAATTAGCGTAGCTGCTGTTCGCAATATTAATGCATTCAATCTGATTCAACTGTAGTATAAAATGTAAGTATTATGTGAATGCCTGGCTGAAGAGATGCGTCTTTAATCTAGTTTTAAACTGGGACAGCGAGTCTGAGCCTCGAACAATATCAGGAAGGCCATTCCAGAGTTTAGGAGCTAAATGTGAAAACGCTCTCCCTCCTTTAGTGGACTTAGATATCCTAGGAATGACCAGAAGCCTCGAATTTAGTGATCTTAAAGAGCGCGATGGATTGTAGGGCGATAGAAGTTCCGTTAAATACACGGGAGCTAAACCATTTAGGGCTTTATAGGTCAGTAGCAATACTTTGTAATTGATACGGAACTTTATAGGTAACCAATGTAGTGATGATAAAATTGGTGTTATATGATCATATTTTCTTGATCTAGTAAGAACTCTAGCGGCGGCATTTTGGACTAACTGTAGCTTGTTTATTGAGGATGCAGGACAACCAGCTAATAAAGCATTACAGTAATCTAGTCTCGAGGTCATGAATGCATGAACTAACTTTTCTGCATCAGAAACAGATAGCATGTTACGTAGCTTAGCAATGTTTCTAAGGTGGAAAAAGGCTGTTCTTGTAACATATGAAATATGATTTTCAAAAGACAAGTTGCGGTCTAATATAACACCCAGGTCTTTTACTGTAGAGGATAAAGTAACAGGACACCCTTCTAAATTAAAGTTGTATTGTAAGAGGTTTTGTGGGCAGTTTTTTGGACTAATAAGTAATACCTCCGTTTTATCTGAATTTAATAGCAGAAAATTACATGTCATCCAGTATTTTATATCTTTAACACACTCTGTTAATTTAGATAATTTAGCGTTTTCATCTGGTCGTGATGAAATATATAATTGAGTGTCATCAGCATAACAGTGGAAATTAATTCCATGTTTTCTTATAATATTACCAAGTGGCAGCATATATATTGAGAATAGCAGAGGGCCTAACACAGATCCTTGCGGTACACCGTAGTTTACTGACGTTATCTTCGATTTTTCCCCATTTACGCAGACAAAATGGTAACGGTCTGATAAGTATGATCTGAACCAGCTTAATGCCTGTCCCTGAACACCAGTGTAGTTTTGTAGTCGGTCTAAGAGTATTGTGTGATCTATAGTATCGAAAGCAGCACTAAGATCAAGTAAAACTAGTATTGAGATACAGCCTTGGTCAGAAGCTAAAAGTAAATCATTTGTGATTTTAACGAGCGCAGTTTCTGTGCTATGATGCGGTCTGAATCCAGACTGAAACTTTTCATAGATATCATTTTCTTGCAAGAAAGAGCACAGTTGAGCGGACACAACTTTTTCTAGTATTTTAGACATAAATGGAAGATTTGAAATGGGTCTGTAATTTGCTAGGTTATTATGATCTAATTGTGGTTTCTTAATAAGAGGTTTTATAACTGCCAACTTGAATATTCTTGGAACATGACCTAAGGATAAAGACGAGTTAATAATATTGAGAAGAGGCTCTTCCACTACAGGTAACACTTGTTTCAGTAGTTTAGTTGGTATTGGATCTAATAAACACGTTGTTGGTTTAGATGCAATGATAAGTTTATTTAACTCTTCCTGTCCTATAGTTGCAAAGCGCTGTAATTGTTCTTGCGGGGTGATAATTGAGGCTGAATCATAAGACACCATTAAAGATTGTACATTTACAATTGTGTTTCTGATGCTTTCTATTTTCTCAGTGAAGAAATTCATAAAATCATTACTACTACACTGTAACGGAATATTTTGCTCCGGTAACGTCTGTTTATTTGTTAGTCTAGCGACGGTGTTAAATAAAAACCTAGGATTATTTTGGTTGTTTTCTATTAGTTTGCGGAGATGCTCAGCCCTGGCTGCTTTTAGGGCCTTTTTATAACGTGACATACTGTCTTTCCATGCGATTCTAAAGACCTCTAGATTAGTTTGTTTCCATTTACGCTCTAAATTACGAGTTTCTCTCTTTAGAACATGCGTAACACTGTTGTACCATGGTGCTTTAGTTTTCTCTCTAACCTTTTTTAATCTAATTGGTGCAACGATGTCTAATGTACTAGAGAAAATGGTGCTCATAGTGCTAGTCATTTCCTCTAGTTCATCTGTTTGTTTGGGTTCACTGAGCAGCTGAGATAGATCAGGTAAGCTATTTGAGAAATGATCTATAGTTGTTGGAAGGATTGTTCTGCCTGGTCGATAACGCGGCGCAACATGACAAATTTCAGCGGTACGTAGTATGCAAGTGACCATGTAATGGTCAGTGACTTCATCACTTTGCGGTATAATATCTATATCGGTTGGATCGGCTCCATGTGATATAATTAAATCTAGCGTATGATTAAGACGATGAGTGGGACCAGTTACGTTTTGCTTGACCCCAAAGGAGTTTAATAAATCTGTAAACGCAGCCCCTAAAGCATCATTTGAATTATCTACGTGTATGTTAAAATCTCCAACAATTAATGCTTTATCGACATTGACCAAAAGATCTGAGAGAAAGTCTGCAAACTCTTTTAGGAAATCAGCGTAAGGCCCTGGCGGTCTATATACAGTAGCCAAGGCTAGAGATAATATGGATTTCTTTCTTACATCTAAGAGAGTAACATTTAGCACAAGTACTTCAAACGAATTAAACCTGTGACCTGTTTTCTGAGTAACAGTAAGAATATCTTTATAGATTATAGCAACACCACCGCCACGACCAATCAGACGGGGCTCATGCTTGTAACAGTATCCAGGAGGAGTAGACTCATTAAGACCGAAATAATCATTTGGTTTAAGCCAGGTTTCAGTAAGGCAAAGTACATCGAAACTATTATCTGTGACCATTTCATTTACAATAACCGCCTTAGGTGTAAGCGATCTGATGTTTAAAAGACCTAGCTTTATAAATTGTTTTTGTTCACTAATATTGAGATTTTCTGGTTTAATCACAATTAGATTTTTCTTAGATCCTGCAGTAGATTTATTATTTGATCTCACTAAATGAGGAATAGACACAGTTTCAATATAATGTTCTACATTGGTACTTATATCAATTAAGTTTGGACAGCAAAGAGTGTGATTTGGACTTTGACTTACTAGTCATATGGTGTGTAGCGTCTTGGAGATGTTGTCCGACAGAAGAGCCGCTCCGATTCTGCTGGGGTGAAGGCCATCAGCACGGAAGAGCCTAGGTCGCTCCCAGAAAAGATTCCAATTATTTACAAAGAGCAGTCTCTGTTCATTACACCATGACATTAACCATTCATTTAGAGCAAATAATCTACTGAACCTTTCGTGTCCTAGTCGGTAGGTGGGAAGCGGTCCAGACACGATGATCGTTGTTTCAGGCGATGTACTGCGTACCGTCTCGATCAGGCTCCTGTAGTCCTTCTTCAGAACCTCCGACTGCCGTAGCCTGATGTCGTTCGTTCCCGCGTGCAGCACGACAGCTCCGACGGGCTCGTCACCGTTCAGAATCCCGGGAACCTGTGCAGCGACATCGAGAACACGAGCACCAGGAAAGCAGTGAGTGCGAACCTTACCTTTACCTATGGTAGCACGGACATGCCGGACGATGGAACTGCCGATGATCACAGCGTCGCATTCCGTCTCGCGTAGAGGGGAGAAGCGGTTCCGGGTGGAGATCTCGAAGGCCGGGAGGGGCGGAGAGGTCCTAGCTCTGGTCCTGGCCCGCGTCTTCCGCTGTGGAATCACCCAGGGTCCATGTTGTTGTGTCGGTGCCGGAGTGAATGAAACCAGGGATGATCGCATCCTGGGCAGAGAAACACATGGAGTAGACGAGGTCGGAGTCAAAAGGTTACTAACCACTGACTTGTGAGCATCGGCGCGTGATGTTTCAAGCGCGAAACGTCGATCTCGTAGCTCGGCCTGTCTCTCTAGTAGGTCGCGGATCTGCTTCTCCACGGATTCCAGCTCTAACTGCACAGAATGCAGCTCGAAGGTGTCCTCACCTGCACTCAAAGGTAACGTTAGACACACATCCGTTATATTAGCCATTATAGCAGATGTGCTATAATGGCGAATTATAGCTTTCAGTGATACGGGTGTAAATAAGTCGATCGATAGGCGCGACCACGCGTGTAATGCTAGCGGGCTAAGGCTAGTAGCGGAAGTTCGAAAGGTTGGATATATGTAGCGATATCAGAGCAATCCGATTGTTTTTTAAGGAGAATAGTATTCCAGATATGTTCACACGCTATAAAAATGAAAAAGTTCGTTTGTAAAAGAGTGTAAAGAAGAAAAACAAGGTTTCTGAATTAATTCGACGGAGCTCCAAACACAACAACGCACTCAGTCGCGACGCATGCGCAAACTAAGCTTATATATAATATAAATTATATATAATATAAATATATATACACAGTATATACATGCAAATATTTCTTAAATATATACATGCATGTGTGTGTATTTATATATAGAAAATAATTATACACCATACACACACATATATTATGTAAAAACAAACTTTTATTTTGGATGCCATTAATCGCGATTAATCGTTTGACAGCCCTAATCTGTTTTACTTTCGGGATATAGGGCTGTGACGGTGGGAGTTTTTTTTTTACCACTGCGGTGGTAATGGACCAACTACCGACGGTGGTTGGGGGGGTTTGAAAAAAAAAAAAAAAGTGTTTATTTGAGCAAAAAGTGTTTATTTGAGCAAAAAGTGTTTATTTGAGCAATTCCGTCAAAGAAACAACACACTAAATCCTGTAAAGCATTGAAATAAATATCAGTAAATATTGGCAAATTAAATAATATAATTAAAAAAAAAGATGCGTGATACAGCCTGAAATGGACGTTTTGCTAACATTTGCCTACCAAGACTGACCGAATCACCTTTCAACAAGCCTGATTCAAAAATCTCTATAACAGAGGTGATATGAGATTAAACCATACTTACTGCTCTACTCTTTGTCACTGCACTCAGATTTCAGTTTTTCTTCTATAGCAGCTGGTCTGAAAAACAACAAATATTAATATTTAAAAGAGAGAGATTTACATACATACATATTTATATATCAGTCAGGCATGGCGCGTTTACATTTGTTCACATTAAGTAGCCTCTGTATCTGGATAACTGATCGGATTTCTGTTTCCTGCATACATTTAAATTAGGTCTGAAGCAGGACACCAGATTAAGAGAAAAGATGATACAAATTAAACATCTTTAACTCTATTAATAATAGAGTATCAATCTTTTTTTCGAAAAGTTTGCAAAAAAACTGACAAGCCAATTATGGAAGTGTGTACTGATGGGAAATTGATTGCAAATAAAGAAGCGCGTTTACACTTGCCTTTTAAATGTGTAAGTGGACAACTTCCGGAAACAGGTCGCATGTTAATGTCAAAAAGTGTAAACGCAGCCATAGAAAGTTATCAAAAAGGCAATAAGGTTGTCAAGCTTGAACAAATATAAACACCAATCACACACTTCCATAATTGACTAACAGTTACGTTTTCTATTAAAGGTCCCGTTCTTTGTGATCCCATGTTTCAAACTTTAGTTAGTGTGTAATGTTGTTGTTAGAGTATAAATAATATCTGTAAAATTATAAAGCTCAAAGTTCAATGCCAAGCGAGATATTTTATTTAACAGAAGTTGACTACAAAAAACGGCTGGATTGGACTACACCCCTCTACTTCCTTCTTTAATGATGTCACTAGAACCGTAACCTCCGCCCACAGGAACACAGGCGTATTGATGGCGAAATGTCAACAGACGTGGTTGATGTTTATCTATAATATATCGGATACCGCAAAAGTTTAATTCGAAGTTGTTAGTTTGCTCTGTCCATTTCACCACAGACTGTTTTTCTAACCTGGGATAATATCAAGCAGGCTTCTCTCAGCGTTTCATACTGACGAAGGGGGCAATTTCAACTATATTCCAGCAAGCGGTAAGTAGTGATTTAATATGGAAGTAGCGATCAACTTCACATCGTTTCTCTTAGTAGGATGAAAATAATCTTACTTAAACTGTGATTAATATACAGAAAGCGATCAAAGAACAATCCCTTTCCAATCGCCCAAGCTATCAATCACACAGCGCGAGTTTATCTGGACACTT
The DNA here is from genome assembly GCF_949319135.1 of Squalius cephalus. Taxonomy (NCBI): domain Eukaryota; kingdom Metazoa; phylum Chordata; class Actinopteri; order Cypriniformes; family Leuciscidae; genus Squalius; species Squalius cephalus. The sequence goes on along the minus strand of NC_137138.1, from coordinate 26,038,351 downwards.
GCCAAAACTCGTTATGAAATCCAATGACGCTGTTACACTGCACAACGAAGCTCTTACTGTATTTATATACCTCATGTTTGCATTGGTGAAATCATTAGTGAGAGTGCAGAAACTGCGTTGCAATGATAAGATCTTTCACGCGATCAACAGACTGTTAACGTTATCTGCTTAATGCTCATCATCACTGCAACCTTTTATGTGATGGTAATAGATCTAAATACTTAAAAAACTTCTCACGATTCGTTAATCCAGATAGCTGTAATAGTAAAAACGTATAATAGCTGTAATAGTAAAAGTTTTCCAGATAGTTCCACATGTAATGCCAGATATTTCATATGCAAGCATGTCAGCCAATCACAGCAGTGGGCGTTTACACTGAAGTCTCACAGCAGACACGCCCCTTCAAACAGAGTGTTCAAACCAGGGAATGAAATCAGGCTAGGAAATATGCCTTTTATTTCTAAATAATACAAATTTTTGATCTAAAAAACATACTAACATTATAAGGGCACCCCTGGAAACATTATACAATAATAAAAATAATCCATGGAATGGGACCTTTAACGTTAGATAAAAAATATATATATATAAATGCTGTCATGATCACTCAACCTTAAGCAGTTGTAAAACATTTAAGAAAGTTAATCGCAAAAAAAACATCACCTAATCCATATGAATCGCGTGGTTTCCTCCAAGTCCTCTAAAGAAACACGATCGCTCCAGTTTAAATTTAGACTTCTCTAATCACATTCAAGGAACATACGCACAGCAAGAACCAATCACAGCCGTTCAACAGCTCTGGAACCAATCAGGATTAGTCATGTGTGTTATTCGTATTTTTCAAATTTAAACAAGTAGCCTACAACATATTTTTGGACAACATTTAAACATCTTTGGAAAATGTATCTCTATATGCAATTAAAATAATATGATGTTGATATCCTTGTGGGAATTTCAGTAGTAAAAACATATCATGTAATGGACAACAGCCTATAGCCCTTTACAAGTAAAAGTGAACAACATTAATTTTAAGTGCTTATATTGCAATGCTTAATAAACTTGACAAATGTTTATAATACATTAGAAGTTGGTACTTTATACAAAAAAAAAAATAATAATAATATATATATATATATATATATATATATATATATATATATATATATAAAATGATAAATACATAAATATTACAAATATATTGCACTAGGCCTAAGTGTTTAAAGTACTTTAAATACACTAAAAGCTTAATCATTTTGCTATGTTCTTACACAAGTTACACATAAAATGTCCTTTAAGTGCAACATAAGTATGTTTTCTTTAAATACACTAAAACTTCACACAAATATTGTGTTTAGCATATTTTGTAAAAGTATAATTAAGCATACATTTATTACCAATGTACTTATTGTGCACTTTTTAGAAATATATTTAAAGTATGCTTGTGTTTAGCATATTTCTTAAAAGTATAATTAAGCACATATTTATTACCAATGTACTTGTCATAGATCGCGTATTTGAACTTCATTTCCCATAAACCCCGTACCTAGGGCTAATCACCCGCACAGGCAGGGACGGACTGACAATCTGTGCGTTCTGGAAAAGTCCAGAACGGCCGTCCAACCGAGGGCCGTCGGCACAAAAAAAAAAAAAAAAAAAAGTCTATTAAAGCAATATGAACAGCCAGCAGCAGGGGCACTAATATGATCACTTATATGCTACGTGTAAAAAACAACAACTGAGGAAGAAGAGTCGGCCTATAGTCACTGACGGAAAGTTCGTTTTATAAGGCTGCACTTTTAAATTTGCTTACATTATATTTGAATAGCAGTGGTCTCCAACGTGGTGCCTGTGAGTTGCCCGCTAAACACATTCTATAAATAGCCCCAACTTTCCGTCGGGGTTCCAGACTTCGAATAAATGGTTTAATTTTGCGACCTTTTCAACTAAACGTTTCAATTTGAACTTTTGCCTCTACAAAATTACCCAACTCTCTTTGATTATACGATGTCATTTGCGTTGCGTATGAGAAACATCAAATGGCAAACGCTCAAAAAGCGGAACAAAACGTGTTTGATCTGAGCAGCGCATTATCAGCTCGGCCCAAAAAACAGCGATCGCGGACAAAGCTGATCTCGATCACGCGAACATTAGGCTATTACACAGAGCTGCGCGATCCACTGAGAAGCATTTAAATTCAGCGCAGAATTATCTATCTCTATTATAAACCCACAAATGACTATGTGATTTAAGCTTGTAAAAAGCCAGATGAAACAGCGCTGATATTCTCAACATATTGACGCAAAAAAAAAAAAAAAAAAAAAAAAAAAAAACAGGCGAAACATTGTTCCGAGAACAAACCAGCTAAAAGACATTTCACTCCACAACTTATGAATTAACTGTAGTAAAACAAACTTTTTTTTGGCAGAAATGAGCCTGTATTCATATTTAAAATGCTGTTATATTAATATAGTCATGTATAAATGTAGCCTATTAAATGTAGGCCTAATGCAGTAATGTTTTGTTTAGAAGTTATGGCAGTTTATTTTTATTTTTATTTTTATTTTCCTTTATATTTATACTAAATGTTTGGGCTACTGTTTTTGATAACACATACAATAAGAAAATCAACAAAAAAAATCAATAAATATTTTCATAATTTTTCAGGAATTGTTTGTAACGTTTGTAAGTCTGAACCAGAATATCAAGATATTTTATTATTTCCCATATGATGGTGAAAAGTAAAAAAGCTTCACCATGTTATGTATAATAAATATTGGAGTATAACAAATAAAAATTCCTTCTAGATTATTTTATCCCTTGAGGTAGCCCTCGCACACAAAAAGGTTGGAGACCCCTGGTATAGTAACTAGCCTATATGTTTTATAATTACAAGTTTGTGTAATTTGGGGTTTCTGCCTGCAGTGACATTTCATTATTTGTATTTTATGGCATTGTACATTTTTTGTTTTTATTTGAAGGCTGAGGCTTCATTAATAAACACAACCCCAATAATCATCGTTGGTTTTGCGATGTTACTTGCTGTGAATATCTTGTCTGATAGGCTACAGTATTGTGGCATATAGTATCAGGACATCCTGGCTAGTGTCTGTCGCACACGGCTAGGCGAATGGCCGGAAGATGGGCCTATTTGGGAGAAAGTCCAGGGCTGTTTTTTAGCCCCAGTCCGTCCCTGCGCACAGGTGTTCCCAATTCTCCTCTCCATATAAACTGCCTTCTGACTCTCACACATTGCGAAGTCTTGTTCTGCCCCGGCTAACATTTCCAAGCATTTACTCTCTGTTATTGATTCTCCGTGTATTGACCTGTGACTGTTCATCGACTACCGTTTCCTTGCCTGCTGCCTGTCCTGACCTTCTGCCTGTTACCGTTTACTCTGATTCCTGCCGCCTGCCTCGACCTCTGCCTGGTATTGTTTATGTTCTTGGATTCCCTCCGCTATTGTCTACGCTGTACTCTGACCACTGCCTGTTGTGACTATCCTTTAATAAATACTGCAAATGGATCCGAACGTCTCTGACTCTGCATCACAGTACTTCTAGTGCATTTATTAAAAATATATTAAAATTATGCTGGTATTTAGCATATTTCTTAAAAGTATTATTAAGCATATATTTATTACCAATATACTTCTAGTTTACTTTTTAGAAATATATTAAAATGCAATTCAATATATTTTTAATGCACTTCAAATAAGCATGTTGGTAATACAAATGTATTATAAACATACTATTTATAATTCAAGTATATTTTTAATACATTTAATACTACGTCTTTTTCACCTGGGTAGTCCGAATGTTAAAAGCTATGTTGACTGTCCATATTTGAAAATGGAGTCAGGCAAATTGGAGCTAAAAAAAACATGCTTATTACTGGCAAGTGCAGGGGCAGATGCTAATTACGGGAATGGATTGGTGTGATTTTGTTGTTTCAGCTGAGGAAGACATACTAATCCAAAGAGTTTACAGAGACAGTGATGTTTTGGATGCAATCAGAGAAATGTAGACAGGTTTTATTTCTATGTCTACATACAGAAATGTCTGATGCCTAATGTCTAATACTTCAAGAGTTGGTGTTAGTAGTGTTTCCAATTAAATGTTGTATGTTCTGTGTGAAATGTGAAAGGTAAAAATGTTTTTATGATTAAGTGCAATAAAAGTATTTTAACACTGAGCACCCCCCAAAAAAGACCAGTCATTTATTACCATTGTACTCAAGAGAAGACAGATGTCTCTGGCACTACAACTGCCTCTTTAACAACTCTAAACTGCAAATTATTACATGACCATGAGAGAGAATGAAGGGCGGCTTCTGTCACTTTGAGTGATTTATTGCCCTTAAGTCCCGCCCCCTTTTTGACCGTGGGAATATTCCCACGCTTGCCCCACCCCCTTCTACCCCCACCCTCCCACCTCCGGACAAGTCACGTGACTGTGGGAATTTTCCCACGGTACCCTTCCCTACAAACATCCCCACCCCACCCCACTTCTGGACAAGTCATGTGACCGTGGGAAAAATTTCCCACGATCCACATTAAAACGTTAAAACAACATGTATTAAAATTATATCGAGCAAATAGTTCTATTTTCTAATACATTCACAATTACATAGTGTTTAAAGATGTATAAAACGTTGTATAAAGTTAAAATACACGTCTTTAGCGTTCATACATTTGTAAAATGTTAAAACATTAATGAAAAAGTTTAAATTGCATTATCTTAAAGCTATCAAAATGTATTAGTATTAAGACATTAAACAAATATTAAAACATATCAAACGCGTAAACACATACGTACATTTAAAAAACTGACTTACGTTTTTACAATTCCGTTTGTTGAAAGAAGAACAAAAGTCTTATCCAACTCAGCGATCTCCAAAGGCTTAGAGCTTTTAACTCCAAAAATGAGAAAATCCGACAAAGTAAATAGTTCTATTTTCTAACATACATTTAAAGAAAAAGCTGTACTTTCACAATTACATTGTGTTTAAAGGTGTATAAAACGTTGTTTAAAGTTTAAATTATATTTTCTTATAGATATCTAAATGTGTTAGTATTAAAACATCTAAAACAACATTTTAAAGATGTTAAAACATTAATGAAAAAAGTTTTAATTATATTTTCTTAAAGATATCAAAATGTGTTAGTATTAAAACATCTAAAACAACATTTTATGTTAAAACATAAATGTTAAAACATTGAAAAATCAATGTTCAGTCATTTACAGAAGAGTATAACAAGTTAAGAGAGTTGTTTCATTACAAAAAGATAATTTTTTAAAAATGTTGATCCATAAGCATTTAACTTTCACACATTATTTATAAAATGTTACATTTTACATAAAGTATCTTTAAAAGTGTATATTTTCTTAAAGTTATCAAAATGTGCTAGTATTAAAACATCTAAAACAAATTTTATGTTAAAACATAAATGTTAAAACATTGAAAAATCAATGTTCAGCTCCGGACCGTGGGAATTTTCCCATGATCCCCTTCCCTACAAACACCCCCACCCCTCCCCACTTCTGGTCAGGTCATGTGACCGTGGGGAAATTCCCCCACGATCCACATTTGACATAATAAAGTCTCATTGGGACAACCTCGATGCTTGGTTAAGAGCCATGACAGCCGGCTGCCTGCCCAAGGACATTGCCGACCCAAAACACCTGACCCGACAGGAACTGGACGCCAACGTAGACCAACTCGTGTCCTACGATCCCACGCAGGCCTACAGTTCAAAAGAATAGAGCCGCATCGTCGGAAGCTTAGCTCACCACCTGGTGGCACAGGCACGCTTGCTGGAGGAAGACAACGCCAATCAGGAAAAGGAAATCGCAGGACTAAAGACTCAACTGGACGAGGTCCGCAAGGAGAAGGACCACGCACAGGAGCGTCTGGATCAGCTATTCCTGGAGATCGAAACCGAGGACAAAACACGCCCGGAACTCCAAAAGGAAGTGGAAAGACTGCAAAAGGCCTTGGAAGATCTGCGCACGGACACAGATCAGAGAGTGCAGTTGGAGAAACGAACCTCGGAGGAACTCAATGACAAACTGCTCCGTGGTGAAGCTCTTCTAGAAAGAGCAGAGATTGAATTAAAAGACAGAGATGCTAAAGCCAAGGCTTGTGAAAAACATTTGCAAAAAGCCCGAGCTGAAATTAACGAGTTGGTCCAACAGAGACACGATCTAAAGTATGAACTTGACATTGTCCACAGAGAACTTAAACATTCTTACAGACTGCAGGGTGACCTGGAAGGGGAAACACCCATCACTCCGTTTCCCCTCACCAGCGAGCCTGCACTTCTCAGCCAACCCCCCAAAAAGGAAGGAGGGGAGGGAAGCCCGCGGCGAGACACCACACCAGCCAGCCGCCACGAGCTCCCACCAGCAGAAGAGGGGCCGGGCCCCATCCCAAGGGGTCGGGCCACCAGTCAACACACAGCTTCTAAAGAACTCGACAAGCTGGCGAGAAACATTCCCACATTCACTCCAAACCCAGCAGGGGGTCACGATGTACAGGCTTACTTACAGGACAATGATTTTCACTTACAAACTGTGGCCAACGTCACTACGTGGGATAAGTTGTACCTTCTCCGGATCACGTCTAGCAGGGCCGTGCGAAGTTTCCTAGACCGTCAACCAGAGACTGTCAAAATGGACTACCCGCAATTGCGGCAATCTCTGATTCGCGAATTCTCCGATCCAGAATCAGACCAAGGTATAATCGCAGCAATGGATCTAAAACAAGCCCTGCTGGAAACCCCACAAACTTACTACGGCCGCCTTCGACAAGCCTATTTCGGCTCGCGGAATGAATCAGGTATGGAGGAGGACTTGAATTTCAAAACTCTGTTCCTGCGGAATCTCCATCCAACTTTATCACATCACATCGGGGTTTTAGCCGATGCACGGACTATGTCAACCCAACAGCTGCGTGACTTGGCTCACAAAGCATACACCAAACAAAAACTTGTTTCTGAAAAGACTGTAAAACACCCCACAATTTGCCCTGTCTCTGAGCACCATTCAGAGCTGACCCTAGAGGGCACACAGCACCCCAATTACAAACCTGTCACCACAGAGTCAAGACCATTCCAAGCCAGCAGAGGGCAGCGCGGTCGGGGGGGTGCCCGTCCAAGGCAACAAAACGACTGCTCCGGGGGATTCAGGGACCGGCCTCGCCCCTCCTACAACCAAAAAGGAGGGGGCACCTGGGAAGCCGGTCGGCGACCCAGAAGGAGCAGACCTCCAAGCCCAGAGAACCAGCTGAGGGACCCCTCTAGACGTGACACTGATAAACTCAAGTTGGAGCCCACATCCAACAGAAACAGTTCAGCCACGTCTGAAGCTGCAGAACTTCTGAGCGTGCTGAGAGAGTTTCTTCAAAAGAAACCCCGAAAAGAAGACAAGGATAAACCAGACACCGCATGACTAACCCTTATGCCTGAAGCCAACGTTTCTTCCGCTGACAGCCCCTCAGACACTGTTGGTAAACCAGAGACTATCGAACTTGCTGTTGCATCACTAAGTGACAGCGCCACTCACTCCTATTAAGCTTCCGGTTTGCTTCCGGTTTGGGCGAACGCTGGCGCGTTTTTGGCTGCCGCTGCCTATATCGAACTTTTTGTTGTATCTTTGTTGATTAGCTTTTATGTGGATTAGTTTGGATATAAGCTGAAATCATGGTGAACTTCAAGCTTCCACTGTGGATCATTCTCACAACTATGATCTCTACCATCCCAACCCAGAAAACACTGAAGTACTCACCTGATGAGCTATACCGACTGCGAGCCTCGGTGCAGACCAAATTGCCGAGAAGTCTCAAGTTCCATCGAGATATTCTTTTTCGGCGACCAAAATATAAGAGAAAGAAAGAAAGGGGGTGGTCTTGCGCTGATCTACCGCGAGTCTCTAAAGGTGGAATTACTTAATTTACCAGAACAGCCCTCATTTGAGATGCTGGCCATGAAACTTCACGGCCACACGCCTACTGTTATTTGTGTGCTGTATAGGCCACCTAAGTCCTCAAAATATTTTAACCATGAACTTTCAACTATCTTAACAATAATTAATGAAATGTCTCCTCATATCATTTTGATGGGGGATTTTAATATTCACTTCGACCACATTGAATATTCACTTACAAAAGATTTTAAATCAACACTGGACTGTTTTGGGATGACCCAATATGTTGGATTTCCAACTCATTCAAAGGGACATACACTTGATTTAGTTTGTTGTATAGGCATTATTCCAACTAATATTCACTCGTCTGATTTGCCGGTTTCTGATCACAAGGTTGTCTTGTTCAACGCTGCCTTGACACTCAGGAAATTAAAAGTAAATAGGATAATGTCATACCGTAACATCAGACATATAAAGAATGAAGATTTCATGGAATTAATTACCTTATACCCAGACCCGGCTGCTACTTCAATGACTTCGGACTTAGTGGACTACTACAATGACTGCTTATCTACAGCACTTGATATCCTAGCCTAGAGTTGGGGTACTCGAACTTGGACTCGGACTCGAGTCCGGACTCGAGTCCAATTTTGAATGAACTCGGACTTGTCACGCACTCGGGTGAATTTGTACTCTGACTTGACATGGACTTGAACATTTTGGACTCGGAAAATATTCCGAGTACAGTCGAGTCCGCGTCATGTGTAACAATAAAACCAGCATAAAACTGAGATGAGAAATCTCTGCAGGCAGCAGTAGCATCATCATATGCTTGCAGACGAAACACACACATCAGACATCACTCAGTGGATATATCAATGTGTGGCTAGGACGATGTCTTCAAAGTCAGCAATAATTTGTTTTGCTTACGAAAATCATAAAGAATTTATTTGCAAGACATCCGGTAAAAAGAAGCACTCGGCGGATTGCAAATTTTGCAAAACAACTCTTACTGATGTTTCTGGCACGACTTCAAATTTCTACCGACATGTTCAGAGAAAACATAAAGAAAGGTAAGTTGTTTATTATAACTTTTATACCAATTTAAATCCAAATAACATTGTTAGGGCTGGGCGATATGATGTTAAATATCGGGTCTGTGTGTGTGCGCGCGCGCGCGCAAACTTAAATTATGCAGACAGAAATGAGGCCGCCTCAATGTGCATCATCAGTGATGAATTATCTAATGGTTTTACACTTGCACGGTCAAATAAATTCACACACATCATGTCAAAATGTAAGTTTGGCCGAGTATTCATGTAAACAGTCGGTTATGTACATTGGTAATGTCTTAAGTGAATGTAAACAAGCAGTTGGGAAAAATCGTCAATATCAGTCAAATAAATCTGTTGCCGTAATGTTAATCAAACAAAATCACTCACTCACTCTACTGATAACTAACATTATTAAATGTAATGAGAATCAATGTGCATGTCATACAGTGAAGTTTTATTTTACATTTAATTGCTTTATTTTTCTGTAGTATTTATTCTTACTTGAATACTATTTGGACCTACTTGAGAAAACAATTATCGTGAAATAAGATTTTAGTATCGCCCACCCCTAAACATTAGCATTTGGTGATTCCAGTCTTTAATTTTACAAAATGTTAAATGTAATTCTTAATGTGGGAAATAATATAAACCCTGCTGATTGAGATTTGTTTTCTACAATTTAGTAAGGAAATTAACATATCACCACAGAAATGCAGGGACTGTAAATGTAGTCCTTTTAAATTTAAAAATATTTGCTCTTAATGTAATGCAATTATTTTCTATCAATTACTTAATGTGATCTGAATTGCAATAACTAGTAAAATAGCTTAACCAAAACTTTGCAAAAAAATGTTTTAGGCACATTAGACAAATACCTTTGTTTTTGAATTAGCAAGTATTGCTAAAATATTCTCTTTTTTTGTCCCAGAATAAGAGAGTACCAAAGACAGCAGCAGCAACCAACAGATGCTGCACAGCCCAGCATTGCAGGATTTGCAAGACCAGAATTGACCAAACAAGCAGTGCAATTTTATGATGCAAGTTCTCCAAGACAACAAGAAATTCATAATGCCATCTTTAAGGATCTCCTCATTGGCTGCACTTTACCTCTGTCAATTGTTGAAAATCAGCATTTCAGGCATTTCTTGAAAGTAATGGACAACAAATACACTCCCATTGCAAGAAAAACAATCACTGAAAAACACATTCCTTTGTTGGTTGATCAGGTGAAAGATTCAATTAAAAGGAAGCTCCAGACCCAATCATCTGTGTCCATAACTGCTGACATATGGTCTGATCGAACCATGCGGTCCTTCTTCGGTGTTACAGCCCATGGATTAAACCAAGATGGAAATCAGCTGGAGTCCTTTCTTTTAGACTGTAGGAGGTTTTGTGGCAGACACAGTGGAGACAACATAGCCATGGCATTTGACGAGATCATTGATGAATATGACATAGCAAGTAAAGTCAGGTACATTATTACTGATAATGCAGCCAATATGAAGTGTGCATTCAAAGTCAAGCTACCACAGGAAGAGCAGCACAGTGATGGCAGTGATGCAGAAGAGGAAAACTTAGACGATGAGAGTCTTTGGGAGGATGTGACTATTATGTTTACGGAAGAGGCGAGACACACAGGATCTGTATTATATGTTTTTTTACTTTTTTCTCCACATCCACGCCTGCGCACAACATAAACATCACGCAGCTGATTCCATGACAACCAACACAGCTAGTTTACTTCATAATAGTACCCCCCTTGCTTATTCCTAGCAGTGTGTAAATAAATGCTTTTAGTTAATTATGTGAACACAACATTCCCCCCCCCCCCCTCCCAAGAAACTAGACTTATACATAACTAAGTCCTTGTCAGAACAATTGAACAGTACAATACCTAGTGCAAGGCCTACACTGTCACCCTGTGACAAAGTCCTTTAAGTAGGCAGGGCGAACCCTGGCCCTTACGGGTCGGCCCTCCTCGACCTCAGGCTGCGGCCATTCCAAAACCGCTGGGGAGTTCCCCATAGCTGGACTTGTGGCACGGGCCGGCCCTGGATCTGACTGGAGGCCAGGGGAAAGCAGATGAGATTGCAGGTCAGGGGCAGGTTTCTGGGGCACTGGTGACGGTGCGGCCTGAAGAGTATGGGAAGCCTGCTGTGGCCCTCTACATGTCGGCACCAGTGGAGGAGGGACTGATGGCAGTGGAGCCACCATTTCCTCACCTGGCCTCCGCACTTTCCTCAGTCTTTTAGCATGCCATCGTGATCCGTCACTAAGCATGAATGTGGCTGGGCCCAGCTGGCGGTGCACCTGAAAGGGCTGGCTCCAGTATGAAGCCATCTTGTTGCCCCGATGTGGCCTACGTGCTCGAACCCAGTCGCCTGCAGTAATAGCAGTGGCCTTGACCCTGTGTTTCCGGTCAAAATACTGCCGCATCCGTTGCTGGTGCCTGTTTACAGCGGCTTTGGTCTGAGCCTGAGAGCTTCCGGCTGTAGGCATTGCCATGCCCTGTGCCTTGAGTCTGTCCAGTGGCAGTTCCATCTCCCGGCCCAGCATGAGAAGTGCTGGAGAGGCCCCAGTTGTAGCGTGTTGGCTGGCCCTGTAGTGCATTAAGGTTTGGTTGAGTGCTGTCTGGAATGTACACCCCTGAGCCAGGTGAGCCCGGACGCCATTCTTTAGGCTCTGGTTGAACCGCTCCACACCGCCATTTGCTTGTGGGTTGTAGTATGCTGTGCGGATGTGTTTGATTCCCCTATCACTGAGGAACTGAGAAAAGTCTGCAGAGATGAACTGGGGTCCGTTATCTGTTGTGATGGCGCGAGGCATGCCCCAACGCGCAAACAAGACTTCTAGAATGTCAGTGATTACCTGTGTTGTGACAGTTCCAGTCGGAACCACTTCAGGCCATTTCGAATGGAGGTCGTACAGCACCACAAGGAAACGCTGATGATGGGGAATTCCACGGCCATGGATCTCTCCACAGATGTCAAGCTGGAGATGTTCCCATGGGCGGGACGGCCATGGAACCGGCTGCAGCGGGGTTGGCACTGGAGGTCCAGTTTTCCCACTAAGGAGGCATGGCACACAATCCTTAACAAGGGCTTCAATATCGCGATCAATGCCTGGCCACCAGATGAGATCTCGGCATCGCTTTTTGAGCTTAACAATGCCTAGGTGCCCCTCGTGTGCCATGGATAGTACGCGGGCCCGCAGGCTACAGGGCACCACGGTGCACAGGCCCCTGGAGATACAAACACCACCCCAACATGAAAGTTCATCACGCACCCTTGCGAATGGCATGAGCTCATCACAAACCTTTGCTGGCCATCCAGAGCGAATGTACGTGCGTAGCGAGGACAGTGTGGGGTCACGCTCTGACTCGTGCTGCAACTCCTCCAACGACACGGCCGACTGCAAGGGCGTGTGAAGCATGTGAATTAATTCGGTCTCTGAGTCTTCATCAGGGGAGACCATGGGTGTGGGGCCATCGATGGAACGAGAGAGTACGTCGGCGACTACATTGTCCCTTCCAGGGGTAAATTTCAGTACATAGTCATATTGCCTCAGCCTTTCCCCCCATCTGTGTAGGCGCAGGGGTTTATGACCGGATCCAGATGCTGTCAGCAATGCGGTCAAGGCCTGATGGTCGGTCCTGAGGGTGAAACGCCGTCCGTAGAGGTAAAGGTGCCACCTCTCTGAAGCCCAAACACAGGCAAGCGCCTCACGTTCACCCACAGAGTAGCGCTGTTCTGTTGGTGTTAATGCCCTGGAGGCGAAGGCTACAGGTCTCTCCACCCCGTCCTGCACCTGTGAAAGGACTGCACCAATAGCCCGATCTGAAGCATCACAAGTGACTAGAGTCAGACATTCAGGGTTGATGTGGGCTAGTACCGGGGGTGTTGTGAGCTGGGCTTTCAGTGTTTGTACGGCCTCAGAACATGCTGTAGTCCAGTGCCATGGCTCTTCTTTTTTAAGCAGCTGGCGGAGAGGTGCAGTGGTGTGTGAGTAATGGGGCAGGAAACGGAGATAATAGGCCGTCATGCCTAAAAATGAGGCCACTTGAGAGGCCGAGGTCGGCTCTGGAATCCTGTGTATGGCATCGACATTGGACTGTAGAGGGGAAATCCCTTTGGCTGACAAGTGGAACCCCACAAAGTCGATGGCTGGGGCAGCAAAGCAGCATTTTTCTGGGTTCAGAGTCAGGTTGTTCTGAAGAAGGGCCTGAGCCACCCTCTGGAGGTGCTCGTTGTGTGTCTCGATGTCTTGGGCATGAATAACAATGTCATCCAGAAAAACCGCTACCCCAGGGATGCCAGCCAGTATTGTGCTCATCACCTTCTGAAAGCAGCTAGGGGCGGAGCTTAACCCAAAGGCCATTCGAGTGTACCGGAACACCCCAGCATGCGTCACGAAAGCAGTGAGGTCCCTGCTGGCTGGGTTGAGTGGTACCTGCAGGTAGCCCTGACGTAAGTCAAGCTTTGTGAAGACTGTTGAGCCGTGAAAGTGTGCAGTGAGCTCCTCTGAGGTAGGCAAAGGATATCTGTCTGGGATAACTGCCTTATTCACCAAGCGTAGGTCCACACATATTCTTATTCCCCCAGATTTTTTTTTTGCAATGACTAGGTTTGAAATCCAGGGAGCAGCGTTGACTGGTTCAATAATTCCCATGTCCAGGAGTGTCCCAAGTTCGCGGGTGACCTCGTCTCTCAAGGCAAAGGGGATCCTGCGCAGGGGCTGGATGACAGGTGACACATCTGGGTTCACCAGAGGCCTGTGTGTGAAGGCTGAGAGACAGCCTAGGCCTTCGAACAGAGCCGGCCACTTTTGCTGCCAAGTGGAGGTGATGTGGTGAATGTCGGAGCCAGCATCATCCCTGAGCGTGAACCCCAGGCCTGTGAACAGGTCCAGGCCTAGAAGGTTGGCTCCCCTCCTCGCAATGTGAAAGGGGAAAGATGATAGGTGCTTGGAGCCATAGTGAACCGGCACGTGGAGCACACCTAGGATGTCAATCCTGGAGCTGTCATAGCCACATAGAGCGGTGGCAGGATGTTCTAATGGCAGGTGAGAGAAAAACTTATAGTAAGTGCTTGAATTTAGGAGCGATGCAGCCGCACCAGTGTCCATTAATAAGGGTAGGGTTACTTCAGCTAACTGGACGGTACATGTTTTGAAAGCCACCTGACCAGCAGTCACATTTCTGATCTCTGTATAGTTGTGCTGAGCTGGTGGAGGTCCAGTGTGTTGTGGGAGAGTGGCTGGGGCTGAACGGCACATCTTGGCAAAATGGTTTTGCTTCAGACAGTTTCTACATTGTTGTCCTCTGGCAGGGCAATGCTGTGCCTTAGAATTGTGTGATTTAGAACCACATTTACCACATACCTCTGCAGTTCGCCTATTGTTCTGTCTCTGCGTGAATTGTACCGGGAAACCTTGCTCTGAACACCGACTGTCGTTGGCGGAGTGCATGCTGGTGTGATAGGCAGGCTGCAACTGCTCTGCCGCTCTGTCCGCGAGGGGGCGCGCGCCCGCCAGCTGAGACGTGCATTCCATGGCTGTCTCGACTTGCAGCGCTATCTCCACAGCTCTGTTTAAAGTCAAATCGTCCGCTTCTAGTAACAGCTTTTCTCTTGTTTTCTCACACGATGTCCCTTCAATGAACTGGTCCCGAATTATTTGATCTTGCAGAACCCCATAGTCACACAAGCGCGCCAAGTCTTTTAAGTCTGTCACGTAGATTCGAACTGACTCACCGGGTCGTTGCAGGCGCTTCCGAAGTTTATACCGACGGAGTAAAGTCCTTTGGTGGCCAGTGAAATGGGTCGTCAAGAGGGTAACTGCAGCATCGTAGTCGTTGGGCGTCCCCAGATTGCGAAAAATGCGTTGCCCCTCCACTCCCAGACAATGGCGGAGGAGCGCCATTTTCCTCTTGTCGGTAATGTCATCAAAGCCTAAAGCGTCCAGGTAGACTGTGAAACTCTCCAGCCAGTTTGCCCATGGGACTGGAGGATCTCCGGGGACAGCAAGAAAGTGTGCAGGTGGGGGTAGACCAAATTCAGCCATCCTCGTCGCCAATATTATATTTACGGAAGAGGCGAGACACACAGGATCTGTATTATATGTTTTTTTACTTTTTTCTCCACATCCACGCCTGCGCACAACATAAACATCACGCAGCTGATTCCATGACAACCAACACAGCTAGTTTACTTCATAATAGTACCCCCCTTGCTTATTCCTAGCAGTGTGTAAATAAATGCTTTTAGTTAATTATGTGAACACAACAGTGACCTGGGAAGACGAGACTATCATGGTGAGAACAAGACAAAGGCTGTCATGTTTTGCACATTCTCTGCAATTAGTTGTACATGATGGAATGAAAGAAGCCAAGGCCTTTTCTTCAGCACTTGCCAAAATGTCAAAATTAACCTCATTACTTCACACAAGTACTACATTTAAAGAGCGATTTGAGGCTACATTTGGGACAGATAGATCAATTCCTGCAGCTACATCCACACGCTGGAACAGTACATTCAAGCAGCTACAGGCCCTTACAGCACTTGACCATAGGGATCTCACACAAATTTGCAGTTCAGACTTTCAACATGTTTTTTTTTCAGTTCGTGAATGGAATCAACTGAAGGATTTAGGTTCTGTTCTCTTTCCTTTTGCGGAAGCAACAGACCTTACAGAGGGTGAGAAAATGGTCACTATTAGTATGGTGGTCCCCACTGTTCTTGATTTAAACACTCATCTGCTCCAAATATCAGAGTCACGAAGTCATTGCCGGCCACTAGCCTCAGCCCTTCGGCAATCACTTTTAAAGAGATTCTCTGGGATCTTTGTGAGAACCAAAATGGTTGAGCAAAATGGGAAAGAGGACCAGTTCAACCATAATGTCTATTTCTTGGCAACAATGCTTGATCCTCAGTTTGGCCTGAACTGGGTTGATCTAGATGTAAACAACAATGAGAGTCCAGATTCGGTGAAGAAATTCAGAGAGGATCTGAAAAGAACACTTATAGGTAATGCATTTTATTTGCTTTAATAACCTAAAAATGATTTGTCTGCATTTTATTCTGAAGCAAACTTCTTATTTGTCTACCATATATACTCTGTATACTGCAGAGCATAAAAATATGCAGTAGGCATACAATAATGGTCCTTATGTCCCTAAATCCAAATAATGCATTTTAACGTGTGTTATTTGTGCATGTTTCATATTTTTCAGATACTTTGACTGCAGAAGTTGAGGCCATAGCAGATGGAGACATGCTGCATTCTGGAGGTGATGCTGATGAAAGCACAGATTCTCCGCCTGGCAAATGCCCACGACTTCTAGCTCGCTATCGAGCCCACAAGCACCTGAGCCACTCAGCTAAGGATGCATGCATTTCAGCTCAGATACACAAGTACTTTGATGCCATTCAAGACACAGACACAAATACAGCACTTGAATTTTGGTCGACAAACAGGGAGAGATTCCCACAGCTTTACTCTCTGGTTGTAAAAGTGCTGTCTATTCCAGCATCCTCTGCACCAGTAGAGCGTGTCTTTAGCAAAGGTGGCCTCATCGTGAGACCATATCGTGCACGCTTAACTCATAAAATGGTCACAGCGCTTGTATTTTTGAAAAGCAATATGGCCCTGGTTTAGTGCTTGACTGTGCACTATAGTACATTTCATGTTCAGTGTTCATTACAACTCATGTTACAAGACCAGAGAGCTGTGTTCAGAAAGGAGTTTGTTGTTGATTAAGCACCGTAATAAAGCTTTAAGTTTGTTATGACTAGCTGATAGATTTAAATTCTAGTCTGAGTATTTCCTCAGCCTATTTAAATGTGGGGGAGAGGCATTAAATAATTGAAATGTCAGCTTTAACTGGAGGACAATATAGTGTGATACAATAATAAAACAGGTTAATTTGTATTTTCATGCACTTGTAATACAATAAAAGTTCTACATATACCCTTCTTTTCTTTGAAACCATTTTTGATAGGAAACTAGTTCTGTTGACATAAAATAAAAATGTTCAATGGCAATGACAAGATGTAATAGTGGTATTTTTTATTACATTTTTATATTGCCATTGGATTAATGGGTTGAAAGGTTAAAATATTAATAGAATGTAAAAATTTACAATACCAATTTATAATCTTTTTTAATTTAATTACTTTCTGGACTCGGGCGGACTCGACTCGGACTCGGCCTTTAAGAACTCGGACTTGAGTCCAACTCGGCCCCTTTTGGACTCGGTCTCGGACTCGGACTTGATGTTTAAGGACTTGGTCTTGACTCGTACTCGACTATCCTAGCCCCTAAAAAAACTAGGACTGTTTCTTTTGCTCACACAGCTCCATGGTACACACCTGAGCTACGTCAGGTCAAAGCTAAAGGACGACGTCTTGAGAGGCTCAGCAACAAGACAGGACTCACAGTTCACAAAGAAATGTACACGGAACATGTTCTCCATTATAAAAACATGCTGAATACAGCTAAGAATATATATTACGCGAATAGCATCAATGAGGGTGATGGGAACACAAGGAAACTTTTCTCTACAGTGAAAAGGCTGCTGAAACCTGCAAATTCAAACACCAACAACATCTCGGATGATTACTGCTCTGCTTTCCTTAAGTTTTTTGATTAAAAAATCTCCAAAATCCACCAACAACTGGCCATGGCGAACACCACACAGGCTGCACTGTCAACATCATTTGTGATACATTTAGCCCCATCTGCTGTTTTCAGTAACTTCAGTCTTCCAACTGAGGAGTTTATCTCTGAGCTCATTACTAAATCTAATTCTTCTACATGCCACCTGGACCCCATCCCTACCTTCCTTGTAAAGACCTGTCTACCTACTATAACACCACTGATAACCTCCATTATCAAATCATCTTTGTCAACTGGTATAGTCCCTGCATCACTAAAAACTGCGATAGTTAGACCCACATTGAAAAAAACAGGACTGGACTGTAATAATTGTAATAACTATCGTCCCATATCAAATCTGCCCTTCATTTCAAAAATGCTTGAGAGAGTGGTTGCAATCCAACTCCAGACTTATCTTCATGATAATAACCTTCTTGAACAATTTCAATCTGGGTTCCGGTCACGGCACAGTACAGAGACAGCCCTTGTTAAGATTACTAATGATCTTCTCCGTGCAGCTGATGCTGGCCTACTATCCGTTCTCATCCTCCTAGACCTCAGTGCCGCTTTCGACACAATATCCCACCAAATATTGCTAGAGCGGCTTGAAAGTATAGGGGTCTGTGGAACTGCCCTTAAGTGGTTTGCACACTACCTGACAGACCAGACATTTTTGTCAAAATTGAAGATCACCAGTCAGAGAGCGCAGCACTCCAACATGGAGTTCCACAGGGATCAGTATTGGGGCCGCTTTTATTTATCATTTACCTCCTCCCGTTAGGAAATATTTTCAGACATCATGGCATTAACTTTCACTCCTATGCAGATGATACACAGCTTTATGTATCTACTAAGCCCACTGCTACACTTCCCCCAACCACCCTTGTCACCTGTATCCACGACATCAAGGCATGGATGACCACCAATTATCTCCAGCTAAACAGTAACAAAACAGAGCTATTGGTCATTGGCACTCCATCCACACTCTCAAAATCCAACCTTTCATCAGTATCTATTGGGGAGGATGTCATACCAGTCTCCAAACAGGTTAAGAGCCTGGGAGTTATTTTGGACAGTACCCTTTCATTTTCCAAACACATCAATTACATCTGTCGGACGGCTTATTTTCACCTCAGAAACATTTCAAAGCTGCGCCCCTCACTTTCGCAACACTCCACTGAAGTCCTTGTCAACACCCTGGTGACCTCTCGCATCGACTATTGTAATGCGATCCTGCAAGGAATCCCCAATAAATTACTCCACCGGCTCCAACTTCTCCAAAATTCAGCTGCACGCATCATCACCCGTACCAAGTCTACCGACCATGTCACACCCCTGCTGATACAACTGCACAGGGTCCCAATATCACAACGAATCAGATTTAAAGTCTTGTTAATGACATTCAAAGCCCTGCACAACCTCACCCCTCCATATATCACAGAACTGTTACAGACCTACATACCCTCACTTTCACTTCGTTCATCATCAGCAGGATTACTGGTAACACCAGACATCAGACTCTCCGCAATGGGAGCAAGGGCTTTCTCCCATGCTGCACCAAAACTCTGGAACTCTCTTCCCCCTCATATTCGTGCTATAGACTCTATTTCTCAGTTCAAAACCACTCTCAAAACCCATCTTTTCAAGTCAGCTTATAAACTTTAAGCACCCCTCCACCTCATTAGCATTAGCTAACTAGTTGTTTTTAAATTCTTTTAATAGCAGTTAACAGTTTATTTTTAGACATTAATGTTATTTTACTTATTTTATTTAATTTTTTTTTTTTTGTAAGGTGACCTTGGGTGGTTTGAAAGGCGCCTAAAATTAAATGTATTATTATTATTATTATTACTCCCCCCGGCTGACAGCCTCCCAGAACACTGTTTGTCAGTCACAGACTAGTGAACTCATTGTCACATCACCAACTGACAACGCCTCTCACTCACACCTGCTGACAACTGCACTTCCTGAACAAGACTGCAGCAGCGCTCACACCGAGGTACCAGACAGTGCTGTCTTGGTGATCTGCACCCACAACGAGCCACACGAGACATATCCTCACTGCTTATCAATCAACACACAAGACCCCACACAAAAACTCCCGGGGAATCTCATCGAGAAAGGAGTGGCACGAAAACTCTACCTAACCATCACCTTGGAAAAGGAAATGAGGCTCGAAGCACTGGTGGACACCGGCTCTGATCTCACATTAATCTCTGCTCTACTGTTTGAAAAACTCCAGTTTGAAGCTCAAAGACAGAATCAAACTCTTAATTTCCACACTTGAGAGCTGAATGTGCAGTCATACAGCCAAAACGACATCCAACTAAGAAACGTAGCTCCCATTCACCTGGCGATCGGTCCTATGAGTCTAGTACATCCTGTCTACGTCTCGCCAATGAACATTTATCCATTTCTTATAGGCAAAGACCTTCTGGAACGATTCGATCCGTTACTGGACTTCAAACACCTGAAAGTTTGGGCTCAAGTGCGTGAACCCCTCCCCCTCCAGCCACACAAAGCTGCTGAGCCAGACTGTCAGGTCACGGAGTTCACGGGAATTCCCTCAGCCAGCCATGAGGACCCAGTCCCAACAGCTGATCAGGGTTCAAGTTCGCTACTCTGCACTTTCAAAACCACCCAAGACTCTGATAACTACTGTCCCCAGGTAAAAACTGACCTACAGCTGCAGGATATAACCACAACAGACATTATTCTGGCACTATGGGCAGACAACTCAGCCATAAGTCTCTCACTATTCAATGCAATCACTGAAAATACACCGGACCTGCCCTATACCAGCAAACGCACACGTTTCCCTTTGAGCTCACATCCATCCTCCATGATATCTGCCAAAGGGATCTCTGCTTTGAACTTGAAATGGAATCACCGGTGCCTGACACATTACTTCCTGATCCTTCCGGGCCCAGCCCACGATGTCTACATTGGAGCAGACATCTTGATTTGCCTCAAGGCTCATGTGGACATGTTTAATGAAGTTGTATGGGCCCCATTGACTTTACAGCCACCTGTTCCCATCAATCATGACAATCTACTGTCAGAGCAGACCATCCCAGAAGTCTGCACCCTAATCAACGAACAAGGAACGGTAATACCAGCTTACACTAAAGGAGTCGCGGTGCGGCTCAACATGCGTCGTGGCCAAACCTTAAACCACACCCTGGGTTTCTTCCAACCTTCACCCGAGTGTGGGGAACTCGGACTCACCCTCGAAGCCACACCCCTCACTGAAGTGTCATCTCGGGTAGTCTATATTCTGTTCAACAACTGCACAGCAACTGACATCAGCATCCCCAGGGCCTACCGACAAGGATGGCTTGTGAGCCACGACTTTCATGACTTTGAACTTGTATTACCCGTCATCGGGCCCATCCCACCTGCACTGATACCTGAAGGGCATACAGACAACACATTGTTCACAGCACCCTTCCAGTTCATTGCCATCACATCTGTCATGTCGGTGGCCAAAGACCATGTGTGCAGAACGGAGCTGACAGAGGACCAACACCTCGCAGTGTACACAGTCTCCCACCAGCCTGTCGGTGAGACTGAGGCACCTGCTACGCCTTTAAAAACCAACCCAACTGATGACACGCCAACCAAAGAGCCGTATCAAGGTTTTGAATCTCAAGTGCAACAAATTCTACAGGATGCTGATGCACTTCAGGACGATGCAGACTGCCAAAGGCTACGACAAGTCCTTTATAAATTCAAAGAATCCTTCGCCAAAGACTCTTTAGACTGTGGTCTTACCCACCTCCACACGGTGCGCATCCCCACGCACCCCGAGGCTCCTCCCACTTTCGTCAAGCAGTATAAAATTCCCATCGCCTCACATGAACCGGTGCAGGAAATCATCGAATCCATGCTTGAGAAAGGGGTCATCCGGACATGCAACAGCACTCTGCTCCAATATGGCCCGTTCTCAAACCTAATGGGAAATGGAGGCCCACTATTGACTATCGAAAACTAAATAAACAGGTGCCATTGTCACGGTGGCCCATGACCCAGCTAGAACAGGAAATACCCCGAATCAGAGGAGCCACCATCTTCTCTACACTCGATGTGGCCTCGGGATTCTGGACTATTCCAGTGCACCCAGACGACCAACACAAGCTGGCATTTACATTCGGCAACCGACAGTACACCTTCAACAGGTGCCCGTTCGGGTATGCCAACTCACCAGCTGAGTTCAACATCTTCCTGAACAAAGCCTGCCCAGACGCAAGGATGAGAGGTAACCTGATTTACGTCGACGATGTGCTCATGAAAAGCAAGACGGTGGACAACCACCTGAAAGAAATAGACTATGTTTTGAACCAGTTATCCGCTGCCGGCACCAAAATAGCCCTCCACAAGGGACAGTGGTGCCGTGTCAAGGTCAACTACGTGGGCCTGCTCATCGGACCCCATGGCATTGAACCACAATCAAACGATATTCATGCCATTCAAAACATCAAGCCTCCCACTAACGTCTCTGAACTACGAAGTTTTCTAGGGGTATGCAATTACTCTCGACAGTTCATCGAAAACTATTCAGACATCGCCAGGCCTCTAACAGCTCTGCTAAAAAAGGACTGCCCTTTTGTCTGGTCAGACGCTCAGGAACAGGCCATGGCGGAACTAAAAAGACATTTATGCACAGCTCCATGCCTTGCTTACCCCGATCCGCAAAAAGAATTCCACCTGGAAGCTGGGTTTTCGGACCAATGTCTCAGTGCTGGCCTATACCAACGGCATGACCAAGACAAAAAGGTGGTCACATATGCCAGCAAGACACTTCTCCCTCCAGAATGTAAATTCTCAGACTGTGAAAAAGCTTTGCTCTGTACAGTATGGGCCATTCAGCGTTTTTCCAACTACATTGGGGCACAGAAAGTCATCATAGAAACTTGCCACCAGCCCGTCATGTTTCTCAACAGCCAGCGCATCACAAATGCGTGGTCACAAATTCACGCATAGCCACATGGCTAATGGCTCTCCCAGGACGAAATGTTGAGGCCCGATATGCACAGAATCACAAGTCTGCTCTGGGCAATGGCCTGGCTGCATGCCAAAACTGCTCTGACAACTCACCTGCTGCGACGCTGGACACACCAGAGCCCCAGCAGCCACAACTAACCTGTCACAGATACTTTGAACAGAATGCGTGCGAAGGCATGCCCACAGCTTACGTCGACGGATGTTCCTACAACCACGAGGGCATCCTAAAGGCAGGTGCAGGGGTACTGTGGGTCGACAACCACCCATGCCTACCACAACACTTCAAGCTGGGTCCCCAGTCATCACAATATGCAGAGATAGCAGCCATTCTCATAACTCTGCAAATCGCAGCAGCCCATAACATCAAATAACTTCTCATCTGCACAGACTCTAACTATGCCAGACTCAGTTTTGTGTGCCATCTCCCGATCTGGAAACAAAATGGTTTCAAAACTGCAAACAACAAGCCAGTCAAGCTCCAACATCTGTTCCAGGAATGTGATAACATCACGACAACACACGATGTCATCGTATACTGGAAGAAAGTAAAAGGACATTCTAAACTGCCAGGCCAAGACAAAGACTTTAATGACCACACTGACGCCCTCGCCAAAGCGGGCGCCCTACACGGGGAGCTGTAGTCTTCCCCAAACCCCAAACCCAGCCCCAGTGTTGCAGTGCTAACCCGCAGCAAGCGGCCCTTGCCTGCCACAGCGCCTGCGTCACAGCTGCTATCGCTAACTCCACAAATTTCCAACAACGACATTGCGGATATGCAAGCCTCGGACACTGCTATAAAGACAGTTCTTGCCCACCTCTCTGACCCCACCACCAACCCTATCGCACCTTCGGACCTCACCGCTGACTCCGACCTCAGACATCTACATAACTCCAGACACATGCTGCGTGTGCGGGACGACATTCTATGGTTTGGCCCTGATGACACCACATCACCAAGGCTTGTGGTGCCACTGTGCCAGAGGGGGGTGATGCTAATGCACGCCCACAACACACCATATGCTGGACACCACGGTACCAGAGCCACGTATGAGACACTTAGACAAGTGGCATACTGGCCAGGTATGCAACAAGACGTGGCAGAGTATGTGAGAGAGTGCTTGGTCTGCTGTCAGTTCCAACCATCAAACCCAAATCACAGAGCCCCATTGCAACGCAGAGGAATCACGTTCCCGTGGTCAGACCTCCAAATTGACTGGGTAGGACCCCTGCCCAGATCAACCAGAGGCAACAAATACTTTCTCACGGTGGTGTGTCAGTTTACCAAGTGGGTAGAGTGTTTGCCAGCACCCAACGACACTGCCCAAACAACGGCATATCTCCTGATGAACCACATCTTCTCCCGGTTTGGACTGCCACTAAGAGTCAACTCAGAGCGAGGCACCCATTTCACGGCCGAGATCATGCAAAAGATCTGGAGATGTCTAGGGGTGCAAGCTAAAATTCACATCAGCCACCATCCGATCTCATCTGGGCAAGTAGAAAGATCTAAGCGAACGGTGGTCACCATGCTAAGAAAGTACGTGTCGGCTTATCAGAAAGACTGGGATGTGAAACTTCCCCTGGTGCTGATGGCCATCAGAGCCACTCCGTAGGAATCAACACGGGTGTCTCCGATTGAACTTATGACTGGGCGTCAGATGACCCTGCCACTACACCTGTTGTACCAACCAGGAGACCACAACCTTGTCACCGCCTACACCACGTCCCAATATCTGGACGAGCTCCATAAACACTTGAAAACAACTTTCGCTTTCGCCCAGCAACACCTGAAAAACAGCGCTGAAGGCCAGAAAGCATATTATGACCGAAAGGCATCACACCAGGAACTCAGCGTGGGCGACAAAGTCCTGTATTACAGTTTCGCCTTGCCACCCAAGCAGCTGTCAAAAAAGTTCCTGCCCCACTGGACTGGACCTCATGAGATTGTGAACAAACTCTCCCCCGTTGCGTACCAAATCCAGCTAAAACGGGGACCAAGAGAACCAGTTCTCAAATGGGTCCACCGCAACCAGATTAAAAGACATGTGGCCACTAGCAGGGACAGACAGGAAGAGGCCAATGCGAGCTAAACTCAACCGCCGTCATCGCAGCGAAAAGACTGTCCCATACAACCCGGGACAAACCTCACTGACCTGTGCCTTCTCTCTTTCCAAATTTCCTCCATACCTCTCTCTCTTGCCTGTAACAGGATGCTGCTGTGGATTGTCATCACGTGCCTTCAGTCGACCAGAGGCCAGCCGCCAGCCGACATCATCTCACCAGGACCGGCCTCGGGCATTGTGATGAGAGAGCAACCGGGACTTCTGATTACTAACTGCCGAACCCACACACAGAAAGTGTACGTGCGACTCGACCCTCGAAATGTCTACCGGGCGCACTACCCAAGAGCAGTAGCCCAGTACAGCTGGGCAGGTGCCCGATGGACCGAAACCGCCCTCAGCCACGCTGAAGCCGATGTCGAGCACATGCTGAACCAACTCGAAAAGATGACTGTCACCCAGGCTGAATTGGGAGGGCATAACAAACGTTCCAAACGGATCCTGGGAGCGCTGCTCGGAGCCGCTGCAGCCGTAGGCACACTGTTCAACATTGGTATGTCCAATGTCAACGCCGTGAACATCGCCACTGTGCGACGACATGTAGCCAAAATCCAGACGGAACTTCCACAGTTAAAAGATCAACTCACCATGCAAAGCGCATCCCTGACAACCATAGGCAAGACACTGAGAGGAACAGTGACAATTCTCAACACGCACAGCGTCATGTTGAACCAGACTGTGAGCTCCATGAAACAGCTGTTCACAGTCTTCCAGAATGACTTTGCCCAAACCCAGTTGGTCACCGCATTAATGACCGACATGCTCCGAGAAGTGAGCTCCTCCATGGACAGCTTAGCCATGGGTAGGATCCCGCCATATTTGATACCCCTAAGCCTGGTGCAAACCGTGCTGGCGTCAGCCATCACCACCCCCACTGATCCGCTACAAACACACCTTGCCTACTCCTTGGGCAGTGCCATTCCACTGTATGTTGACCCTGCACAGCGAGAGGTGGGCTTTCTCCTCAATTTGCCCATTATAGAATCAAGCCGAATCTACCGACTCAAAGACGTTGTCAACGTAGGATTCTGGCAGAGCAACACCCATTTTAAAGTACGGACTCCAGACGTGGTAGCTTACCACGACAGCGACCCACAGCTGTACCTAGCCCCTAATCTGCACATGTGCACACTCACCAAAGATATACACTACCTCTGTCCTAGCAAACCTTTTCTCAGGGATAATACAGATGAAATTTGCGGCCTGCAACATCTGGCTAACTACGCACGTTGTCCGGCTGATGCTAAGCCTTGCGGCCAAGTCACCTTAGACGCAAGCCGAAATTGTAGGAAACCGATGGCTCGTGAACACTCCAGTGAGGTCGGCGACACTGACCTATGACCAACACGACACCGCTACACGTGTCAATCTGCTTAACCAAAGCATGTGGATTCAAGTTCCCCGAGGAGCCATCCTCCACCTGGATGACCTGGCCTTGTACCATCTCCCGAGTGAAGAGTACCAAGCCGAACTAGAGATTCCATCTTTCTTTAGGGACCGCAATTTCACTCTAGATCCAGAACTGGATAATTGGATTGAAAAAGGGGGGTCACAAATCATCGACATAGCTCCCCTGGACTCCCCTGGACCCCTTCAAGCCTTGTCTCGACTGCCCATCCTGAACACTTCACCTGTCGTCCAAGCCTGGACCGCAGCGGACACTGCACTGTGCATCTCTACCATCATCGGACATACCCTAACCCTGGGCTTGGCCTATATCCTGTACAGAAGAGTCAACGCAATCCGAACCTCCACAGCCAAGCTCACGAGGCAGTCTCTGGAGGCTTCCGGAAAAAGCCCTCGGAGAGATGACACCCCGCCAGAGAATGCTGCAGACCTCATCGAACTAAGCCCTCAGTTTTAGCAACCACCTGCAGCCTCCTCCCATCCGATGCACCTGCCATCTGACCATTGTTACCGTGATGAGTCGACGAGGCCCACACACACACATGCCCTGTCGACTCATCAAGTGGGGGACTGTAACACAAAGCAGATGATCAGTTCTGCATGTGATTAAATTACTGAAATCCTCCCGTGATCAACCCCCTCTAGTCTCTGGGACTTGATTAAATTACTGGAATCCTCATTTACAAACACCCTCTATTCTCTTGGACTGCGACATTCAGAGCAAATGGCGCCTACCATTTGCGTAAATCATTGATCTCTGATCCGAGAACACAAATCTCTTCCTGAGTAAACAAAAAACCTTCTGTTCAACTGTTCGGCTAAGATTTGCTGACCAGCGAGGCGCCAAGCTGGCTGGAGATCCCGCTGAGCCTCCAGGGATTTCCACAGCATCTAACACCACACAATAAGCCACGATTGTTTAACAGATATTCGACCAAAGTACACTGATTGAAAACTCATCAATTCAAGGCACGCACATACATACTGATTTCCCCTGAGGGGGGAGAACGCGAGTTCACCCAGCCGCGTGAACTTTGGAATGACTTTACACACACACACAAAACACAGAGACACTCTCATCCCTGGACACCGTGATCAAATTTACCCTTAAATGTATTGAAATGTATTTGTGTTGTGTTTCACGGTCTCCGTATGACACATTGATATAACTATAAGCTTTATTGGTATGTAAGCCATTTTGATATGCGTTCAATTATGCAGAATCATGTTTCTTCTTGTTATTAACTCACAGAATCACCATCCGTGGTATCGTTTTGTTCAAGAGAACCCAACGGTGTTGAATTCTTAACTCAAAGTATAAAATTATGCATTCTGTCATTTATATCAGTTTATAACAGAATAAATCTCCGCCGCACCTCTTCCCAGAGGGCTGTACTTAGCGAACAAAGAAAGTTTTGGCGCCACACGTTCTCCCAAATGATTGGTCTAGGCACGTGAGAAAGGCGTGGCTTAGTTCCTTCAAAACACGGAACCACACTCCCTTCTGTGCAGTTCGCCAGAGAGAGATCCACCCCCTTCACTCCACGCTCCAACCGGAGCCTTCATTTGCTTTCTAATTTCGTTTTTATTCTTAGTCCTTTTCTTTTATCTACCTCAGTTTGATATTTTGTCCTTCGTTCAGTGTATTCACGAACGAAACGAATTTAAGACATCTTTTGGCAAAGTTTGCGTACCAGCTGAGTTACCATCATCTAACTCCGCCCTGACGACCCGTCGAACACGTGGCTCCACGCATCCTTTTCGAACCAGCTGCACAAAAAGGGGCCATATCAAAGCAAGTAACGTTACAAGTCTTAATATCGCAATCTGACAAGAAATGCTGTTTTAAGGTTGTCTAGAAATTACTAAAAGCCTTTGGGGTCTCATTTTGAAGTAACTGTTTGAATTGTTTTGTCTGAGAAGATCTTTCTCTTTCTCTCTCACACACACACGCTCTCTCATACACACTTTTTCTCTCTCTCACCCATTCTCTTTCTCTCTCTCTCTCTTTCCTCCTCTCTCTCCAATATTTCGTATTTCCATTATTTTTGTATTGTTTCGTTTTCGCTTGCGTGATTTAAGTAGTCTATGTATCCTTAGTGTTTTATTAAACTCCATAATCTTTTGAGGTGAATCTGTGTTATTGTGTTCCTGACCTGAAGTCCCTGAGAATGTTGATTTAAGCTACAACGCTCTACTTAGTTTGAATATTGATATCTAAAGTGCCTTAATTACACGAAAATATCATTCCTTGTGGCCAGAGGAAGGTTATTGTCGTGTTTGCAGGCTGGTAAGTTCTGATAAGAAAATCTTGCATACAGCACGCTGGACGGACAGTTTGCATGTTAACTGAATTTGACTTACAACAAAATTTACCCTGATAACTGATATGATTTTACCGACCTATATGAATAGTTACTATGAGCCATTGTGCTAACGATTCATATATGGTGCTATTCCCTATTTGAGATAATTTAATTTATGTATTCGATATAAATATTCATCATCTTATGAATATTACCCCTCATTTGAGTTAATAATTCCCTAAACAAGTCATTGTCGCTACATAGCCTAGGCTACATTGGGAAAAACACTAATAACATATTATTTGATGACTTTATTTTTGACAAAACATACTTTATTTAACATATGAGCAAAAATTGGCAAACAAAAGCTTATTTGAGGTGGCAGATATTTTACAGTAAAAATGTATAATCTATCCAAAACTAGTCAACGAAATGTTGTCTTTCATATGTCTGTAACATAGGTCTTTCGTTTTTATTATAAGGAATATAAAAGCGGATCATTCATTCACACACAGAAACGCGATTCAAATTTAAACCGTCTTTTTGCGAGTTGTGGTAAACAGCACGTTTCAGAATTGACTTCACTGACAGAGAGAAAGCAGAACTCGCATCATGTTTATTTTTCTTTATCTGGCAAAAAGCACAACACTTTGTTTTTATTGTGAGTATACACAAAAATAATACACACTTAAAGCTCCAATATGTAACAATTTTGTAATAAAATTTCCGAAAATAACTTGCACAGTGTGATATATTTCCTCCAGTTCTGTACTTACAATATCTCAAAAGTCTCCAAAGATTTTTTATTTCAGAGAAATTCCGATTTTAAATAACTGTCCGTCCCGGAAAAGAAATGTCGCCTCTTAGCAGTGTTGGGGGTAACTCATTACAAGTAACTTGAGTTACGTAATCAGATTACTTTTTCAAGTAACTAGTAAAGTAATGCATTACTTTTTCAATTTGCAATAAAATATCTAAGTTACTTTTCCAAATAAGTAACGCTAGTTACTTTTTCACATTTATTGACTGACAGCTCTCCTGTCCCCATGTTGAGAGAAACAAAGGTGGTGTGTGCGCTGTGTAAACATGATGGTTATTGTAGTTCTAGAGTAAATGTGAACTTACTCACCTCACTGCTCAAAATAAATAAAAACAGTAAAATGCAATCTCAACTTTTTTTTTTACTCAACTTTTATAATTAACTATTAAATTACACAAATATACTTTGTGAATTTAATCTCACTTTATTAATGTCTTTGCTGCTGACCTTCAATGATCTAATTCAACCATACTAATAAGCAAAAATTACTTAAGATTTAGAAATAAGAGTGTTGAACTTCCTTCTCCTGTATATTATTGTTCTTTAATCCAGAACAGCAACGCGAGCGGCACCCTTTACTGTACAAGCGTAAATTTACATTTTCTTCAGCCTGAGGCTTATTCAGTTCACTTTTGGTGTGAAAGGGCCTTAACATTTGCCAAAAATATAACTTTTTTGTTGGTTTTGTTATTAAAAAAACAAACAAGCAAGCCCAGGTGAGAAGAAAAAGTAACGTAAAAGTAATGTAACACATTACTTTTCATAAAAAGTAACTAAGTAATGCAATTAGTTACTTTTTTGGGGAGTAACGCAATATTGTAATGCATTACTTTTAAAAGTAACTTTCCCCAACACTGCCTCTTAGTGACGCAATGTCCGCTCTATCCTTTTTTTCCGGTGTGGACCATGTGATCAGAGCCCGTCTACATTCTCTGATGTGATGTTCCACCCAGTTTCTTTTACTGTCTATGGTTCCACCACACCGGAATATCACATGGTCAAATGCGGAAGTGGTGGTTATAGCGTTATCCATAGACTGTATGGTTATAGCTGTTATGGATCACGATTACTCTTTGGCGAGTATTGAAGTGCCAACAAAACGAAAGCGTCCATATTCGGATACACGCAGACTGTGTGACAAACGGAGGAATAAAACCGGATAAATATCGGCCAGGCGTTTTCGAGATGGAGAGAGCTGCGCGACAATCTTGGACTTGACAGAGACTCTGCTCTCGCGAGTGTATTGATAGACAGGTAAGCAAATCAATTATTTTTTATTGTACAAGTAACGTAATAGTTACAGTAAAGATGATTTTAACCCTCTGAGGTCGGTAAATGCGCGGGCGCGTTTTGCTGGATTTTCTCCACATTGTAGCACTATAAACTTAAATTACTCCGTCATTTATGGTCATACAGAAAAAAGAAATATAAAAAAAGAATCTGTGACATTTCTACTTTTGTATGTGTCCACTTACAATCAAATCAAAACATTGTGCTTTTGTAAAATAAAGAAAATAAACAGGGTGTGCGTTCTGCCTCTCCGTCGCGGTGAACTTTTTTTTCTTGAGCACGTCTATAAACTGAAACAAAACATAGCGAATACTTGTCACACATTTATGAGCCATATACCTTTATAAATATTTAAGTGTGTACTTTTAATAGATATGAATTACACCACATGCCTGTAATAATATAGCATAACATTTCACGTTCCTTGCAGTTCATTAATTATGATGCCATAAAATAATACGATCAGACATACAGGTAATACAAAAACGAATAAATTACCTCATCCGTGATCATGATTCATTAATTCCATTTAGATACATCGCTAGATGGTGAAAACGCATTAAAAATGACATCTCCCATCGTCACCTCCTTCATAGCGTCATCAAGCTTCGCCTTTGTTATTGTTGGAAACTGTGCCCTCTTGTGGTCACAAATATTTACATAGTGGACCTTTAACAGGATTGATTGATGTATAACACAAGTATGTAAAGTCAAAATCATGAAACACACCATACAAAAGCACTTTAACCCCCTGAGGTCGGCTATCGCGCCGGCGCGATAGGCTCGTTTTTTTCCTAAAAAAATATATATCAAATATTACTTTTTATCTTATATGCTTGTGTTGTACATCAATCGATCCTGTTAAGTGTGTATTATTTTTGTGTATACTCACAATAAAAACAAAGTGTTGTGCTTTTCGCCAAATAAAGAAAAATAAACATGATGCGAGTTCTGCTTTCTCTCTGTCAGTGTAGTCAATTCTGAAACGCGTCCGAAAATGAACCATAACTCAGCGAATACTCAGTCAAACAGGCATACAGACACACAGGCATGAAGCTTGAATTCTCCTCTTTTAAATGAAGTAATTTATATAAAAAACAAATATTCTCAGCTTGTGAAATCTGTATTAAAAGAGAGCGATTCCAGTCGAGCTAATTAGAGCTCATTCAGATGTAATGTGACCCCGCCCACGGAGAGCGCGCGCTATTCAAACGCAAATGTCTGAATCCACGCAAACTGTGAACGCCCCCATATCAGCTCGAGAAAACACATCAGATCATTGTACTTGTTTACACAGTCTCGCAGCGCTGTGAGGAATAATACTATAATGGAAAATTTACCTCAGAAGTACGAGGAGCAACAGATCCGAGGCTATGGAATAATGTAGTAAGTTTTTTTTTCATTCTCAAGTGCGGCGCGTTTCTGTGCATGAATGAATGAATGAACGGCAGAGATGCCGCTGTTTACCACAACTGGCAAAAGACGGTTTAAATTTGAATCGTTTCTGTCTGTGAATGTCTCGCTTTTAGCAAACTGTATTGCTATAGGCTACTGAGGAAAAATCGAGTGAAATATGTTGAAATAAAATGTATTTGTATAAGCAACGTATTAAACTGCAAATTAACATTTATATTTCTTATAATAAAAACGAAAGTTACTATGTTACAGACATATGAAAGACAACATTTCATTGATTAGTTTTGGATAGATTATACATTTTTACTGTAAAATATCTGATTAATGAGGATAGGAGCAGGCTTCACTCAATTTTGATAATACACTTTTTAGAGTGCTGGCCTAAAAATATAATACATAAGAATAGGACAGAGGCCGCACTATGCATAAACGTTTTTTATTCGTTGCACAAACGCGTTTCGGCGTGTGCCTTCTTCAGTGTGCAATCAAACAGACATTGTGACCAATCTTATATGCCCCCACCAATGACACACCCATAAACTCGTAAGCCAATGAATTCAAAGTATGCTACACACATATCAGCAAAAGACAATTAATTAAAGACAATAATTCTAGGCTGCATACAAAATGACTTACAATACACAGATGTTTCATAGACAAGAATAAACCCAGTTTTACAATTATAAAAAAACAAGAATCATCTCAGTTTTATATTTATAAAAAACAACTCAGTGACAACTCTTCATTCAACCCATTGGGAATACATGTGTTTAGATTAAAAATATACCAGGCTTCTCGCTGCAAGAGGCGGTTCTCACGGTCTCCCCCTCTTGGAGCTCGATTAACCACCTCTAAGCCCATGAACTTGAGCATACTGACGTCATGTCCCACTAGATTAAAGTGCCTTGCGACTGATGATTTCTCATCATTCCTTCTGATCGCACATTTATGCTCAAAAATTCGTGTCTTGAGTTGTCTCATGGTCTTCCCCACATAGAACAAGCCACAGGGGCATGTCAGTAAATACACAATAAAAGTAGATACGCATGTGATTCTACCTCTTACTTTGTATACCCTACCTGTTTTCGGATGTTTAAAATGATTTTCCGTGAGCATAAAGTTACATGCTACACAGTTCAAACACTTAAAATTACCTTGTGGAATTTTAGAAAGAAAATGCGTTTGTGTTGGTGCAGGGAGGTGTGAACGTACTAAACGGTCTCTAAGACTAGGTGCTCGTTTAAAACAACTACGCGGCGGGTCTTGGAAAGTTTGCCCTATAACCGGGTCACTTTTCAGAATGTGCCAATGGCGATGCACAATGTTCTGCAACCTATTAGAAATCTGTCCATAAGTTGATACAAATGTAACGGTGTTGTTCGAGTTGTTGTGATAGATGCATTTGGACAATAAATCAGCACGTTGTGTACTGCGCGCGCGCTCTAAGCAGTCACGTACCAAGTGATGCGTATAACCACGGTCAAGAAATCTTTGACAAAGTTCTCCCGCTTGTCGCTCAAATGTTTCCTCATTATGACAGATACGGCGCACACGCAATAGTTGACTATAAGGTAGGCTACGTTTGAGAGAGGGTGGATGGAAACTCTGGTAATGTAAAAATGAGTTACGATCCGTCTCTTTTCTATAGATTTCCGTATGCAACGCGTTATCTGCCTTCCTCACTAAAACATCCAAAAACGGCAGGGCATTATCATCATGTGTCAACGTGAATTTTATAGAGAGTAGTCTAGTATTTACATAATTATGAAAGACAGTTAATTCTTCTTTTGGACCAGACCACACAAAAAATATATCATCAATGTATCTGTGCCACACTTTCAAATGTTGTTTAAAAGGATTATGGTTGTCAATAAAATCATGTTCGAATTTACCCATAAAAAGATTGGCATAATTAGGTGCCATGGGTGAACCCATGGCAGTACCTTGGGTTTGTAGAAAAAAGCTGTTTTGAAACATGAAATAATTTTTAGTTAAAACTTCACTAGCCAATGACAAGATGAACTCAGTATGTGGCACTTGGTTAATCGATAAGTAATATCCTAAGGTCGCTAAACCTGCATCATGTGGGATGTTGGTATATAAGCTGGTTACATCCATAGAGCACAAGATATCAGTTTCATTCACTTCTCCAATACAAGACAGTTTTACCAAAAAATCAGAGGTGTCTTTTAAAAAAGATGGCAAGTTATGTACTAAATCCTTTATATGATAATCAACGAATTTTGACAAAGGCTCGGTCATAGATTGATTCCCAGACACAATCGGGCGGCCAGGCGGATTATCCAACCTTTTATGAATTTTCGGCAAAGTATAAAACACAGGTCTTAACGGATTATTCTGCAGCAAATATTTATATTCTCTTTCATCAATAATTGCGTCAGACAAGGCTCTCTTCAATGTGGATTTAATGTCTTCACCAAATTTCATTGTGGGATCACCGTTTAGACGCACATAAAAGTTAGTGTCACCAAGCTGTCTCTCAATTTCTTGTACATAAGTGTCCCTATCCTGAATGACAATGGATCCTCCTTTATCCGCAGATTTAATTACAATTTCAGTATCAGACATTAATTCGTGCAATGCTTCTTTCTCAGAGTTCATAAGATTGTGTCTAATAGAGTAGTCACCCGGCTTAAAACAGG
The DNA here is from genome assembly GCF_949319135.1 of Squalius cephalus. Lineage (NCBI taxonomy): Eukaryota > Metazoa > Chordata > Actinopteri > Cypriniformes > Leuciscidae > Squalius > Squalius cephalus. The sequence continues at coordinate 26,003,696 of NC_137138.1, read as the reverse complement.
AAAAAACGTCTTGTTCCACCAGTCGACAAAAAGTTTCAACTGAAGAGTTGTTCATGGGAGGAATAAAGGTGCTCTTGGGTTTAAACACAATCTTTTTAACGGCGGGAGAGGATTCCTCGGGTAGAGTAGTGATTTGTTGGCTATATTGTCTTACAGTTCCTTTTGAGTAGAAAGCCTTCAGCCTAATCGATCGAAAGAACTTAAACATTTCTATTTTAGTCATAAAAGGATCATTCCCCTTATCGATCAATTAGGCTGAAGGCTTTCTACTCAAAAGGAACTGTAAGACAATATAGCCAACAAATCACTACTCTACCCGAGGAATCCTCTCCCGCCGTTAAAAAGATTGTGTTTAAACCCAAGAGCACCTTTATTCCTCCCATGAACAACTCTTCAGTTGAAACTTTTTGTCGACTGGTGGAACAAGACGTTTTTTCCTGTTTTAAGCCGGGTGACTACTCTATTAGACACAATCTTATGAACTCTGAGAAAGAAGCATTGCACGAATTAATGTCTGATACTGAAATTGTAATTAAATCTGCGGATAAAGGAGGATCCATTGTCATTCAGGATAGGGACACTTATGTACAAGAAATTGAGAGACAGCTTGGTGACACTAACTTTTATGTGCGTCTAAACGGTGATCCCACAATGAAATTTGGTGAAGACATTAAATCCACATTGAAGAGAGCCTTGTCTGACGCAATTATTGATGAAAGAGAATATAAATATTTGCTGCAGAATAATCCGTTAAGACCTGTGTTTTATACTTTGCCGAAAATTCATAAAAGGTTGGATAATCCGCCTGGCCGCCCGATTGTGTCTGGGAATCAATCTATGACCGAGCCTTTGTCAAAATTCGTTGATTATCATATAAAGGATTTAGTACATAACTTGCCATCTTTTTTAAAAGACACCACTGATTTTTTGGTAAAACTGTCTTGTATTGGAGAAGTGAATGAAACTGATATCTTGTGCTCTATGGATGTAACCAGCTTATATACCAACATCCCACATGATGCAGGTTTAGCGACCTTAGGATATTACTTATCGATTAACCAAGTGCCACATACTGAGTTCATCTTGTCATTGGCTAGTGAAGTTTTAACTAAAAATTATTTCATGTTTCAAAACAGCTTTTTTCTACAAACCCAAGGTACTGCCATGGGTTCACCCATGGCACCTAATTATGCCAATCTTTTTATGGGTAAATTCGAACATGATTTTATTGACAACCATAATCCTTTTAAACAACATTTGAAAGTGTGGCACAGATACATTGATGATATATTTTTTGTGTGGTCTGGTCCAAAAGAAGAATTAACTGTCTTTCATAATTATGTAAATACTAGACTACTCTCTATAAAATTCACGTTGACACATGATGATAATGCCCTGCCGTTTTTGGATGTTTTAGTGAGGAAGGCAGATAACGCGTTGCATACGGAAATCTATAGAAAAGAGACGGATCGTAACTCATTTTTACATTACCAGAGTTTCCATCCACCCTCTCTCAAACGTAGCCTACCTTATAGTCAACTATTGCGTGTGCGCCGTATCTGTCATAATGAGGAAACATTTGAGCGACAAGCGGGAGAACTTTGTCAAAGATTTCTTGACCGTGGTTATACGCATCACTTGGTACGTGACTGCTTAGAGCGCGCGCGCAGTACACAACGTGCTGATTTATTGTCCAAACGCATCTATCACAACAACTCGAACAACACCGTTACATTTGTATCAACTTATGGACAGATTTCTAATAGGTTGCAGAACATTGTGCATCGCCATTGGCACATTCTGAAAAGTGACCCGGTTATAGGGCAAACTTTCCAAGACCCGCCGCGTAGTTGTTTTAAACGAGCACCTAGTCTTAGAGACCGTTTAGTACGTTCACACCTCCCTGCACCAACACAAACGCATTTTCTTTCTAAAATTCCACAAGGTAATTTTAAGTGTTTGAACTGTGTAGCATGTAACTTTATGCTCACGGAAAATCATTTTAAACATCCGAAAACAGGTAGGGTATACAAAGTAAGAGGTAGAATCACATGCGTATCTACTTTTATTGTGTATTTACTGACATGCCCCTGTGGCTTGTTCTATGTGGGGAAGACCATGAGACAACTCAAGACACGAATTTTTGAGCATAAATGTGCGATCAGAAGGAATGATGAGAAATCATCAGTCGCAAGGCACTTTAATCTAGTGGGACATGACGTCAGTATGCTCAAGTTCATGGGCTTAGAGGTGGTTAATCGAGCTCCAAGAGGGGGAGACCGTGAGAACCGCCTCTTGCAGCGAGAAGCCTGGTATATTTTTAATCTAAACACATGTATTCCCAATGGGTTGAATGAAGAGTTGTCACTGAGTTGTTTTTTATAAATATAAAACTGAGATGATTCTTGTTTTTTTATAATTGTAAAACTGGGTTTATTCTTGTCTATGAAACATCTGTGTATTGTAAGTCATTTTGTATGCAGCCTAGAATTATTGTCTTTAATTAATTGTCTTTTGCTGATATGTGTGTAGCATACTTTGAATTCATTGGCTTACGAGTTTATGGGTGTGTCATTGGTGGGGGCATATAAGATTGGTCACAATGTCTGTTTGATTGCACACTGAAGAAGGCACACGCCGAAACGCGTTTGTGCAACGAATAAAAAACGTTTATGCATAGTGCGGCCTCTGTCCTATTCTACTGTAAAATATCTGCCACCTCAAATAAGCTTTTGTTTGCCAATTTTTGCTCATATGTTAAATATAGTATGTTTTGTCAAAAATAATCAAATAATAAGTTATAGTGTTTATTCCAATGTAGCCTAGGCTCTATTCAAGTAATGAATCCTTAACTTTGAAATATGTATGATAAAATGTATACTTTAGTTTTTACAAAGAAAGATTACACTTGAATTGTTGTTGTAATTGTAACCTTTTTAATAAAAAAAAATATATATATACAAGGTAGATGTAAACAAACTAATAAAAGGCAAATATAAGCCTTTTCTTTAAAATAATTTTTTATTGTGTTTTATTAGTGACAAATTTGGGGAGAGGATAAATATTCCAAAACTGAAAATACAGTATGAGAATTAACTGCACAATTACTAGACATGTTTTCCTTTTGATATTATAGGCCAATTTGCAAGCACAATTTGTGGAAAAAAATATATATATATTGAGATGCTTCCAACTGTTGCTCTTGCATTCTTTCTTGTGACACAACTGAATGAATGGCTCATTAAGTATGCGGGCCCCATTGTCTCCAGGTGCGAACCACTAAATATGCATGATCGTTGATGCCCACTCCGCATATTGCCTTTCCAGACAGAAAGTGTTTTGCAAAATTTAAATCAATGCATTGTGTTATGTGAATGATTAGGCAGGATAATTTTCACATCATTTTCAACACTAGGCGATGACATCCATTAGTCACAAGTCTTATTGACATATATTTAGAATGTGTTTTATGGCCTTATTTCAGAAACTTTAGTTTTTAGTTTTTTCAATAACCATGTATAAACATTATTCTCTCAAAAATGAAAACATGTACATGCATGGTGCTCACATATGATGGTAGCCCTGTTTGTGCTATATAGAGTGAATTTACACCTTTGCCATTAATATGTTTATAAGCAACTGAAAAAAGCAAAAATGTCAGGGCATGTCAGAACATCTCAAGGACCCCAAAAACACCTTAGACCCCAGAGGGTTAAAGGGACAACAGGCAACGTTTTTGTGTTTATTAATCATCTTCGTAAGTCGGTATATGGTTAAATGACTCATTACAGAGCGAATGAAGACTCTCTCGCCCGCTCCTACTGCCTGTAGGAAGAATATCCCGCTTGCAAGTTCGGTGTATCCTACCCGCCACCCGCGTCCTTCAGTCTCACAAAGTCTCAGACATCGCGAGAAGCAGGATCAGTTTACGGCAAGCATCCCCAGCACAGAGGCAGGCTAACAAAACCCGGCTAGCGATTGTTGCAAACGTAGGCAATAAACATGTTGCACATATCATGATCGAGCTAGAAAAAACGTTCTGATGTTTTCTTAGACAAGCAAAGGTAAACCATCATTCTACCAGATGAACTTATAGACCTTGCTAATATAACTTTAGACAAATATTAGCCTCCGATATATATATTTTTTATGCTCATTCCCACTCTCCCAAAAAAACTAAACACGAAAGCAGTAGTTCGCCTCGTTCATATCGTTCGTTCCCGGTAAAAATACTAGTATGCATGACAACACAATAAAAAATAAAAAAAACTCGCCATCAGTCGGAAAGAAAATATTACTTACCTCGGTAGACATAACTGGTTTTGAAATAGCCGGTTCCTCTGCTCAGCTGGGTTGACAGCTGATCAGCTGGGTTGCTCGTGGCGAGGGGGGAGGGACAACAGTTTGTTTTTACAACAGTGTGTTTGAAAGCATTTACTACCAGACGCTAGGGGGAGCTTCGTAGAGAAAAAACACTCAGGCTTGCCTGAGGGGTATTGCACAAAAGTAGAATTAAGAAAGCCAGGATAAGTCAAGTCAAGTCAAGTCATCTTCATTTATATAGCGCTTTTAACAACGTAGATTGTTTCAAAGCAGCTTCACAGAGATAAGCGTATAATTTAAGGTAACAGAGATTGTTTAGGCTTTATAGCAGAGTTAAGTTATTTTCCATCTAAAGTTAGTTTTGATTGATTTGCTTCCGTCGCAACGATCATTTGTTATTAAATTAGGGGCCGCTAAGACGACACCATTCCCTCTACACAGACTTTAAACGCGAACCTGTGAGAAACGCTGATGGCGTTCACATGCACATTTAGAATGGGTTCTATAGTTATGTGCATTTGAAAATACGCAGGTTTGGAACTCCCTACAAGCCAAGCCTAAACAAAGTACTTGTCTTTCCTTATAAATTTTGATAAAGAATTTTATTTTATTTTGTTGCTTTGGGGTAGGAACGCGAAACGAATTTTCCCGACAACGCCTTATCTGTAGAGTGGTAGAGGGATCCTCCATAGGGAGAGACTAGTTGGCACTTCAGCACTGCGTTGTCATCGGTCCAGGCGAAGGTCCTTCGTCAGATCTGGATACGGCCTGGATCCGGCAGGCTGCAGGAAAACCTCTGGATAAACACAGACACTAAAATTAGCGTAGATGCCATTCTTCTCATGATGTAACGAGTACATCAGGATTTATGGGAAGTGTTCCCGGTTCCGGCTGACCTAATCTATGCAGCCTAACATTAAATTATAGAAGTCTATAATGTATTATGTGAATGCTAGGTCAAAGAGATGTGTCTTTAGAAACAGAACAGTCGCGGCTTGACCTAGTTTAATCAGTGCATCCTGGCTTAATCCGTTGCACGTTTGCTGAGCCAGGATGAGAACGCGCGGATATGTCAAGCCGGGTGTATATAGTTTGGATAAATGCGCGTTCACGGCATTCTTAAAAAGATCACGAAATCGATCACAGAATCACCGATGCAAAAATGGACAAAACCCGTGAAGCATACTTTTCGCCTAATGAGCAGCAGCTTCTTATGGAAACGTATAAAAAAGTGAAACATATAATATGTAAAAAAGGCAATACAGCTGCTGTAATAAAGCAAAGAGAGAATGCTTGGCAAACAATAGCGGACCGATTGAATGCATAAGTAGTCCAAATAACCAGTGCTCCACTGAAACCCTCATACAATTCAAGGAGTTAGGCCCTACTTGTCATTTTCAAAAATAATTGTATACTTTGCCTTAAATGTGACCAGTGGACATGCATTTAACATGTAAAATAATTGCAAACACCTACCCACTATGTGCATCTATTTGATCTATTTAGTTTATTTTGTCAATAATCTGTTTAATCTTTTTACTCTTATCAATTTGTATGTAGGTTTTGTTTCTAATTGATTTGATGTAATCTATAATCAGATAATTTGCTCTATTTTTATCCATCTAATAGCACCACATCATCACATAGCCTTCACCATACCTAGAGATTGGCATGGAGTTCTTTCCATAAGATCATCTCTCAATGCAAATCATTAGGCTAACTGAAATAAAACCATGCCAATCTCTAGGTGTGGTGAAGGCTATGTGATGATGTGGGGCTATTTTAATTCCAAAGGCCAAGGGAACTTTATCAGGATGCATAGTATCCTGGCTCCATGAAGTAATGGCCTTTAAAAATAAAATTCTGCCTGCCTCTAAGGGAATTTAACATAGGGGTGTCCAGACTTATAAACCCTGTATTTTAAGGAAGAACATTTATTTATTTACGATACATTATTCATTCACAAAGAAAATTGGTGTCCTTAAAGGTTGGATTTTTCCTATTTTTTTTAATTAAGGCATTAAGTTCAATTTCCAAAAGATGATTTTTTTATTCCTCTTTTTAGTCAACTTTAGCATGGGTGTCTAAACTTATGCATAGCACTGTATCTCATCAACTGCAATAAAATATAATATATTGATATTTTTTCTCATTCAACAGTACATTTCTACTCTATACTTGCATATATAGATATACATAGTCTATATTCTATTTCTCATATTGTATTGTATAGTTCTTTTGCACTGTGTTGGCATTCATTGTGGACAGTAAAGTAATAATTGCTCAGGAAAATCTGCTTTCCTCACTGGGTGTATGACAATAAATGCTTTAAATCTCGAATAATATTCATCAAACCTCTGACATTGAAATGAACAGCAGTTTTCAATAATAACTAAAATAACAGTACGCATACTTGGATGAATGACAGTATATCTAGTATTTTAATGCAGGACCATGAAGTGACTAAAACACATTAATATCTAGTAGGATTTAGGGAGGAACTAGCCGATAAATCACTAGGATTAATCTTAGCCTGGTTGTTAGCCTGCTCCGGAGCAGGCTAGCTGCAAAGTGTAAATCTCCATAGTAACTTAATGTAGATTAATTTAGCCTCCCTTCATGCAACCGAGTCAGGGCTAAATTCAGCCAGGATAACTGGAAAATCCCAGCTTAATCTCTTATCTTGCTTTTGTGCAATACCCCCCTGGTGTCCCTTTAAACCCCAATAGAACATTAAACACTACCAGATCTCTCAGGATCTCAGCATCTTCACTTATTACAATCCAGACTTTATTTCTTTCATACTAACATTCTTATTGAGAATTAACAGAGGTTTAGAAGTTGAAGTTTTATTGAAAAGAATAAAGTTTTATGTCACCATGATGGAGATCAGTGTGTGTCTCTGATGCATATTTGTTATGGTTAGGAATCTAAGAGAAACTCAGATCAGATGATGTTGGTCACTTTTTAGTGATAATAGTCTTTATGTAGTGTCCTGCTTAATTGATACCATCTGAAGTGTAATATCTGATTGTCGTTAAATATCAGTTGTTAATTTTGCTTGACAAAGCTTCTATAGAAGATCCTGCAGTGCTGTGATACTCAGATTTTATGAAATCATTATACAGAAAATGTTTTGACAGGATCATATAGACTCACTCAGACATTAAGCATCAGCGTATATGAATTGCAACAATGGTGACAATGAAAAAAAATCTGAACTACTATAAAGTCACAAAAAGGCTTTGTTGGTTGTCACCATTGTTGAGATTCATATGTTGATTCTTGATGTCTCTATACCAGTGGTTCCCAAACCTGTCCTGAAGGCACCCCAACACTGCACGTTTTCTTTGTCTCCCTAATCAAACACACCTGATTCAACTCATCAGCTCATTAACCCATGTGATAATGAGCTGATGAGTTGAATCAGGTGTGTTTGATTATGGAGACAAAGAAAACGTGCAGTGTTGGGGTGCCTTCAGGACAGGTTTGGGAACCACTGCTCTATACTACTAAAAAAAATGAACTAGCTCAAAACTTTTTCTGTACAATATATATATATATATTTTAAATTTAAGATTGTTATAGTGATGCCACAATATTTCAAGGGTCATGTGAAATACCTGTGAAATAACAGTGTTTTTTCTGTTTATTTAAATTAGAATATTTTACTTTAATTTTATGGTTTTTGTTTGGCAGCCGTAGCATTTGACCATTTTTTTACGATTTTTTTTTACAATGAAGGTATACAATGAACGATATTAAAATAAAAACTAATTTAAAAAAAGCAAAACTATAATAACCTTGGTCCAAAGTTGCCCTGACACACCAAGCCGATTCTCGACACCCGACGGCCAACTAGCACGTCCGTTCTGCGCCTGCGTATGAGGAAATACCTTTCCGTACCAGTAGGTGGCAGTAGTCTGTTGAGTTACTCAAAGCGGGAAACCGGAAGAGCTACAGGGATACAAAACATATACAAAGGTGCCTGAAAAGGCATATCAGAATCTCGTTTTCCACAGATGCATTTGTGATATTTCGGAAATGTCTGACACGTTGCAAATGGCACTGGCGTTGTCCGCCCTTGGTATTTTGCTTGTGGAAGAGGAAAGGAAGAACCGGGCGCGAAACATACACAGAAAGCCCACTAAATGGGTGAAACCATGGATTCTCCAGAAACAGGCTAAAGGGGCTTTCCCGAACCTGTGTAGAGAGCTAGAACTAAATGAAACCTCAGATTTTAAAAATTCTGCACAGCTTTTTCCTACTCAGTTTAACACGTTAAAGGAACTTATCAGTCCAATTATACAGAGGAGAAACACAAACTATTGGAATTGTATGTCCGTAGGGGAACGTCTGAGGATTACACTACGGCTCCTGGCAACAGGTAAGCAAGCTAAAGGTTATTCTTTGTTTTAACATTGCAATAAAACACCTTTTCAGTTGTGTACATTTTGGTGTATTATTAAGCTTTATAAAAGTGAAAAGAAATGGATTATTTCGGATGGCAATTGTAGCCTACTTAAAAAGAAACAGCATATAAAATATAATAATATGAAAATGCATTAAAAGTGTTTTGTTCTTGATGATTGATTCTGGAAAAGGTGTGGAAAATTGATAATGGAGTTATGTGATTGTAATCTTTGCAGGAGAAAGCTTCAAGAGCCTTTCTTACCAGTTCCGAGTGGGAATGTCTACAATTCAGCAATTCGTTCCTGAAACCTGTGCAGCAATCTACCAGGTCTTAAAAGAGAAATACCTGAAGGTTTGTACACATTCGGACAGTGAAACATCCCAAAATGACTATGAGTTATAAAGGGTCTGACAAATAAAACTATTTTTTTTTTTTTTTACATTTTACTGTTTTTCAGTGCCCAGACACAGTGGAAGAGTGGCAGCGAGTTGCCATTGGATTCCAGGCTCAGTGGAACTTCCAAAACTGCCTGGGTGCTCTGGATGGGAAGCACATCAACATTCGTCCCCCACCAGGAACTGGATCGACATTTTACAACTACAAGCACACATTTTCCATTGTTCTAATGGAACTGGTTGACAGCAATTACAGATTCCTTTATGTTGATGTGGGCTGCAATGGGTGTATTTCAAATGGTGGAGTGTTTGGTGGATGCTCATTACAGGATGCTTTGGAGAAAAGAACATCGAACATACCTGTACCTGCACCACTTCCTGAATCTGACCAGCTGGCCCCTTACTGCATTGTGGCAGATGAGGCATTTCCCTTGAAGGAATACCTCATGAAGCCATATCCGAACCGCAGGCTATCTGTTGAGCAATGCATATTCAACTACAGGCTTTCGCGAGCTTGGAGGGTGGTTGAAAATGCATTTGGCATCCTGGCAAATCGCTTTCGAGTTTTCTAACTACCATTAATATTAAAAACACTGCCAAAGTGGAGGACATTGTGTTGGCTTGCTATGCTCTACACAACTTTCTGCGTACAGAGTGCTGTGAAGTATACATGGCAGGAATCGACCAGGAAGGACTAGATCAAGACCTCGGCCTACAGCAGGCCTCTCTGCCACACACAACCAACAGTACAACATACGCCAAACAGCTCAGGGATAAACTGTGCCAGTACTTTAATTCAGACATTGGTGCAGTCCCCTTTCAATGGGGCAAAATATAAGTCACTGAGTCACTACAGTGTGTTCCAAAAGTGGGAATGAAAACTATTTGTTATTTGTGTGTGTGTTCGTGTGTCTCTCTGTGTGTGTAACTTTCACAAAAATTTTCTAATTCAAAATATAATTTTGTTTGTATTTGTTCTTGGATTAAAATGCATGTTGTTTGTGTGCGAGATTCTCAACTTTCTTTTTTGTAAACTTCAGTTGCTTAGTCATTATTTGAGCACAGAAGCGCCTCCACACACACACACACACACACACACACACACACATACGTCTAACACTTCTCTATGTATTTGCAAAGTTCTTGTAAAGACAAGAACTACAAGTCACATTGTATTTTTTGGAGCTGATATTTGATATCATATTTTATCATATGCAGTAATATGCATAAATGCATAATGTTTTGTTTTGTTTTATGACGATGGTGTGAATTTGCTAAATAAAAGTCAGGATTTTACATCATTGTGTTTTGTGATCTCTTTTTACATAAAGAATTGTGAATGCAAATACCTTTTTACCCAAAGTCAAAGTGTTTTATTTTCCAATATTCAGAACAATTGCCAAAAAATTAGCTAGAAGGCAAATGATATAAAATTACCAAAAATAGAAGAGACTTTAAATTCTAAATAGAATTGTGCAAGAACCATAATATAAATATAATATAAATTACAACTGTGCACGTACATGTACAACATACAATATATTACAAACATGTTTACACTTTTGGGTAACACTTTAGAATACTGTTCCTTCATTAATGAATAATTACACAGGAACAAACGAGTAACGTATTATTATCATTCCAGTAACTACTATTAACTAACAAGAAACTCTGATTAACAAATTAGTAAGTAATAGCACTCAGATTAATGTAGTAGTTCATTATTAGCTAATCAATAACTGCTATTTTTTTCATACCTCCCAGATAACTACTGTCTACAGGTTCATAATTAACATGAATAATGCATAATTTATAATAAAAGGTAACGGTAACCCACTAGTAATGACTCAAGTAATACTATATCATTCTATAGGAACTACTAATTATTTGGATAAGTATTCTAAAGTGAACAACATGATACATACCTAATATTGACTTAAGTCATTGTAAGCTTTTAGAGATTTTTGTAAGATTTTGAATAGTAATTCCTTCCAATGGATTTGGTAACACTTTAGTCATTACTAGTGTGTTCCCATGATCTTCACTTTAGAATACTGATCCAAATTATTAGTAGTTCCTTTAGAAGGATGTAGTAACACTTGATTCATTACTAATGGGCTACCATTACCTTATATTAAACATTGTGCATTATAAATATTAATTATTAACCTGTTGTTGTGAGATTGTCTTTTGTCCATGTTAAGTTACGGTAGTTTGGGTATGCTAACCACTAGAGGGCACTGTATGACTATTATTGATGGAGTCCAACAGATGGCTTATGCTACTCTGTGTTGTAGTAAAATAATAAAAACGCTCTTGAATAAAGACAACGAGCCGTGTCTTGCCTGATATCATGACATGGTGTCAGAATTAAGGACTTCACGCCGACATTAAGAGCAAAATGGCAAAGTTTGGACCTCCCGAGCCGTTCGATTTCTCGCAGCCAGCGGAGTGGCTTACATGGCGGCAGAGATTCTCCCGGTTTAGAGTCGCATCGAAACTGGGCAAAGAGAGCAGTGAAGTGCAGGTGAACTCGCTCTTGTACTCGATGGGGAGAGATGCCGAACCTACGAATTTACGGCTCGTTTGTGTTTCCTGCGGCAACCGAGGCCATGCCACATCCAGAGTATGAGTTTAATCTAGTGATGCAGAAGTTTGATGAACACTTTGTCCCGAAAAGAAACGTTATCCACGATCGTGCCTGTTTTCATAAGCGGAACCAACGGGCCGGTGAGACAGTTGAAGCTTTCGTGCGGAGCCTGTACGAGCTCGCGCAGCACTGCGAGTTCGGTGCGGGGAAGGACGAGCAGATCCGGGACCGGATCGTCATCGGAATAATGGACAAAGATGTTTCGCAAAAACTCCAGCTAGAGGCGGACCTGACTCTGGAGAGAGCCATCCAGCTTGCACGGCAAAGTGAACAAGTGAAACAGCAAAGTGCAGAGCGCGTGGAAACTACAGTGAATGAGGTGAGACGGAAACAGTACAATAGCACAAGGAGGAGCTATGATTAACCACGGCAGGGACAAGGACAGAAATACAGCGAGAACAAACTGAACTGTCAGAGATGCAACAAGATGCATGATAAAAAGGAAAGCTGTCCAGCCCGTAACAAAAGGTGCAGAAATTGCAATAAAATCGGACATTTTGAGGCTGTGTGTAAATCCAAGATGCTGAAAGAAGTCAGAGCAGAGGTCGTTATGGATTCAGACAAGGATTCATTTTTTATTGGAGAACTATTCCTGAGAGCAACCACAAAGTCAAAGCCGAACATCATTGAGGAGTCAAACCCCGATACTGACTGGGATGTAGAGCTACTTGTGAATGGCAGTCCGGTGGATTTTAAAATCGACACAGGTGCTGATACCACCGTTATGACTGAAGAGGCTTTCAGCAAACTACGTCAAAAACCAAAACTGAACAAGTCCAGGCCAACAGAGTACAGCCCAGGCGGAAAAGTTCCTTGCCACCACTACATACAAAGGTCAGAAATACCAATACTGGATTACAGTTGTAAAAGGACAGTATGTTAGTAACTTGTTGGGCAAGGCAGTGGCAAAGCACATGGGGCTGGTAGCAAGAGTCAATGCTATCACTAGTGACTTAACAAGCGATGTGTTCGGGGAAATAGGACTACTGAACTGTGAGCCTGTTAAGATCGAGCTGACTGAGGAAGCAGTCCCATACAGCGTCAACACGCCACGCAGAGTTCCGTTTCCGCTCCTTCCAAAAGTAGAGAAAGAGCTAAAGCGTATGCTGAGCCTCGAGATCATTGAGGAAGTTACAGAGCCGACAGACTGGTGTGCCCCAATGGTGCCCGCTCCAAAACGCAACAAGGATGAGGTCAGAGTGTGTGTGGATTTAAAACGCTTGAACAAGGGAGTGAAGCGTGAACGTTATATTTTGCCCACACTGGACGATATAACACCTAAGCTGGCAGGAGCCAAGGTTTTCTCCACTCTGGATGCCTCTAGCGGGTTCTGGCAAATTCCATTGGACCCCAGCTGCCAAAGATTGACAACCTTCATTACCCCAATGGGCCGGTTTTGCTTCAAACGTCTGCCATTTGGCATAACATCAGCGCCTGAGATTTTCCAGCAGCTGATGACCGACCTGCTCAAAGGCCTAGAAGGGACTGTCGTTGTAATGGATGATATCCTGGTTTACGGATCTACAAAAGAGGAACATGAACGCCATCTCGACGCGGTGTTGCGGACGGTTAAGGCGTTCGGTCTCAAGCTCAACAGGACCAAGTGTCACTTTGGAAAGACTGAACTGCAGTTCTTTGGACACATCATTAGCGCGGATGGTGTGAAGCCTGATGAGAGCAAAGTGCAGGCTATCGCTCAGATGTCCAGCCCCTCCAACGTGGAGCAGCTGCGGCAAGTGCTCGGACTGGTTAACTATGTTGGAAAATTCCTGCCAGGCCTGTCTACGGTGTTGCATCCACTCACTAACCTGCTCAAGAGAGAGACTGCGTGGGTTTGGGGTGAGCCTCAGGAGCAAGCATTTAACAAAGCAAAAGCAATGCTCATGGCTGCACCAGCTCTTTGTTATTAAGACGCCAACAAACCAACAGTGGTCAGTGCCGACGCCAGCAGTTATGGCCTTGGTGCTGCCCTGTTGCAAGACCACGACGGAGAGTTGCGGCCCATTGCCTTTTGCTCGCGCACACTCACTGATGCGGAGAAGAGATATTCGCAAATTGAAAAGGAGTGTCTGGCATCTGTCTGGGCTTGTGAACGTTTCGCCCGCTACATCCAAGGTATGGGCCGAGTCCGTTTACAAACTGACCACAAGCCACTGGTGCCATTGATCAACTCATACGATCTGGACAAAACGCCACTACGATGTCAGAGACTGCTTATGCGCCTCATGCGATTCAATGTTACTGCTGAACATGTTCCCGGTAAGCAGCTAGTAGTCGCAGATACACTCTCCAGACATCCACTGAAAGACAGTTACGTGCCTGAAACAGAAACGCAAGTAAAGGCATATGTGAACACTATGGTGGCTAGCAAACCAATCAAGTCGTCCAAGCTCGAGGAAATTCGCAAAGTCACACAAAGCGATGCTGAACTTCAAAAAGTAATCACATTCATCAGAAAAGGGTGGCCTCGCAAAATGGTGGAGGGCTCACCACTGCGTGGATACTATGCAGCCAGAAGTCACTTATCAGAATCGGATAGTCTGGTCCTATATCACGACCGCATAGTAGTTCCAGCAGTACTCAGAGCTGGGGTCCTGGACCAACTGCACGAAGGTCACCAGGGCCTCACCAAGTGTCGGGAGCGAGCCAAGTTGACAGTTTGGTGGCCAAACATCGGAGCACAGATCACAAACAAAGTGAAATTATGTGACTTTTGCAGAGAGTACAAACCTACACAAAGACGTGAACTAGGGATGTCCCGATCCGATCACATGATCGGAAATTGGGCCCGATCACTTGTTTTCAGACTCGATCGGAATCGGACGTTACCTCCCGATCAGGACTCGGATATATATATTCTCATTATTTTTTAACACATCAATATTTATGCGGTGGCACAGAGTTACGCCGGTTTCACACTGCACGCGTTAGTAAGCAGCGCAGGAGCAGTGCGTATGGTGAGCAGGAGCAGGACACGTGCGTTTTGCTTTCACACTGGCAGCGTTTGTCACGCGCGGCTGAACCGCGGGTTGTGTAGGCTACAGAGTCAGACAGAGTACTCCATAATGGTTAAGTTGGCATTGCTTTTTTTCGTTTTCAAATACATTTAAGAGAAAAGACTTGTCAAGAAGCTTATTTTATTAATAATTTCATTTATATAACTTTTGTTTCATCTTTGATTTTATTGTTATGGCAACAAGTTTGTTTTTGGACATTTGTTTTCTTTTTAAATTGCTGTTGGTCATTTGATTGACTTTTTAAAACACAATAGATATCATCAATGCACTTTTTGGATAAAACTGTGGTGTATTTTGGCCATGATCATTGATCAATGTATTATCACTTTAATTCAGCAAAAGCGGCGCAACAAAAATAGACTCGGCGCCGAAACGATCGCGGCACTCCTGCTCTGCTCTGCTCTGCTATACGCACTGCCGCGCCGCCTCTGCGCGCGGTGTGAATGCTCTAAAGCCTGGTTTAATCTGGTAACATGGGGGCGAAAAAAATACGCACTGCACGCTCTGCTAACAGTGCAGTGTGAAACCGGTGTAAGAGTTAGGAGTGCAGTTCCTAAAAGCACATTACTGGCTTTGCAAACACTGTAGCACTTTTATTTTTTATTTGTTTACATGCCTGCCGGGTATTTTAAGTTGAGGTGCTATTTGTTTATATATTAGACTTTTTTTATATTTACTGTTGCACTAAGTCCAAAAGTGAAGAATTTATGTATTACTTGATTGTTCAAGCTACCTCACAGAAGTGCTCTGTTTGTTAACAGAGTTGTTGAATGTTAAAATAAGGTGAATTAAATAAAAAATAAGGAACATCCTGGATCTGTTTTTTCGCTCTTCTTTATTCTTTTTTTATGTATTAAGTATCGGATCGGGACTCGGTATCGGCAGATACTCAAAATCAAATGACTCGGACTCGGACTCGAGGGCAAAAAAACCTGATCGGGACATCCCTAACGTGAACCACTGGTAACCACTCCCCTGCCCAGTGGCCCATGGCAATGGATTGCCGTTGACCTTTTCGAGTTAGAGGGTAAGACTTTTCTTGTCGCTGTCAATTATTTCTCTAGAGACATTGAGATTGCTTCCCTCACCACCATGACCAGCAAGCAGGTTATTAACAAGCTCAAGCACATTTTTGTGAGATGGGGCATCCCGCTAGAACTGGTCAGTGACAACGGGACACAGTTCACATCAGCAGAGTTCCAAGATTTCAAACAGAGGTATGGTTTCACTCACATTACCTCCAGCCCACATTATCCACAGTCAAACGGAGCTGCAGAAAGGGCTGTTCAGACTGCCAAGTACATCCTCAAACAGCCAGACCCCTGCTTAGCCCTTATGGGTTATCGCTCTACACCAATCGCAGCAACAGGTGAAAGTCCAGCACAGCTCATGACTGGTAGACAAATCCGTACTACTGTTCCTGTTCTAGAAAAGACATTGCTGCCACATCCATTCGACCCGGATCAAGTCTACATGAAGGACGCAACAGCAAAAGGTTCATACAGATTCTACTACAACCGCAGGCATTCGGGCGCGCTCCCTGAACTTCACCCTGGTCAAACTGTTAGAGTGAAGCTTGATGGGGAGAAGGGATTGACAACACCTGCCAGGGTCATCAGTAAATCCAAGGAGCCGAGATCCTACCTCGTGGAGATGGCCCAATGGGAACGTGACCCGTCGGAACAGGCGTCACCTCCAGACTGTTCCTGAGACCGAACCTCCTGCGGAACAGCAATGTGCTCAGCCTACAGCGTCTCAGCAGGACAGCGGTTCCCTACCGACAGACGTGACTGCGCCGCCGGAATCACCAGTGAGCCAGCTACCAGCAGGCCCTTCCTCAGGGTCTCCCCTTCCACCATCTACTCCTGTGAGAAGAACTTCCAGGTAGAGCCCTGCGCTGGACTGTTTTCTTCATCCCGCTCCCGCCTGCGCCCGCCGAATTTCTGACCATTACCGCCCGCTCCCGCAACGTATGTGTTACACTCCCGCCCGCTCCCGCAATATATATGTCCACTCCCGCCCGCACCCGCAAAACTCTGAGAATTTATTCCCGCACAATAATAGAGATGCATTGATTTTGTGTCTTCTCCCGTCCCACAGGAAAAAACACATATTTCTATTGCTATTATTAAAGAGATTCATGGGGTTGTTTGTTTCGTTTCCCTGGCCGGCATGTATTCTGGACACATACACACAGGACAATGGATGAAATCGAGTGTATGCTGTTTTTGGATGGTTTTGTTTTCGTTTTTTGCTGTTTTTTATTCAGGATACTCCATCTGGCTCGTGCAATGATGACGCAGTGAATAGTAATGATTCTCTCTGAACAATCAGCAGTCTGCCGTGTTTTCACGTCACATTTTAGTATCGCCTCAGCTCGCCCAGAACCTCGCCGGAGGTGGTACGAAAAAAAGTACCTGGAAGCAGATACAGTTACAACTTTTACACAGTGGAAAACCAAACAAAGGCGAGTCGAGTCGAGCCGAGCCGAGGCAAGCTGGTACTGTGTAGTGGAAAAGAGCCATTATTGACATCTCCATCATGTCGCTAGGCTACCTCCCGATCCCGCAGTGTTTTTTTTAGCCGCCCATTCCCGCCCGCAGCAAAGTTCAAACCGCCCGCTCCCGCGAGATTTGCGTTGGGTCCCGCGGGACCCGGCGGGACTCAATCCCAATGCAGCCCTCTACTTCCAGGGGACGTGAGATAAAGGTGCCTCTTAGGTTTCAAGACTGATGTTCAAAAGGGCAGAATAATCCCTTTCAGGACTGAGGGCAGTCTACCCCTGTGACGTCCTGCACCGTTCTGAGATTATTTGCTAAGTCGTAATGAAAAAAAAGAGAATTTTTTTTTATTTGATAACAAAGTTGTTGTCTTTATTTTTTATATATTGTTTAAGAAAATTTAAGATTTAATTAATATTGCAAAATGCAGATGTTTGGGATCTTGTTATTGCTAACTTCTAAAAGGGGGAGATGTTGTGAGATTGTCTTTTGTCCATGTTAAGTTACGGTAGTTTGGGTATGCTAACCACTAGAGGGCACTGTATGACTATTATTGATGGAGTCCAACGGATGGCTTATGCTACTCTGTGTTGTAGTAAAATAATAAAAACGCTCTTGAATAAAGACAACGAGCCGTGTATTACCTGATATCATGACACCTGTATATAGTAGTTCTTATAGTCTTCAGTGGGGTATGAAAAATAGCAGTTATTGATTAGCTAATAGTGAACTACCACATCCGACTGAGCGCAATTACTTACTAATTCGTTAATCAGAGTTTCTTGTTAGTTAATAGTCATTACTAGAGTGTTACTAATGCATTACTCATTTGTTCCTGTGAAGTTATTCATTAATGAAGGAACAGTATTCTAAAGTGTTACCCACTTTTGTAACATAACACATTACAGGTGTGTATACTGATTGACAGATGCATCCAGTGAATGGTTGTGGCCCACTGAATATTTGAAAATGCAATCATCAACCTCGTGCTGGAAATCTGGCAGTACATGTGGTGGCAAATTCCGCATTCTGTGTTCTAGATTTTTGCAGAAAGCTAAGATGGCATCATTGGTGTTTTCCTGTGATGCCAACTTTTCCAGAGTTTTGCCGATGGTGCACATCAAGTATGTGGACTCCTCTATGGAGGATTCATCCTGCATCTTCCTGCGCTTCCCCGGAGGCTTTGAAGTATTTGGTTTCTTTCTCATGGCTGTGGACTCAGCTCCACAGATCGTGGATTCAGGCAAGGGTGACCTGGGCCGTAGCTCCGCCTCACTGAAGCTGGGCTCTTCATGGG
Organism: Squalius cephalus; assembly: GCF_949319135.1. NCBI lineage: Eukaryota > Metazoa > Chordata > Actinopteri > Cypriniformes > Leuciscidae > Squalius > Squalius cephalus. The sequence continues at coordinate 25,985,099 of NC_137138.1, read as the reverse complement.
TGCCAGTCCAGGTGTCACTGTTGGTACCATCTGAGGGTGAACAGGAATCACTATCAGCCGAAGGTTCCTTAAAAAACATAAAAAAATCTAAATCAAAATGCAAACGATGTGATACCATAGATTCTTACAACTGTTCACCATTCACCCATAACAATAACAGGGCATAGCTAAAACAATACCCTGCAAATTGGTGAAATGGCTCTATTCAGAAGCACTTTATGGCACATTGTGGAAGATAATGTGACAAATGAATTTAACGACTTGTGTTAATATGTTGAGTTACTTGTAAATAGACCCATCTGAACAATCAGTGGCCACTTTAAAAAAGCAAAGTGTTTCATTTTATTCTGAAAAAAAAAAAACATACAGATTTGTTTATTTACCCTGATAGTTAGATTTGAAGTGCTCTCATTCCTTTTTGTGTGAGGCTCTAGAAACTGCAGACGGTTCAGGATCCATTGCTGCCTGCCAGTCTTCTGAGCTCCAGAACTTCCTGAGGGTCCATGTTTCTTATAATGCATGTACTGGGTTCACAATGAATCTCACCGCTTCTTGAGCTCTTTCTCTGAGGGTTAAAGTCAAATTTTGTAAGCATTATGCCTAGTTATTTGTCAATTTCATGACTATTTGTAATGCCAACAAATGTTACTTTTTGCTCTACTGGACGTATACTAGATGCTAGCACATAATATTAATAACTGCCTGTTTCCATAAACCAAATTATTTTTGGTACACACACATACACACAACTCTAACACATGTCATTATTTTTACTATGGACTATTTAAAAATAACAAACAAGTTTTCTAAAGACCTCGATTGCCAAAAAGCTGAACAGTCAATCAGAATGATCAGATGGCCCGACTGACTGACAAGCCCCGACACCGATTCAACATTTCGAATCAGCCGTTACAAAGCCAACGAGGACCAATTTCAGCCGACGGTGCGGAACACACTGAGAAAATTTAGTCGGCCGACGCACAAAAACTGCCCGACGGCCGACCGTCAGCTTGGTGTGTTCCAGGCTTAATGAGCTGAGACCGCCACAAACCCGGCGCCATTCACAATGTAAATAGCATATCTATATGCATCACACACGCCCCCCGGTCAGTGTCACAAAAAACAAAGTTTCTACATCAGATTTACTGAACGATCATCGCGTTTTGAGTATGGCACACACTCTGGTAAAGAGGTCCTTCAAGATGATTGGTGGAAGAATTCATCTTTTCCTCGGAGGAAGATTGCAATTCAGACAACAATGGTTGCATTTTGAAGAGCAAATTGATCCTGCCGATATATACAGTACATTCGGATGAGTTGTTTAGGTAAGGAATAATTGACGACAGGCCGTTGAATTATTAGAAAAATAATGCACACCCGAGGTGGTAATGCGGTCACGACGCGAAGCGGAGTGGCCGTTACACCTCGGGTGTGCATTATTTTTCTAATAATTCAACGGCCTGAAGTCAATTATTCCGCTTATATTATTCCGCTACAGTTACCACACCTCGAAACATTGTTCAGATTATGTATTTCAAGACGTTTGTAAAGTTTTTGTCATTAAAACGCTCTTGTATGTAGGACTAATTTCTTACGCATCTAATCCAATGCCTCCGTTGCTAATTCCAAAACGTAATTTTAGAGTTAGTAACGGAGGTTTGAGCCACTGATAGCAGACTAATGGTGGGGACACACGACTAGCTGACACATTCTCTGACTGTTTTCATCGACTGCAGCAGATTTTAAACACCGACTTTGAACACAGACTGAACGCGCTGAACACGCGTTTGGGCATGATCAGTCATCAAATTACATTCATAACCGGCCTTAAAGTGTGTCCTCGGCTCGGCTTTATGCAGTTATTAGAGAGAGATGTTGCAATAATGAGACAGAAAAGCATGTGCGTCAATATTATTATTTATTTATTAATTCATTTCTTTTTTATTAATTCGTTCATTCTTTTTTTTTCTATTATTGACAGATGACAGTAGACTAGCCAAATAAATGAAAAAAAAAAAGCCTTTTAACAAGTAAGGCCTATCAGTAATTATTTATTTGTTATATTATCTTCAATGAAAATCCGTGCTGCAGGACTAGGAATAAGAATATACTTTATTTATTAAAATTAAACTGCATGTTTCCATTGATTGTGAAGCTAGACATTGAAAATTACAGATCAAGCGCATGGGGCTAAATGCTTTTCCTTGTTATGAATTGTATCCTATTTTCCGTTATTACAGTTGACTACGCGAAGTGATATGGAACTGTAATGCGGTCAAGACCTGCCTGGAACTACTTTAGCTGTGCGTTTCCCTGAAAATAATGCACACCTTAGAACGTTCGTCAACCAATCAGATTCAAGCATTCAACGGCCCTGTAGTATAATGTTATATAATTCTTTTTCTGATAATATAAAACTAATATGAATTTGACTATATTTTTCAGGGTTTTGGCTAGCTTAACAGTGAATTGCTGACATTCTTTGTGGAGCAAGGGAGAGCTCTATACGGCAGTGAGTTATTGGTGTACAACGTACACTCTATGGTGTACCTTGCATCTGATGCCAAAAACGTTCTGGCTGGAGTCCTCTTTCACAGATTGTAAAATGCCTTGGTGAGATGGACAGGCAGAAAAAAGAAATGGCAAGACATGCAACCAATTTGCGAACTCAAAGACCAGACAACATTTTTGCTCTCAGTGATTTGGAATGCTGTGATGTTGCCAGAGGAAGAAAGTGGGCTAAAGATGTTTCTCTGTTGTGTCTATGGCTATCTGGAGCCTTACTTTATGGAGCCTTGTGATTCAAGACTTGTTGGGGTTTATAAAGCCCAGATCAGCCAGACAAGAATGAAGAAACTGCCTGAAGAGCTACTGGTCAGAAAGGCATTTATGGTAGAGGACAGTGGCAACTTAATTATTCTTACAGTTTTACACTCATTTTAAATTGACATGCAAAGGAATGTTCTGTATTCTCTTTATAGAGAACTCTCACTGTAGCACAAAATCTTTATAAAAGCATTTTTAATAAATGCTTTTATAAAGATTTTGAACTCTAAACTTAATTTGTATTCAAATGTTTCCAGGTGATCACATGTCCAAACATCATGTTACTAACCAATACAACAACTACAAAACAAAAAAAGAAAAAAAAATATATACACACAAAAATATCTAAAAAACTATGCAAAATACAACAGTATCATTATTAATATGCACTTCAAAAAACACTTTTCTTGATACCTGCAAATATACATCAAAATAATTAAATTAAACTAATCACTCCAAAACCTTTGATGTATTGTATACAAAAAAATTAACACACACACATCTGTATAACAATTCAAAGAAATGGACGAATATCAAAATCTTCATTAAGTCCTCTAGGGGACAACGTGTCTAATGTGAAAATCCAAAAAGCCTCACGCTGTAAAAGCAATTTATCAATGTCACCTCCACGACGTGGATACTTAACTTAACTACCTCGATGCCTATGTATTGAAGAGTAGAAACTGAATGTCTAAAAGCTGCAAAATGCTGTGCAACTGGACTTTTTGGATCGTGGTGTCTAATTGCACATCGATGTTCAGAAATGCGATTCTTCAAAGGTCTACTAGTCTTACCAATGTAACATAAGCCACAAGGGCAACGCAGCATATAAATAACGTTGGCCGTCTTACACGAAATGGTGCCTCGAATTTTAAAAGTTTTTGCCGTGTGAGGATGTGTAAAAGTTGATGTCTTGTATGTAAAATTACACTGTTGACAGTTACCACATCTATAATTACCATGAGGTATTTTATTCAAGAAGTGAGGAGCCGGTTTCAAATCCGCTCTAACTAAAATATTTCGAAGGTTAGGTGTTTTTTTATACACTAAACGAGGTGGTTTATCGAAGCATTTTTTAAGATTGGGATCACTCTCTACAATATGCCAGTGTTTAGATAAAACATTATTAACATCCTTGGTAACAGGCAAATATTGCATATAACAATTAACACGACATTCCGTTTTTTATATATTTTTTAACTAGACTCTCTTTTTGTGACACATCTTTAAAACGACTCGCTGCAGACTGAATCCACTCTTCTTTATTCGATCGATGTCTGAATCTCTCTGATAAAATATGTGACTGCTGTTGGAAATCATCATCACTGCTACAGATACGGCGAATCCGACTAAATTGAGAAATTGGTAACGAACGTTTTAATGACACCGGATGATAGGATTGTCCGTGCAAGATAGTGTTACGATCAGTAGGTTTTCGATACAAAGTGGTCTCAATGCCCGACGTGGTATGAAGAACAAGCACATCCAAAAAATTCATTTTCTCTTGATGGAAATCAATGGTAAATGTTAACGCAGTACATTTATTATTTACCAAATTGTGAAACTCTAATAGCTCAGCTTCAGTGCCACTCCATAATAGAAAAACATCGTCAATGTATCTTTTCCATAAAAGAATGTGCTTTAAAAAATCGTTAACTGGATTAAACACAAATTGATGTTCAAACATCCCACAAAATAAAGATGCAAAACTTGGGGCCATCTTAGACCCCATACTGACCCCCGAGATCTGCAAATAATACTCAGACCCAAACAAGAAATAATTATGTGAAAGTACCAATTTTGCCAAATCACTCAAACATACAGTAGGAATTTGACAAAGACGTTGATTCAGAAAAAATTCAATTGCCTCTAGCCCACCCTGAAACGGAACATTGGTATACAACGATTCAACATCCATAGTGACTAGAAGAACAGGACAATCCGGTAATTTCACATTGTTAACAAGTTCAATAAAATGCATCGGGTCTCTGATATAAGAAGGTAAAGACATCACCAAAGGTTGTAAATGAAAATCGACGAAAGCTGAAATTGTTTCTGTAAGAGACCCAATTGCTGCCACTATAGGTCTCCCAGAGGGAATATCACTATAAGGTTTATGAATTTTGGGCAGTGTATATAACACCGGTGTAATCGGATGTTCGACACACATATATTCATATTCAGCTTTCGTCAACAAGCCTGAATCTACAAACAATTTTAAAGTGTTATGTACAGATGTTTTAAAATTAATCACAGGATTTGTACTCAATTTTTTATAAAAGGTTGAATTAGACAATTGTCTCTGAATTTCGACTTCGTAGTCTCTTCGATTCAAAATCACCACTGCACCACCTTTGTCAGCACTTTGAATAACTATAGATGAATCTTGTTTCAATAATGCCAATTCAGACAGTTGTGCTTCTGATAAATTGTGTGCAAGTTTATATTGTCTTTTGGATTTTAATATAGAAGTTACATCGCTTTCTACTAGCCTACAATAAGTGTCCAAAGAGGCATTCCTACCCTTAAAAGGAACAAACGTGGATTTACCTCTAAAAACAGTCCGATGTTGTTCAGTCGATTGATAGTCCTTCATAGATGTGTCACAATCACCATCGCCCGAGGATAAATCGGACACAGAAAACTCCGGAGTCCAGTGAGTGAGCTTGATGTAAACAAGACTGTCTTACACTGAAAAATTCTTTGAGTCTCAAGGTACGAAAAAACTTTTGTAAATCAATATATGTGTCAAATTCATTGCAATGCGCCGTAGGTGAAAACGAAAGTCCTTTGTTGAGAACAGTCAAACAGTCATTCGAGATCACTTTGCTCGATAAGTTAATAACATTAATCACCTCTGCATCGTTCTTCGTGTCACATACTGAGATCTTATGGGAGGTCTTTTTGCTCCTCCTACATTTCTTCTTTGACGAGTGATGTTGAATTGTCGTCCGCTTTCTAAAAAACGTTGTGGCTGGGACAAATTGCTGGAATCTGAGTCCCGATCAAATGACGAAGACGACTGAGCAGACGAGTACCTATTGTCATCATGTTGTAAGGGTTTTCGTGCCCCCCGCAAGGTGAATTGTGATGACGAATAACGCCTCAGTTGTGATCTCCACTGATAAACCCGACCATTGGCATAATCAGTAGCATCTCTATCAAACTTATGCTTTCTGTACACCTAAAGACTTTGAAAAGATTTAGAAAAGACTTTATAAGATTATCAGCTCACATCTAAAGACTTGGGGTTCACAGTTTTGAGTCTCAGACTAAAGATTTTACAAACATTGAATCTTGTAGTGACACTATTTACAAGACTACAACTAGATTATTTTAGCTTTTTATTCCCACCAAATTCCTCCTATCATGCTCAGCAGTGATTTAACAAAAATGGAGGAGAAGCAGCTAAAGTTAGATATCAACATGTATCACATTATGTTGCATGATCCAAAATATTTCTGAAGGTAGGCCTACAGTGGTGGTATATAAGATAAGATCTCTCCTTCACACATTTGGGGTGAAGGAGTCCATCGCTAAAGGAGCTGCTCAGTGCAGTGATGGTGTTCTGCAGGGGGTGGGAGTCACTGTCCAAATTATGTGATTATCATCATTAAATAATAATTAAAATAATAATAATATTAATGATACATTATCATTATTATTAAATTATATAAAGGCAACCATACAGACATGTGAACACCACGAAAGCCTGTCTATTTTTCAACATATGGACATGTAATAACAATTTGAACAATACTGAAGGACCCAGTGATTTAACTAAACTATTTAAAAATAAGGAAGGCCTTTTTAAGACTCTCTGTGAAATGTAATTTTAAAAGAATGCAATTTTTGAGGAGGAATAAATTAGGACAAATAATACATTTGAGGGTACATAACTGTAACGGTCACCAGCTGGAGTGCCCTTGAGAGCCACCAGAGGGCACTCCACATCAGACACTCACGTTCACTCTCAGACTACAATTCCCATACTCACTGACCGGACTCATTATCTCTGAACACTCATCACATTCACCTGTACCTCATTATCACTGATTGCATTCACCTGTGTCCCATCACCCTGTTAGTCTCAGTCTATTTATACCTTGTTCATTCATTCACTCACCGCGAAGTCTTGTTAAGTGTTACACTGCATTTCTGAGTGTTTCCCTGGTTTTCTTGTTTCTTGGTTTTTGATATCTTGCCCTGTTCCCTGGATTACTCTCTTGCCTCTGGTCCCTGGATTACTCTCTTGCCTCTGGTCCCTGCCTGTTTTGTTTGTTTTGTTTGTTTCTTTGTTTTGACTACCTGCCTGTGTATGACCCTAGCCTGTACTTTGGATCACGCCACTGGATTGCCCCAGCCAATAAAGCTGCATTTGGATCTCCTACTTTGTGTCTCTGAGCAGTACGTGACAGAAGACTTCGCCACACAAAGATCCAGCAGCCATGCCAACCATGGACACAGGTGCACAAATCCTGCGTCTCCGTCAGGGGAATCGTTCGATTGAGAGGTATGTCGAGGAGTTTATTGAACTGGCACATCTTACCTCAATGACCACAGAGTGCCTAAAGATATTTTTTCGTGGAGGACTATCTGAACCGCTCAGTTCATTCATGCCCTGGCATGATCCTCATGGGACTTTAGAGCAGTATATCAACCTGGCCCTTTTGTTGAGTGGCTCATCGTTTACTGTGGGCGGGGTAGAGGAAGAGCTCCGTGAACCCACAGTATCTCCTGAGCCAAAGCTTCACGTCACGTCTGCCGAGCCAGAGCTTCACGTCACGTCTGCCGAGCCAGAGCTTCACGTCACGTCTGCCGAGCCAGAGCTTCACGTCACGTCTGCCGAGACAGAGCTTCACGCCAGTCCAGCCGAGCCCGCACTTCACACCAGATCTGCCGAAGCCAAGGCAGTATGCGTCATGCCCGCCGCCCCTGAGACAGCAAGCGACATGCCCGCCAAGCTAGAGTCTTCACCGCTGGTTCCGTCCAGCTCAGAGCCCTCTTCGCCGCTGGTCCTGCCCAGCTCAGAGCCCTCTTCACCGCTGGTCCCGTCCAGCTCAGAGCCCTCTTCACCGCTGGTCCCGTCCAGCTCAGAGCCCTCTTCACCGCTGGTCCCGTCCAGCTCAGAGCCCTCTTCACCGCTGGTCCCGTCCAGCTCAGAGCCCTCTTCACCGCTGGTCCCGTCCAGCTCAGAGCCCTCTTCACCGCTGGTCCCGTCCAGCTCAGAGCCCTCTTCACCGCTGGTTCCGTCCAGCACAGAGCCCTCTTCACCGCTGGTTCCGTCCAGCACAGAGCCCTCTTCATCGCTGGTCCTGTCCAGCTCAAAGTCCTCTTCGCCGCTGGTCCTATCCAGCTCAAAGCCCTCGCTCACGCTGGTCCCGTCAAGCTCAGAGCGCGCTGATCCTGATCCAGAGACTGAGCTTCACGTCACTTCTGCCGATCCAGAGACTGAGCTTCACGTCACTTCTGCCGATCCAGAGACTGAGCTTCACGTCACGTCAGCCGATCCAGAGACTGAGCTTCACGTCACGTCCGCCCGTCAAGAGTCTCGTCCCGCCGAGACTGAATCTGATCCGGATACTGAGCCTGAATCTGTTCCTCTTCCTCTTTCTACGCCTGTGTCTTCGGACAAGATGGCCGAATCCTCGCCTGTGTCTTCGGACAAGATGGCCGACTCTACGCCTGTGTCTTCGGACAAGATGGTCGACTCCACGCCGGTGTCTTCGGACAAGATGGCCGACTCCACGCCTGTGTCTTCGGACAAGATGGCCGACTCCACGCCTGTGTCTTCGGACAAGATGGCCGACTCCACGCCTGTGTCTTCGGACAAGATGGCCGACTCCACGCCTGTGTCTTCGGACAAGATGGCCGACTCCACGCCTGTGTCTTCGGACAAGATGGCCGACTCCACGCCTGTGTCTTCGGACAAGATGGCCGACTCCACGCCTGTGTCTTCGGACAAAATGGCTGAAACCACGCCTGTGTCTTCGGACAAGATGGCCACCGCCGAGCCAGTGTCTCGGGACAAGATGGTCTCCACCGAGCCAGTGTCTTCGGAAAAGATGGCCGCCGCTGAGCCGGTGTCTGTCCCTGAGCCGGTGTCTGTTTCTGTCCCTGAGCCGGTGTCTGTTTCTGTCCCTGAGCCGGTGTCTGTTCCTGTCCCTGAGCCGGTGTCTGTTCCTGTCCCTGAGCCGGTGTCTGTTCCTGTCCCTGAGCCGGTGTCTGTTCCTGTCCCTGAGCCGGTGTCTGTTCCTGTCCCTGAGCCGGTGTCTGTTCCTGTCCCTGAGCCGGTGTCTGTTCCTGTCCCTGAGCCGGTGTCTGTTCCTGTCCCTGAGCCGGTGTCTGTTCCTGTTCTAGAGCCCGTTCATGTTCCTGAACCGTTGGATCCGCCTGAAGGGTCGTCTCCGCCCCGGCCGTCTGAAGGGTCGTCTCCTCCCTGGCCGCCTGAAGGGTCATCTCCGCCCTGGCCGCCTGAAGGGTCATCTCCGCCCTGGCCGCCTGAAGGGTCGTCTCCTCCTTGGCCGCCTGAAGGGTCGTCTCCGCCCTGGCCACCTGAAGGGTCGTCTCCTCCCTGGCCGTCTGAAGGGTCGTCTCCTCCCTGGTCGCCTGCACAGCCTGCTCCGCCCTGGTCGCCTGCACAGCCTGATCCGCCCTGGTCGCCTGCACAGCCTGATCCGCCCTGGTCGCCTGCACAGCCTGATCCGCCCTGGTCGCCTGCACAGCCTGCTCCGGCCTGGTCGCCTGCACAGCCTGCTCCGCCCTGGCCTGCCGCCCTGCCGGAGTCTTCAGGTCCTCTTCCGCTGCACGGGCCTGGCCCTCCATCCCGCCCCCGGGTCCGCCTCCGCTCCACCACCCTCCTGGACAATTTAGGAGCGTCTGGAATCCGCTCCTTAAAGGGGGGGCTATGTAACGGTCACCAGCTGGAGTGCCCTTGAGAGCCACCAGAGGGCACTCCACATCAGACACTCACGTTCACTCTCAGACTACAATTCCCATACTCACTGACCGGACTCATTATCTCTGAACACTCATCACATTCACATGTACCTCATTATCACTGATTGCATTCACCTGTGTCCCATCACCCTGTTAGTCTCAGTCTATTTATACCTTGTTCATTCATTCACTCACCGCGAAGTCTTGTTAAGTGTTACACTGCATTTCTGAGCGTTTCCCTGGTTTTCTTGTTTCTTGGTTTTTGATATCTTGCCCTGTTCCCTGGATTACTCTCTTGCCTCTGGTCCCTGGATTACTCTCTTGCCTCTGGTCCCTGCCTGTTTTGTTTGTTTTGTTTGTTTCTTTGTTTTGACTACCTGCCTGTGTATGACCCTAGCCTGTACTTTGGATCACGCCACTGGATTGCCCCAGCCAATAAAGCTGCATTTGGATCTCCTACTTTGTGTCTCTGAGCAGTACGTGACAATAACCCCCATATATTTCCCCCACACTGCTTATGAGTGTGGAAAAGGATTTAAAAAGATATCAAAGGACTTTGACATCAGCCATTCCACAATTTTACCTCACTGAAGTAATTTCAACAACATCACTAGTAGTTATTAGGGGTCCTAATTTTTTCCTCCCTTAAAATAGGCATTTTATGCATATTTTTAGTTTGATGAGTAAAAATATGTTAATTTATATTGTTAAATTACAATAAATCACTTTCTTTTCCAGGAATGAAAAAAAATCAAATTAGACATTGTTATGTGAACATTTCTTAATAAAGAGTTGACTATTTATTTGGGATGACCTAACTTTTTCACATGACTGTCTATGGGGGTTATGAATCTATATCATTATATGATGAGAATAATAGTTTGAACTAAATATCTTGAAAGGGTATAATTTTAAATGCTGTGTTGAAATTATGAACAAGTGTTTCACAGTGAATATTCGAGGGGACATAATACAAGAAAATATACATATCTACTATAGAATACAGAGAATGGACAATACTCACAGCAAGGGTAGCGAATTTATTGGTTGTTGATTGTTTTACGTCACTATGACTACGCTAAGACTTGCGATAATATCAAACATGTTTGATATGAAAGACTAGAGAAAGACGGGCATAAATCGGGTCGCCGACTGCAGATTATCACCTCACATTTAACGATCGAGACGACGGGAGCGCGCCGAGACTCCAGTAAGATTCCTAAAAAATGCCGGTCTTTAGTCTGGGACTGTGAAAATCCTTTGGTGTACGCCCGGCATTACTCTTCTAATGCCGGGCGTACACCAAAGGATTTTCACAGTCCCAGACTAAAGACCGGCATTTTTTAGGAATCTTACTGGAGTCTCGGCGCGCTCCCGTCGTCTCGATCGTTAAATGTGAGGTGATAATCTGCAGTCGGCGACCCGATTTATGCCCGTCTTTCTCTAGTCTTTCATATCAAACATGTTTGATATTATCGCAAGTCTTAGCGTAGTCATAGTGACGTAAAACAATCAACAACCAATAAATTTGCTACCTTTGCTGTGAGTATTGTCCATTCTCTGTATTCTATAGTAGATATGTATCTTTTCTTGTATTATGTACCCTCGAATATTCACTGTGAAACACTTGTTCATAATTTCAACACAGCATTTAAAATTATACCCTTTCAAGATATTTAGTTCAAACTATTGTTCTCATCATATAATGATATAGATTCATAACCCCCATATACAGTCATGTGAAAAAGTTAGGTCATACCATTAAATAGTCAACTCTTTATTAAGAAATGTTCACATAACAATGTCTAATTTGATTTTTTTTCATTCCTGGAAAAGAAAGCGATTTATTGTAATTAAACAATATAAATGACATATTTTTACTCATCAAACTAAAAATATGCATAAAAATGCCTATTTTAATGGAGGAAAAAATTAGGACCCCTAATAACTAGTGATGTTGTTGAAATTGCTTCAGTGAGGTAAAATTGTGGAATGGCTGATGTCAAAGTCCTTTGATATCTTTTTAAATCCTTTTCCACACTCATAAGCAGTGTGGGGGAAATATATGGGGGTTATGTACCCTCAATTTTATTATTTGTCCTAATTTATTCCTCCTCAAAAATTGCATTCTTTTAAAATTACATTTCACAGAGAGTCTTAAAAAGGCCTTCCTTATTTTTAAATAGTTTAGTTAAATCACTGGGTCCTTCAGTATTGTTCAAATTGTTATTACATGTCCATATGTTGAAAAATAGACAGGCTTTCGTGGTGTCCTATTTTTTTCACATGACTGTATGGTTGCCTTTATATAATTTAATAATAATGATAATTTATTATTAATATTATTATTATTTTAATTATTATTTAATGATGATAATCACATAATTTGGACAGTGACTCCCACCCCCTGCAGAACACCATCACTGCACTGAGCAGCTCCTTTAGCGATATACTCCTTCACCCCAAATGTGTGAAGGAGAGATCTTATCTGATATACCACCACTGGCCTACCTTCAGAAATATTTTGGATCATGCAACATAATGTGATACATTATAATATCTAACTTTAGCTGCTTCTCCTCCATTTTTGTTAAATCACTGCTGAGCATGATAGGAGGAATTTGGTGGGAATAAAAAGCTAATATAATCTAGTTGTAGTCTTGTAAATAGTGTCACTACAAGATTCAATGTTTGTAAAATCTTTAGTCTGAGACTAAAAACTGTGAACCCCAAGTCTTTAGATGTGAGCTGATAATCTTATAAAGTCTTTTCTAAATCTTTTCAAAGTCTTTAGGTGTACAGAAAGCATTAGATGCGATAATCTCCTTTTTTAATTCCGCAATTCGTTGATTGCATTCCTGTAGTACTGAGTCAAGTTGTACTTCATCAGGATAATCCACAGCTAGCAGAATTTTAACCTCCTCAATTTCTTTTCGAACATTCGCAAGTTGTGTAGATATCTCTTGTACAGTCAATGCCATCAGATCAAATGTACACTTGTTTAAGATTTCACACCATTTGTCACAAAAACTCACATTGTCCTGGCCAATGATGGGACTTTTGACGATTCTTAAGCCGCGTGGTATTCTCTTAACTCTCAAATAGTCACTCAACGTTACTCCATGAAGATATAATTTGGTTTCCCTCTCAAGAAGTTTTTCCAAACTTTTCGTCGATGATCTAGCGCAGTCTTTAGCAGTATCTTCATTGAATAAGGAGTCTTTCATGAGTATTCGAGCAATGTCTTCATCAGAAAATTCAAAGGTCTTGGACTGATCAACTAGTGGCTCAGCCATACTGAATCCAACAGGTGTATTTAATTAATCTACTACAATGGAGTCAAACAAGAGTGCCGTGCTAACAAAAACAGCAAAGAAAAATGAAACAAAAGCACGCACATCAGTCTCAAAAGGGTGCTCGACTAAAAAACAACAAGTAAAAAATAAAGTATAAAGTCGGCAACACCTAAGCTCCAAAATTATCAAAAATATTTATTTTCAAGACAACTATCGCATAGCGTATGTGACGTTTCGAGCACGCAGGCTCTTCATCAGACAAATTGACTACAGATGTGCAACCCTTTATATCTCCAGGTGATCACATGTCCAAACATCATGTTACTAACCAATACAACAACTACAAAACAAAAAAATAAAAAAATAATAAAAAATATATACACACAAAAATATCTAAAAAACTATGCAAAATACAACAGTATCATTATTAATATGCACTTCAAAAAACACTTTTCTTTATACCTGCAAATATACATCAAAATAATTAAATTAAACTAATCACTCCAAAACCTTTGATGTATTATATACAAAAAAAGAAACACACACACATCTGTATAACAATTCAAAGAAATGGACAAATATCAAAATCTTCATTAAGTCCTCTAGGGCCCTTGTGAAAAAAAAGTGCACTTAAGTGTACTTTTATAAAGTGTACTTATTACATAAATAATATACTTTAAATATATACACTTAGGTGTGAATTAAATGCCATCTTTTCGGCGCACTTAATGCACATTAAGTGTAATTAATTTCAAATATATTATATATTAAGTTGAAATAAAATGTAATAAGTTGCCATTAAGAGTGATTTTTTGGAACAACTTAATTGGTACTTTATTACAACTTTTTATATACTTTCATAATTGCTTCTAGTGTTTTTAAAATATACTTAAAGTGCACTACAAAATGTAATGACACGCAATTAATGTGATTTAAAATACACTTTAATGTCAGTTAACAATACACTTAAGTGTGAATTAAATGCAATGTTTTCGACACACTGAATGCACATTAAGTGCAATTAATTTCAAATATATCACATATTAAGTTGAAATAAAATGTAATAAGTTGCCATTAAGATCGATTTTTTGGAACAACTTAATTGGTACTTTATTACAACTTTATATCTACTTTCATAATTGCTTCTAGTGTTTTTAAAATATACTTAAAGTGCACTTCACAATATAATGACACGCAATTAATGTGATTTAAAATATACTTTAATGTCAGTTAACAATACACTTAAGTGTGAATTAAATGCAATGTTTTCGACACACTGAATGCACATTAAGTGCAATTAATTTCAAATATATCACATATTAAGTTGAAATAAAATGCAATAAGTTGTCATTAAGAGTGCTTTTTTGGAACAACTTAATTGGTACTTTAATACAACTTTATATCTACTTTCATAATTACTTCTAATATCTTCAAAATATAGTTAAAAGTGCACTACACAATATAATGACACGCAATTAATGTGATTTAAAATATACTTTAATGTCAGTTAACAATACACTTAAGTGTGAATTAAATTCAATGTTACAATCAACAAAAACTAAATGTAAAACCCTCTAAATTTACTGACAAAATAATCTCTAAAAGAAATACATAAAAACCTTTCTGTTGATGCACAAGAAAACCCCAAGAAACACTATGCATAAACACAAACAGTTTTGGAAAGCGACCTTTGGGTAATGCTTTACAAAAATATATTAGTTACCTACTTCAGTTAACATGAATGAATAATACTTTAAGCATTTATTAGTCTAAGTAAGATAATATTAGTCTTGGTTAGATCATGTTGGCTAAAAACTAAACTAATATTAACAAATGAGACCTAATTAAAAGTGTTACCGAACCTTGTTATTTAGCTTTTAAAGAGATACTCCACTTTAAAATGAAAATTTTGTCATCATATACTCACCCTCATGTTGTTTCAAACCTGTATGAATTTCTTTCTTCTGCTGAACAGAAAGAAAGATATTTAGAAGAATGTTAGTAACCAGACAGATTTTGGTACCATTGACTTCCATAGTAGGAAAAAAAATCAATGGTCAATGGTACCAAAAACTGGTTACTAACATTCTTCTAAATATCTTTCTTTATGTTCAGCAGAAGAAAGAAATTCATACAGGTTTGAAACAACATGAGGGTGAGTATATGATGACAGAATTTTCATTTTAAAGTGGAGTATCCCTTTAAACCTTTACCAGCACCAACATTAAACAGGACCAAATGCTTACTCCAGCATTACATTGAATCTAAGTTTGTCTAAAAAACAAAACAAAAACAACAACTGAAGAACTCCAAAAGCACAAAAAACAAAATTATTTGTCACCCAATTTTTTAAGTTGTTGGAAAGTGCTGTTTATGTCAATGTCGCAGATGCTCTCCAGTATGTGAATGAAAATGTTTCAAAGATGCAGGAAAGTCAGAAAAAATGCCTTGAGGAAAAAAACAAAAACAAAAAAACAGAAAATTTGTTTATAATACAGATCCAGTCCATTATTATATTTGGCTCAATTGAATGAAAAAGATAGATATACAGTTGCGCTTCAAAGTTGATATACACCTTGCAGTATCTGCAAAATGTTAACAATTTTAGCAATAATAGGGATCACAAAAATGTATACGTTTTATTTTTATTTAGAACTACCCTGATGAAGCAGTTTATTCTGCAAGGTGTATGTAAACTTTTGACTGTTAACTGTTGATGAATGTGTGATGTGATTGATTACCTCAGTCACCAGGGCCACATCGTAGTAGAAAGCTGGCCAAGGTTCCTTCTATTTCCCACAAACAGCAGGATTCCACTGACTACGCCATCTTTACTGACACTGGGCTTAAAGTGATTCAAAATAGAGAACCTTTTAATTGCTACTTTACAGGGAATTAAGCATAACTTTATCAATTACACAAATATAGATATATGACCCATGCAAACCCAGGACCAATGCAAATTAAGAAAGGTATTCTTACATTTTAAGCTTGCCCCACATCTTCATGAAGGATGTTCCTGTTCCTGTATTTACCACGGTTGACACAGCAATGCTGCAAGCCTTCTTCCTTTGGTTTGTTACCTATAAACTATATGATGATTATAGGGGCATGTGTAAATGCACAGGTGCAAATTTATTACTTGCACCAGCAAAATATTCAAAGCATTTAAAAGCTATAGGGATAGTTAGTGACTTGAAAGTAGTGTTTTAGCTTGATCAGGATGTGCTTTCATGATAAATCTTGTAACATCACCTCATCAATACAGGTCTGTGATTCCACACCGCTTGCACTGTATCTCCAATAACAAATATGAACTGATCCTGCAAAAAGAATGTTTAAATCCAGATAAACACAAAATTATTACATATTCCAAACCAAATAGTAATTGAACAACTCTTTAAATACAAAATTAAATTGAACACATTACAAGCATTTTTTCTAGAGGTGGGTAATATATTAAATATTTATGGTGGTTATAAGATTGATTATTTTAATTAAATGTAAATAAACGTCTTCGAGTGTTACAATATTGGATCAGCATTCAGCAAATTTTTAGTAGCTTGTTTAAAATAATTTAAAAAGTAAGTTTAGTTTTTTAAAAAAAATCAGCAACCAAATTCCTCGAACACGACCACACACGCCTTCCTCACATTACAATGCAAGACATTATTAGAATGCAATCATATATAAATTATTGAAAAAATGATTAATTCACCTCCCGAGTCTATTGAGTTTATAATATCTGCGATTAATGCACTCAGCAACTGACATGTTACGGAGAAAAAAAAATAACTAAAGAAAGCATCAAGATAGCCTACTTGACTGATTATTTGCAGCATAACGTCTCATCTGCAAACAAACATCCAAACGTGGTGCTCCTTTTGTTCTCTTGTTTGGCTAGCTTCAGTATCATCACGCATCGCAAACGGATGGCAAAACACAACAGCGCATTTTTCAAACTCTAGTGAAGTAGAGCGTCATCATGACGTAGTATTTATCGCGCATGCGCATTAAACAACATATTCATACATCTTGCATGGTTAAATGTTATTTCAGCTTTTCTGTTTAAGTTGAAGTTGTTCTAACTCATTGTGTTGTTAAATTCTGTAAGTTCACAAAACTTTACTCATTAACCTAACTAAAAGTCAATCTTTTTTTCAATGTAGTGTAGTGTGATTAAAATTAAATGTATTTTAACTGAATTTAAATGCAAATTCATTTTGTTTACATTTGTTTAACTTTTGCTCACAATTAATACAATTAAATGTGTGTTTAATTGACTTAGAACAACATAATGATATTGAAAGTATTATGTTCACAGATGTAAAGTAGCTACAACACATTACTATTAGGCTCCTCTCGTATATTACATTTTATTTTCAAATATTATGTAGAAAGCTGACACTAGTTGAGTTCATAGAGCAAGGGCTGGTGATAAAAATGTCAACAATAAGTTGTACTGGATTATACTGTATAAGCAGATGTATTGGAAAAATACATTTCAACTGCATAATGCACACAGTATATATTATAGACAAAACACATTTAAAATACATTAACAAATTAATTTTGGACAACACACTTGAGTTGGAATTAAAATCAATTATTTTCCATGTTTTCCATTAAATCTGTTATTTTATTTAGTATATTAGTCAATACATCAAAATAAATTTCCTTTAATAACTTATAACTTTAACTTTAATCAATTTAAAACACTATAAATCATAATTATTTAAAATGTATGTTTAAGTAAAACTTAGTAGACATTACAAAGTGCATTTGTAAAAAGTGCACTTAAGTGTGTTTATAAATATTGTGATGAAAGTGTATACTTTCTTTAAGTTAAGCTTAATTAGACATTATTACAAAGTGCATTTTTAAAAATGCACTTAAGTGTGTTTATAAATATTGTGATGAAAGAGTACTTACTTTAAGTTAAACTTAATTGATATTATTACAAAGTGCATTTGTAAAAAGTGCACTTAAGTGTGTTTATAAATATTATGATAAAAGTGTACTTTCTTTAAGTAAAACTTAATTAGACATTATTACAAAGTGCATTTTTAAAAAGTGTATTTAAGTGTGTTAAGAAATATTGTGATGAAAGTGTACTTACTTTAAATTAAACTTAGATATTATTATAAAGTGCATTTGTAAAAATTGTACTTAAGTGTGTTTATAAATATTGTGATGAAAGTGTACTTTCTTTAAGTTAAGCTTAATTAGACATTATTACAAAGTGCATTTTTAAAAATGCACTTAAGTGTGTTTATAAATATTGGGATGAAAGTGTACTTACTTTAAGTTAAACTTAATTAGATATTATTACAAAGTGCATTTGTAAAAAGTGCACTTAAATGTGTTAATAAATATTGCCATTAAAGTGTATTCCCTTTAAGTGCACTTAAGTGGTCTTTAATTTTAATTTTATTATGTTATCTGCAAGTGCACTTTTCAAAAAGTATACTTTTATTATTTTAAGCACACAAAAAGTGCGCTTTCAATACAATTAAGCACACTTCTTTTTCACAAGGGGGGACAGCGTGTCTAATGTGAAAATCCAAAAAGCCTCACGCTGTAAAAGCAATTTATCAATGTCACCTCCACGACGTCGATACTTAACTACCTCGAAGCCTATGTATTGAAGAGTAGAAACTGAATGTCTAAAAGCTGCAAAATGCTGTGCAACTGGACTTTTTGGATCGTGGTGTCTAATTGCACATCGATGTTCAGAAATGCGATTCTTCAAAGGTCTACTAGTCTTACCAATGTAACATAAACCACAAGGGCAACGCAGCATATAAATAACGTTGGCCGTCTTACACGAAATGGTGCCTCGAATTTTAAAAGTTTTTGCCGTGTGAGGATGTGTAAAAGTTGATGTCTTGTATGTAAAATTACACTGTTGACAGTTACCACATCTATAATTACCATGAGGTATTTTATTCAAGAAGTGAGGAGCCGGTTTCAAATCCGCTCTAACTAAAATATTTCGAAGGTTAGGTGTTTTTTTATACACTAAACGAGGTGGTTTATCGAAGCATTTTTTAAGATTGGGATCACTCTCTACAATATGCCAGTGTTTAGATAAAACATTATTAACATCCTTGGTAACAGGCGAATATTGCATATAACAATTAACACGACATTCCATTTTTTAAATATTTTTTAACTAGACTCTCTTTTTGTGACACATCTTTAAAACGACTCGCTGCAGACTGAATCCACTCTTCTTTATACGATCGATGTCTGAATCTCTCTGATAAAATGTGTGACTGCTGTTGGAAATCATCATCACTGCTACAGATACGGCGAATCCGACTAAATTGAGAAATTGGTAACGAACGTTTTAATGACACCGGATGATAGGATTGTCCGTGCAAGATAGTGTTACGATCAGTAGGTTTTCGATACAAAGTGGTCTCAATGCCCGACGTGGTATGAAGAACAAGCACATCCAAAAAATTCATTTTCTCTTGATGGAAATCAATGGTAAATGTTAACGCAGTACATTTATTATTTACCAAATTGTGAAACTCTAATAGCTCAGCTTCAGTGCCACTCCATAATAGAAAAACATCGTCAATGTATCTTTTCCATAAAAGAATGTGCTTTAAAAAATCGTTAACAGGATTAAACACAAATTGATGTTCAAACATCCCACAAAATAAAGATGCAAAACTTGGGGCCATCTTAGACCCCATCTACCTTATAGTGATATTCCATCTGGGAGACCTATAGTGGCAGCAATTGGGTCTCTTACAGAAAAAATTTCAGCTTTCGTCGATTTTCATTTACAACCTTTGGTGATGTCTTTACCTTCTTATATCAGAGACCCGATGCATTTTATTGAACTTGTTAACAATGTGAAATTACCGGATTGTCCTGTTTTTCTAGTCACTATGGATGTTGAATCGTTGTATACCAATGTTCCGTTTCAGGGTGGGCTAGAGGCAATTGAATTTTTTCTGAATCAACGTCTTTGTCAAATTCCTAGTACTGTATGTTTGAGTGATTTGGCAAAATTGGTACTTTCACATAATTATTTCTTGTTTGGGTCTGAGTATTATTTGCAGATCTCGGGGGTCAGTATGGGGTCTAAGATGGCCCCAAGTTTTGCATCTTTATTTTGTGGGATGTTTGAACATCAATTTGTGTTTAATCCTGTTAACGATTTTTTAAAGCACATTCTTTTATGGAAAAGATACATTGACGATGTTTTTCTATTATGGAGTGGCACTGAAGCTGAGCTATTAGAGTTTCACAATTTGGTAAATAATAAATGTACTGCGTTAACATTTACCATTGATTTCCATCAAGAGAAAATGAATTTTTTGGATGTGCTTGTTCTTCATACCACGTCGGGCATTGAGACCACTTTGTATCGAAAACCTACTGATCGTAACACTATCTTGCACGGACAATCCTATCATCCGGTGTCATTAAAACGTTCGTTACCAATTTCTCAATTTAGTCGGATTCGCCGTATCTGTAGCAGTGATGATGATTTCCAACAGCAGTCACATATTTTATCAGAGAGATTCAGACATCGATCGAATAAAGAAGAGTGGATTCAGTCTGCAGCGAGTCGTTTTAAAGATGTGTCACAAAAAGAGAGTCTAGTTAAAAAATATAAAAAAACGGAATGTCGTGTTAATTGTTATATGCAATATTCGCCTGTTACCAAGGATGTTAATAATGTTTTATCTAAACACTGGCATATTGTAGAGAGTGATCCCAATCTTAAAAAATGCTTCGATAAACCACCTCGTTTAGTGTATAAAAAACACCTAACCTTCGAAATATTTTAGTTAGAGCGGATTTGAAACCGGCTCCTCACTTCTTGAATAAAATACCTCATGGTAATTATAGATGTGGTAACTGTCAACAGTGTAATTTTACATACAAGACATCAACTTTTACACATCCTCACACGGCAAAAACTTTTAAAATTCGAGGCACCATTTCGTGTAAGACGGCCAACGTTATTTATATGCTGCGTTGCCCTTGTGGCTTATGTTACATTGGTAAGACTAGTAGACCTTTGAAGAATCGCATTTCTGAACATCGATGTGCAATTAGACACCACGATCCAAAAAGTCCAGTTGCACAGCATTTTGCAGCTTTTAGACATTCAGTTTCTACTCTTCAATACATAGGCATCGAGGTAGTTAAGTATCCACGTCGTGGAGGTGACATTGATAAATTGCTTTTACAGCGTGAGGCTTTTTGGATTTTCACATTAGACACGTTGTCCCCTAGAGGACTTAATGAAGATTTTGATATTCGTCCATTTCTTTGAATTGTTATACAGATGTGTGTGTGTTAATTTTTTTGTATATAATACATCAAAGGTTTTGGAGTGATTAGTTTAATTTAATTATTTTGATGTATATTTGCAGGTATCAAGAAAAGTGTTTTTTGAAGTGCATATTAATAATGATACTGTTGTATTTTGCATAGTTTTTTAGATATTTTTGTGTGTATATATTTTTTTTTCTTTTTTTGTTTTTTTGTTTTGTAGTTGTTGTATTGGTTAGTAACATGATGTTTGGACATGTGATCACCTGGAGATATAAAGGGTTGCACATCTGTAGTCAATTTGTCTGATGAAGAGCCTGCGTGCTCGAAACGTCACATACGCTATGCGATAGTTGTCTTGAAAATAAATATTTTTGATAATTTTGGAGCTTAGGTGTTGCCGACTTTATACTTTATTTTTTACTTGTTGTTTTTTAGCCGAGCACCCTTTTGAGACTGATGTGCGTGCTTTTGTTTCATTTTTATTCAAATGTTTCTAAATTTTCTTTAAAGGGATAGTTCATCCAAAAATAAAATTAGCCGATGATTTACTCACCCTGAAGCCATCCTAGGTTTATATGACATTCTTCTTTCAGACGAATACAATCGGAGTTATATTAAAAAATGTCCTGGCTCTTCCAAGCCTTATAGTGGGAGTCAATGGGTATATTTTTTTGGAAGTCCATCAGATCCATGATCCATCCATTATCCATGATAAAAGTGCTCCATGCGGCTCTGGGGGGTTAATAAAGGCCTTCTGAAGTGAAGCGATGCATTTGTCTAAGAAAAATAACCATATTTAAAACTTAATCGACTAAAATAACTAGCTTGCGGCAGACGGCCGTACGGAAGTAAACTTGCGCCACAAGAGAAACACTTTTATAATGGATAGATGCACTTTGATGGACTTCCAAAAAAATATACCCATTGACTCCCACTTTAAGGCTTGGAGCCAGGACATTTTTTAATATAACTCCGATTGTATTTGTCTGAAAGAAGAATGTCATATACACCTAGGATGGCTTCAGGGTGAGTAAATCATGGGCTAATTTTCATTTTTGGGTGAACTATCCCTTTAAATAATATCAGCATTATAATATTGACCCAATGCCTCTTGAATTTGTAGTTCCAAATTTTTTTTTTTTTATAAATATATATTGTTGTGAAATTTGCAATTATTCTATTCTGGTTATGCCTTTTGGTGTATGAATTGTTTGTGGGTTGTAGTGAACCACAATTGTAGTGTTGGAAAGTTTTCTTTCATCGAAGCAAGACCAGGAGACGTTGGGATAAGCAGAAGTGATTTATTGGGATCTTCGCTGTGTGTCGTCTGTAGTGTTCTTCCAAGTCTAACTCAAGACAGTTGCCTTGCAAATTTATAGACATTTAGGGGAAGGGATTTACATTGAGGTTGAACAAAGCATGCAAATTAAGTATACAGGTTTAAGGAACCCGCCCCAGACTCCAGCGTGTTACCAGTCTCAAACCAATCAGCATAACCATTCAAACGCATATGTGCTAATCCAATCAGCCCAACGATTCAACGTCTGGGCTTTGGCTCTGAGTGAAACTGGGACTCCAAGAGCCATTAAAGACAATAAGGAGAAAACAGGAATTGCAACTTTTCTGAGCAGAATCATTATCTTAACTTTAAACACTAAGTACAATATTCTTTACCGTGATGTTATGTATGGAAGCATATTTGAAATAGATTTAAAATTTGTTATTCTTCAGTCCCCCTTTGAGAGTTCTTAAAAACTCTCACAAAAATACAAATTTAGACACTTAAAAGTTCATTCTTGTAACTTGTGTAAGTTACAGGCACATAGCAAGTTCATTCTTGTAACGTGTGATAGTTACAGGCACATAGCATGATCTATGTTGTTCATCTGTAATGGCATGCTGACACAGAAACAACCATGCAATTAGGGTCCGTGAAGTCCTTACGAGTAATAGTCTTTTCTGGTTTGAACTGTTATTTCCCTGTGCTGGACGTGAGTCATTTGTTGGTTGACACACTTGATACTAACAGGTTTCCGAACCATGAAAAGGTTTTTATCTTCAGTCATCTGGTGTAATTTTGTTGAAAGATCAAGAATGTCTTGTTGTATTTTGTTCAAGTTCTCTGATGGATGATTGAAGTTCCCGTAGATGAGTCTCTGCGTTGTGTATTTTTTCTTTTTCTTTTGGGATAGTTTGTTCAGCAATGGGTCTAGTTGTCTTCTTGAGGTTGTGGCTTCATATGCAGGTGAGACGGTCGTTGCATATGGATCTCGGAAACAGCCATCAAGTGGTATCTGCACAGAGGAAGAAAGAAAACAAAAGACGACAGAGCAGTATTTGTTCAAACACTAGGGTTGTAGCAGTATTGTCACGGGAAGTCAAAAGGTGAGGCGAGGATTCAAGTGCAGAAAGGAATTTTAATGAATAAACAACAAAACAGACCAAAAACCAAAACTCCCTCGTGGGGGAAAAAACAAGGCAGGCAAATACTCAAAACATAACACAGGGGGAAACAGAGACAACGATCCACACAGACTGCAAACAAGAGGGAACTAATAAAGGGAAACTAATCAGGGGGAACAGGTGGGAGAACTCAAACAATAATCAGATAACAAGTAGGGCGGGGCTAACAATGACACAAGCACATGGCACAACATAACAAACACCCAAGTGCAGAACAAGACAAGACAGACATGTGACATAACCCCCTCCTAAAGGAGTGGCTTCCAGACACTCCACTAGAACGGGGGGGACAGACCAGGGCGGGACGGAGGGACAGGCCAGGGCGGGACGGGAGGGACAGAACAGGGCGGGACTGGAGAAACCGACCAGGGCGGGACGGGAGGAACAGACCAGGGCGGGACGGGAGGGACATAACAGGGCAGGACGGAAGAGACGAACAGTCCATCAGGCGGCCAGGGTGGAGCAGACTGTCCAACGGGCGGCCAGGGCGGAGACTTTCCCTCGGGTGGCCAGTGCGGAGACTTTTCCTCGGGCGGCCAGGACGGAGAAGACCCCTCAGGCGGCCACGGTGGTGAAGACCCCTCGGGCGGCCAGGGCGGTGAAGACTCCTCGGGCGGCCAGGGCGGTGAAGACCCCTCGGGCGGCCACGGCGGTGAAGACCCCTCGGGCGGCCACGGCGGTGAAGACCCCTCGGGCGGCCAGGGCGGTGAAGACCCCTCGGGCGGCCAGGGCGGAGAAGACCCCTCGGGCGGCCAGGACGGTGAAGACCCCTCGGGCGGCCAGGGCGCAGGAACTGGAACAAACACCACCGGCTCAGGCACTGGGACTGGCACCACCGGCTCAGGCCCTGGAACTGGCACCACTGGCTCAGGCACTGGAATAGGCACCACCGGCTCAGGCACTGGAACAGGCACCACAGACACAGGAACAGACACTGGAACAGACACTGGAACAGACACTGGAACAGACACTGGAACAGACACTGGAACAGACACTGGAACAGACACTGGAACAAACACTGGAACAAACACTGGAACAGACACTGGAACAGACACTGGAACAGACACTGGAACAGACACTGGAACAGACACTGGAACAGACACTGGCTCCTGTTCAGGAACAGACACTGGCTCCGGCTCAGGGACAGACCCGGGCTCCGGCTCAGGAGCAGACACGGGCTCCGGCTCAGGGACAGACACTGGCTCCGGCTCAGGGGCCGACACGGGCTCCGGCTCAGGGACAGACACGGGCTCCGGCTCAGGGACAGACACGGGCTCCGGCTCAGGGACAGACACGGGCTCCGGCTCAGGGACAGACACGGGCTCCGGCTCAGGGACAGACACGGGCTCCGGCTCAGGGACAGACACGGGCTCCGGCTCAGGGACAGACACGGGCTCCGGCTCAGGGACAGACACGGGCTCCGGCTCAGGGACAGACACGGGCTCCGGCTCAGGGACAGACACGGGCTCCGGCTCAGGGACAGACACGGGCTCCGGCTCAGGAACAGACACTGGCTCCGGCTCAGGAACAGGAACAGACATCACCGGCTCAGGAACAGACACCACCGGCTCAGGAACAGACACCACCGGCTCAGGAACAGACACCACCGGCTCAAGTGTGTGTGTAGCCCACACACACCACATGGCTGTGGCCATAATGGCCAGTGTCGCGGTCACTGGGGGCTCAGTCTCAGGAACAGACACCACCGGCTCAGACACAGGCTTGACGGCGGCCATCTTGTCCGAAGACCCAGTCTTGGTAGTGACCTTCTTGTCCGAAGACACAGGCTCGACAGGCGTAACGTGAACAGGTTCAGTGGTGGCCATCTTGTCCGAGGACACAGGCTTGGCAGACGTGACGGGAACACTCTCGGCGGCGGCCATCTTGTCCGAAGACACAGGCTCGACAGGCGTAACGTGAACAGGTTCAGCGGTGGCCATCTTGTCCGAAGACACAGGCTCAGCAGATGTGACGGGAACACCCTCGGCGGCGGCCATCCTGTCCGAAGACACCGGCTCGGCAGACTTGACATGAACAGTCTCTGACTGGGCAGACGTGACTGGAACAGTCTCTGACTGGGCAGACGTGACGTGAACAGTCCCTGGCTGGACAGACGTGACGTGAACAGTCTCTGGCTGGGCAGACGTGACGTGAACCGTCTCTGGCTGGGCAGACGTGACGTGAACCGTCTCTGGCTGGGCAGACGTGACGTGAACAGTCTCTGGCTGGGCAGACGTGACGTGAACCGTCTCTGGCTGGGCAGCCGTGACGTGAACAGTCTCTGGCTGGGCAGACGTGACGTGAACAGTCTCTGGCTGGGCAGACGTGACGTGAACAGTCTCAGGCTCCTCCGGAACGGAATCCTCCGGGACATTGGGGAGGCCGGAGGTCTTCCTCCTCCTCCGCCGTCTTCGATGGTGAGGTGCAGGTTCAGGTCTGGACGGAGTTAATGGTGGATGGAGCTCTGGGCTGGGCAGCAGCGATGCGTTCTCTGGGCTGAGCAGCGGCGATGCATTCTCTGGGCTGGGCAGCGGCGATGCATTCTCTGGGCTGGGCAGCGGCGATGCATTCTCTGGGCTGGGCAGCGGCGATGCATTCTCTGGGCTGGGCAGCGGCGATGCATTCTCTGGGCTGGGCAGCGGCGATGCATTCTCTGGGCTGGGCAGCGGCGATGCATTCTCTGGGCTGGGCAGCGGCGATGCATTCTCTGGGCTGGGCAGCGGCGATGCATTCTCTGGGCTGGGCAGCGGCGATGCATTCTCTGGGCTGGGCAGCGGCGATGCATTCTCTGGGCTGGGCAGCGGCGATGCATTCTCTGGGCTGGGCAGCGGCGATGCATTCTCTGGGCTGGGCAGCGGCGATGCATTCTCTGGGCTGGGCAGCGGGGATGCAGGCGGGTCCGATGTATCCCACCGAGCACGATGGTGGAGATACTTAACGAAACCCGGGAAGTCTAAAATTTCCAGCCCCTTCATCTCCCACTGAGGCAAGGGAACATCCAAACAAATATTAAATACGTCTTTGAGGACTATATCCCCAAGCCCGAGTCCCTCTGCAGCCGCGCTGAATTTCTGGGCGAAATCCTTCACCCTGGTCCCCTGCTGTCGGAGGGAAACCAACCCGCTGAGTTTCATGATTCGCTCCAGGTGAGGGCAGGAATCCTTTTGCTGAATCCTCATTCTAGGTGGATCGTTCTGTCACGGGAAGTCAAAAGGTGAGGCGAGGATTCAAGTGCAGAAAGGAATTTTAATGAATAAACAACAAAACAGACCAAAAACCAAAACTCCCTCGTGGGGGAAAAAACAAGGCAGGCAAATACTCAAAACATAACACAGGGGGAAACAGAGACAACGATCCACACAGACTGCAAACAAGAGGGAACTAATAAAGGGAAACTAATCAGGGGGAACAGGTGGGAGAACTCAAACAATAATCAGATAACAAGTAGGGCGGGGCTAACAATGACACAAGCACATGGCACAACATAACAAACACCCAAGTGCAGAACAAGACAAGACAGACATGTGACAAGTATTTGTTTAAATACGGGTTGTATCGTTTTCAGAGTCTGCTGTTGTTGTTTCATTCTTTCCCTATTTCTTAATTGATTTGATACCTATGGACCAGTGAGGTGGGGATAAACTACTGAGGGGGGGAAACCTATGAGGAGATCTTCACCACATGGCTGACCCCCAAGGCCTGTTGCACTTCGGTTCTTCCATGGGCTCCACACTGGTCTGTGTGTCCTATTCTGCCCCTGTTGTGTGCACACTGTACAGTGTGAGAAAATTGGCACATTTCCATTCTCCAGTGAAACATCAGTCATAATAGACATCATAATAGAGGATGGGGGTCTAACTGGAATATTTCTGTGGTATAACATTTAAGACTGAGTCTACTTCACTTTCCTTTTGTTCTATTAAACAAAAATCAGTCTTTCATCTTTGTTGTTGTTTCTGGGGAAATTAAGCACTCACAGCCTAAATGGTTAACACCGTATCAAGTTGCCCCACGAGTTTAACGAGGAGGGGAGGGCCTGTTTCAGAATAGCAAGCAGGCTGAGCAGAAGCTGAGTAACCTTGTTAACTTCTTTAAAGTTCTTTTTGCTTTTCCTACACTTATTCATCCAATGGCCAGGTTTACCACAGTAATTACAGCTGCCCTCTCTCTTAGGACATTTGCGTTTCTGTTCATTCTCTGTGTTGACCTTAAATGATGCTGCTGCAATTTTAACTCTTGCCTTGACATCAGAGTCTCTTTCCCAAGTAGCTAACCTGTCCAAGTTGTTTTGCAGGGTTCTACTGAACCATGTTAATTCTAAGTAAGGCAGTGCACTTTTATGTTCTGACAAAAGACCCTGAAACATTCCAAGGGGGAGGGATTACATAGAGGCGGAGACTCTGAACAAAGCATGCAAATGAAGTAGGAACACACCCTACTCTGAGAGCACTACCAGTCCAATTGAATCAGCATAACTTATTCAAATGCTGATACTGGCCAGAAACTCCGGTTCCAAGAGCCATTCCAGAGCCATTAAAGACAAAAGGTGAAAGTCTCCCCTACAGCTAATCCAATCAACCTAACGATTCGACGTCTAGGCCAGGAGCTCCGAAAGCCATTTGGGCTCCGAAAGGTGAGAATCTCAGTGATCTGACTCATTTAAAACACAATAGAGAAAACAGGACTGGCAGGAAAGGAGACTCTTGCTGGAGACTCAATATGCATCTTAAATCAGTCTACTAAACTTTATCAGTTTATATACTATTGCAGTGGAAAAACTAAATTAAACATTTAATACATTTGTAATCCTACAATAGCTATATTGAAGAGTGGTTTTGTAAAGAAGAGTGCCATAAGTTGTTGTTGAACAATTTGTTGGGAAAGTGTTATATAATGTAAAACGCTTGTGGTGATGGTCATTGTGGCCATGTGTTGAGAAAATGGTTTATGGGGGAGAGCACTGCAATTGTTGTTGTAGGGTCATTTGTTGAGAGGGTGGTTTATGAAGAGAAACACTGCAGTTGTTGTAAAATCATTTATTGAGAAAATGGTTTATAAAGAAAAACACTGCAATTGTTGTTGTAAAATCATTTATTGAGAAAATGGTTTATAAAGAAGAATACCACACTGGTCATTTGGTGGGCAGGGAAGTAGAATGGAGAGAAGTGTAGCATGTATTGGAAAGCATTTAACTGAATATTGAGAGAAATGCGGCATGTGTTGGAGGGCGTTTGGCTGAATGTTGGGAGAGATGCAGCATGTGTTGGAAGGCATGTGGCTGAATATTGAGAGAGATGCAGCGTGTATTGGAAGACATTTAGCTGAATGTTGGGAGAAATGTAGCATGTATTAGAGGGCATTTGGCTGAATATTGGGAGAGGTGTGGCATGTATTGGAAGGCATTTTGCTGAGTACTAGGAGAGGGATGCGGGTATTGCCGATTGTTGTGTTGCGGACTGGATGCGGGAGAGGGCAGAGGAGGAGGGCCCGCGGAGGGAGGACGGAGAGACGAGGAGCTTTGTATGCGGAAGTCCTAAGGGGTTTTACAGAACTAATGACAGTTCAAGACTTTGGGTTTGACCGATTGTCTGTAAAAGACTGAATGTATGTAGAGGGAGTTTCCAGGAGGGGATTTCTGAACATGTCAAAAAGTTTGATGGACTTTAACCCTCTGGGGTCTGAGGTGTTTTCTGGGCCCTGGAGGTGTTCTGACATGCTCTGACATTTGTGCTTATTTCTGTTACTTGTGACATTTTCATGGCTAAAGTCTGATTACACTGTATTCAGCACAAACTCTGCTACAATAATATATCAGCAGCAAGTATATAAAAGTTTGTAGTTTTGAGATAATAACATTTATGCGTGGTTTGTGAAAAAAAAAAAAAATTGTCACTGAAATAAGCTCATGAAACCCATACTGATTATTTCTTCACAAGACTTTTGAAAATTGTATCACGTAGCCTAGAATATTTGCTTCAAAACTATGTGAAAATCATCCTGACTGCTCATTCAGAGAAGACAATATATTGATTTAATTTTTTTACGACGTGTTTTGTGTGATAAAGCTTTATGCAAGAGGCGTGGACATCTCATTAATATGTAAGCTTTTCTCACCTGAGAAAGACAAAGACACTCCCTAATGGCCCTATTAGGAGCTATCAGGCCCCTATCAACCTTGCAAAAAGAATGAGGAGATTTAAAAAAGAATGGCTTTTTGATTGTTTGGATTTATTTACAACACAACATAATGACAAAAAAACCCACATTATTTAACACACTGAACTAAAGACTTGAACTGTCACACACCTTTGTGCCATTCCTGAAACATAGTACATACCTTTCATTTCCATGGTGTTTGATTTTTCACTTTAGCATGTTCATGTATGGAGACTTATGTGAATGTTGAAGTCAGCAGGTCATCAAGAGAAACTATGCTGCACAATTTGGGGAATTCATTTTTAGATTTTTCTGGTTAAAATAGCTTTTTAAAATGTACAGAATACACACACACACACACACACACACACACACATATATATATATATATATATATATATATATATATATATATATATATATATATATATATATATACTAGCCTACTTTTACCATGCTGTGTTTTATTATAGAATATAAAAACATCCTCGTGTTGAACATGTATACAAGCACTGAAAGGTTGCCTATCATTCTAGTTCACATTTCACATTTCATGTTTCTGTCTATATATACATGACATTAGGCTTAGTTCATGTTTTTACTCCAAACTCATTTCATAACAAACATTTTAATCTGGCACGACCAGTTTAACATGTCTTACCTTAAAAATCTTCTCATCTTCAAATCGCGTTCTTCTGAGGTAAATCCGAGGTAAATTCAAGGTAAACAGCACAGCACAGCACAGCTTACAGTCGTCCAAACTCGATGAAAAGGAGTAAGTTACGAAGTCTCTGCTTCTTTGTTTTGAGGTGATGAGGGCGTTTACAGGTCTGCGTTTCTCCGCATGGATCATTTGCATGTCAATCGCTCGTGCGCGCGTAGGCGTGTTCAAATTAAATTTAATGAGGATGCGTTTGAGAAACTGTACATGCCGCTGCTTTCGTATGGATTACTTAAAAATAGAATATTTGTTTTTTATATAATTTACATACTTTAAAAATAGAGATTCCAAGCGTTGTATAGACATGCGTTTCAAGTCTGTGTGACAAACATTCGCTGAGTTACAGGTCATTTTCTGTCGCGTTTCAGAATGAGTTTCACATTGAGAGAGACGGCAGAACGCGCATCATGTTTATTTTCTTTGTTTTACGAAAAACACAACATTTTGTTTTTATTATGAGTGTACACAAATAAAAGAAGACATTTAACAGTTTTGAATGATGTACAATACAAGTATGTAAAATCAAAATCAACAGAGTATTTTGCACTGATATAAAAAAAACGAGCAGATCACGCCGGCGTGATTGCCGACCTCAGGGGGTTTAAAAGGACTGTAAAGGAATATCCAGTCAGACGCTGATCCACCTGGACTGCCTCTCCGGTGTTAAATGCCTTTGCTGTTGTGCCTTCTGCAGTTAAGACTTGCAAACTGTTGTTTTTTTATTTTGTTTTACTTTATTTTATTTTACATACTAATACGTTATATGTAAACTAGTTAACCTGCATTTAATAAAAATATATATAATTGAAATTAAGAAGCCTGACTGCCATAATATATATATATATATATATATATATATATATATATATATATATATATATATATATTTTTTTTTTTTTTTTAATATTCAAATTAGACATATCCTTAATGTCTGGTTTGGACAGTCTTCAGTAAAAAAAAAAAAAAAAATCAAAGCATCTCAAATTTAGAATGACTGAATTAAAGAAAACATTACCACTTTTTCCTGCATTTCTGCTTGCACATTGTATTGTGCTTTTCTTTATCTGCAGAAGACAGCACTCAAAAGTAAGTTTTCACTGTTTTACATGTAACACTACTGTTAAAGGCGCATAAAAACAGCAAGACCTGGGCTCCAGCAATTGATGGTGAGTTGGCTGGATTTTCTCTGGTATTTCGACCATACAGTTATATACCTGTATGAATTCAAAACTGTAACTTGAATCACAAATTCACACTTTACATGCTTAAATGTTCATAAACCAAGTGCTTGGATTTCATTGGGGCCCAAATTCGGTCGTGCCACAGACAGTATATAAACTGGACACAGCGACCCCATTGGATTCAACGGAGACAAGTGAAGTCAATTAGAATCAGTCACTTCCTGATGGCTGAGCGTACCGCGCAGACTCAAACTGAGCTTGACGACGTAGATGTGACGTGAGCAACCCGTCTGTCTTCTAGTAGCTGTGCCAAGAGAAATCTGAATCATTCCCTTCGGAATCTTGCAGAGACGGAGAGTGTGAGTAGCTTGGTCCAAGCTTGGTCCATGAGCTTGGAGCAGGAGCAACTTTTGCTAAGTTTTCTGATTAATTATTTTGTCATTTTGCCTCCACGTCCCCCCGATTGCCTGCGAGCTTCTCCTCATGTCCATACAGTAATCTCTCTACTGTGCGACAGAGAGTCGCTTGGTTATGACTGCAATCATTAGCCTATTTTTACAAAAACTGCTTCTACGGGGCCATAACGTAAGATACAAGGTAATGGAGCCTTTTATACATTTTCGTGTTTCTTTAGAAATAAATAATGGACAAATGGAGTCTTTAAACGCCTCAGATGTAAAGTTATTCGCTGTCAAAGTGACGCCAAAATGAATGGGAGTCAATGGAATGCTAACAGCAGGTGGGGGTCCGCTAATCAATGGCAGCGCCCAGGGAAGCTTCAATATTTTATGAAACCCTGCCCCCCTGGGTGGTGCACATAATGTCAGTCACGAATGGATGACGCAGTTTTCAACGTGCATAGACAAACTGGTTACTCACTCAGTTACTCACTCAGATACTCCACTCTGTTACAGCGAAACTCTCCAACTGCACAGAGAAGTGGTTACATGAAGCTTGTGTCCTCATCTCCTCACAAGGAACAGGAAAGCAGTCCAATGCTGAAATAAGAGATGCGTCACACACCAGAAAATGGCCGACGAATCAGACGCACGAAAGCTGTCGTTCTCTCTCCTTCAACAAGTTGTAAGGTCTAACGTTATTTTCGGCATAGAACCGCCTGAAAATACTCCGATGCTGTTTGACTCTTCTTGGTCCTTGAATCCCGAGAAATAATAGAGAAACACTCTTTCCGGCGAAACATAAAATGACGGCTGCTATGACGATCAGAGCAGACTTAACGCATTCAGTCTTTAAACCAGTGGCGGTTCTAGGATTTTTCTGTAACAGGGGCCATTAAGGGGCCACATGTCAAGTCAAGTCAAGTCATCTTCATTTATATAGCACTTTTAACAATGTAGATTGTTTCAAAAGCAGCTTTACAGAGATAAACGTATAATTTAAGGTAACAGAGAATGTTTTGGCTTTATAGCGGTTCTTTAATAAAGTTATTTTACAGCTAAAGTTAGTTTTGATTGATTTGCTTCCGTCGCAACGATCATTTGTTATTAAATTAGGGGCCGCTAAGAAGACACCATTCTCTCTACACAAACTTTAAAAGCGATCCTGTGAGAAACGCTGATCACATGCGCATTAAGAATTGGTTCTATAGTTATGTGCGTTTGAATATATGTGTGCAGGTTTGTTATTCCCTACAAACCAAGCCTAAACAAATTACTGGTGTTTCCTTATAGGTTTGATTCAGAATTTTATTTTATTTTATCAATTCGGGGTAGATACGCAAATTGAGTTTTCCCGACGACGCTTTATCTGTAGAGTGGATCCTCCATAGGGAGAGACTAGTTGGCACTTCAGCACTGCGTTGTCATTGGGTCCAGGCGAAGGGCCTTCGTCAGATCTGGATACGGCCTGGATCCGGCAGGCTGCGGGACGACCTCGGGATAAACAAAGACACTAAAATTAGCGTAGATGCCATTCTTCTCATGATGTAACAAGTACATCAGGATTTATGGGAAATGTTCCCAGTTCCAGCTGACCTAATCTATGCAGCCTAACACTGAATTATAGAAGTCTATAATGTATTATGTGAATGCTATGTCAAAGAGATGTGTCTTTAAAGGGGTGGTTCGGGATTTTTGACATCGGACCTCATTTTTAAGTCAGCCTGGTTGTTATTCATCAGTGGAGAAATTTTTTTTTAAAAATGATCCAGTCCTTATATTCGGATAGTTAGCCGATGCTAGGCTAGCGCGAGTCAATGGTATATATGTTAGCCAGCCATTAAAAACCGTTTTACCCACTCCACAGTGCACCAAACGCAAATCAATTATAACACTAGACTATCGATGTATATGTCCGTTGAGAGAATAATGTTAGAAATCAAACTTACCTTTCATCACATTGCATTAGTTATAATTTGTTCCCTGTAATCATAAGCCTTGTCTACAGCAGCAGCGGAGTGATATTGATTACCTAGGCAACCGAGTGAGCTGCGCTTCTGTTCTGTGTTTACTTTTTGCCGCATTACTAACCGGAGCAAAGTAAAATTCCGCAGCTGCTGAGAAACTAGTTCCTTTGGGATCATTGAGATGAAAGGTAAGTTTGATTTCTAACATTATTCTCTCAACGGACATTTGCATCGATAGTCTAGTGTTATAATTGATTTGCGTTTGGTGCACTGTGGAGTGGGTAAAACGGTTTTTAATGGCTGGCTAACATATATACCATTGACTCGCGCTAGCCTAGCATCGGCTAACTATCCAAATATAAGGACTGGATAATTTTTAAAAAAAAATGTCTCCACTGAAGAATAACAACCAGGCTGACTTAAAAATTAGGTCCGATGTCAAAAATCCCGAACCACCCCTTTAATCTAGCTTTGAACTGACAGAGTGTGTCTGCTTCCCGGACAATGTTAGGAAGATTGTTCCAAAGTTTTGGTGCTAAATAGGAAAAGGATCTACTGCCAGCAGTCGATTTTGATATTCTAGGTATTATCAACTGGCCGGAATTTTGAGATCGCAATAGACGTGAAGGACTATAATGCGTTAAGAGCTCGCTCAAGTACTGCGGAGCTAAACCATTTAGTGCTTTGTAAGTCATCAGCAATATTTTAAAATTGATGCGATGTTTAAAAGGGAGCCAGTGCAGTTTTGACAGAACTGGGCTAATATGGTCATACTTCCTGGTTCTGGTAAGAACTCGAGCTGCTGCGTTTTGAACTAGCTGTAGTTTGTTTATTAAGCGTGCAGGGCAACCACCCAGTAGAGCATTACAATAATCTAGCCTTGATGTCATGAAAGCATGAACTAATTGTTCCGCATTTGTCAATGAGAGCATATGACGTAATTTAGATATATTTTTAAGATGGAAAAATGCGGTTTTACAGATACTAGACACGTGACTTTCAAATGAAAGATTGGTATCAAAGAGCACACCCAGGTTCCTAACCGACGACGAAGACTTAACAGAGCAGCCATCAAGTGTTAGACAGTATTCTAGGTTATTACGTGAGGAAGTTTTTTGTCCAATAATTAGAATCTCTGTTTTTTCAGAATTTAGAAGTAGGAAATTACGAGTCATCCAATTGTTTATATCAGCTATGCATTCCGTTAATTTAGTGAATTGGTAAGTTTCGTTAGGTTTCGAAGAAATATAGAGCTGAGTATCGTCAGCATAACAGTGGAAGCTAATTGCATGTTTCCTAATGATATCTCCTAATGGTAGCATGTACAGAGTGAACAGCAGCGGTCCTAGTACTGAGCCTTGTGGTATGCCATACTGAACTTGTGATCGATGAGACATCTCTTCATTTACTGCTACAAATTGATAACGGTCAGATAAGTATGATTTAAACCATGCTAGTGCAATTCCACTAATGCCAACATAGTTTTCTATTCTATTTAAAAGAATGTTGTGGTCAATGGTGTCAAACGCAGCACTAAGATCGAGTAACACTAATAGAGAGATACAACCACGATCGGATGATAAGAGCAAATCATTTGTGACTCTAACGAGAGCAGTCTCAGTACTATGGTACGGTCTAAATCCTGACTGAAAATCCTCACAGATATAATTTCTTTCTAAAAAGGAACACAGTTGTGAAGATACTGCCTTTTCTAGTATCTTTGACAGAAAAGGTAGATTCAAGATCGGCCTGTAATTGACTAATTCTGTAGGATCAAGTTGCTTTTTTTAACAAGCGGTTTAATCATAGCCAGCTTAAAGTTTTTTGGTACGTATCCTAGAGACAAAGACGAATGAATGATATTAAGAAGAGGATCTGTGACCTCTGGAAGTATTTCTTTCAGTAGCTTAGTCGGTATAGGGTCTAACATACATGTTGTCGATTTAGATGATTTAACGAGTTGAGTAAATTCTTCCTCTCCTATAGCAACGAATGAATCAAATTTTTCCTCAGGGAGACTACAATGCACTGCCTGATGCGATACTGTAGTAGACGGTTGCATAGTTATAATTTTGTCCCTGATATTATCAATCTTATAAGTGAAGAAGTTCATAAAATCATTACTGCTGTGCTGCTTGGAAACTTCTGTGTTTTAAGCTTTCTTTTTCGTTAGTTTAGCCACTGTTTCAAATAAAAACCTAGGATTTTGTTTATTTTCTTCTAATAGGGTTGAAAAATAAGCAGATCTAGCAGCTTTTAAAGCCTCTCTGTATGCAATCGAGCTCTCTTTCCATGAAATGCGAAATACCTCTAGTTTTGTTTTCTTCCATTTGCGCTCCATTTTTCTGGCTGCTCTCTTAAGGGCCTGAGTGTGCTCGATGTACCACGGCGTTGGATTATTTTCTTTAATCTTCTTTAAGCGCAAAGGAGCAACTGTGTCTAAAGTGCTGGAAAAGAGAGAGTTAAAAGTTTCTGTTGCAATATCAAGTTCTTCTAAGCTATCCGGGATGCTAAGATGATGAAACTGATTAGGAAGATTATTGATAAAGCAATCTTTAGTGGCAGAAGTGATGGGTCTAACATATTTGAAACACGGAAGTCGGCTTTGCAGCCTTGGCTAAATGTAATTGACACGAGACTAGATAATGATCTGAGATGTCATCGCTCTGCTGCAGAATTTCAACGGCATCAACATCTATTCCATGTGATAATATTAGATCTAGAGTATGATTACGACGATGAGTAGGTCCTGACACGTGTTGTCTAACTCCAATTGAGTTTACAATGTCTTTAAATGCCAAACCCAATGCATCTTTTTAATTATCGATGTGTATATTAAAATCACCAACAATTAGTACTTTATCTGCAGCCAATACTAATTCTGATAGAAAGTCCGCAAATTCTTTGATAAAGTCTGTATGGTGCCCTGGTGACCTGTATACAGTAGCCAGCACAAATCTCAAACGTGATTTATCATTTATACTATATATGTTTACATTAAGCACTAACACTTCAAAAGAATTATATTAAAAACTTGATTTTTTAGTGGTTTTGAAAATATTACTATAAATTACAGCAACACCACCCCCTTTGCGTTTCAGACGAGGCTCATGTTTATAAGAGTAATCTTGCGGGGTGGACTCATTTAATGTAATCGTTTGGTTTTAGCCAGGTTTCTGTCAAACACAGCACATCTAGGTTATTATCTGAAATCATATCATTAACAATGAGTGCTTTTGAAGTAAGCGATCGAATATTCAGCAACCCAAGCTTTAGCATTTGCTCATCTGTATTATAACTGTTTTTTATTTGTTGAACATCAATTAAATTTTTAACCTTAGATGGGTTTAAACGTTTTTTGGATTTCCAAATTCGGGGAACAGACACAGTCTCTATATGATGATAGCTAGGTGAAAGAGGCTCTATGTGATAGGATTTATCTGACATGTTACATTTAGGGGCCAAGTACAGGGTACATTCAAGCACACAAAATAATTTATTCAGTACGATGCAAATACATTTCGGCAGTCATTCCTTTTTCAAACGCTGTAATAAAATATTATGAGGCAGTAAAGTTCTTAATGATTTTTTTCATTAATTTATACTGTGCATAAAGGACACAATGCATAAATCACACACACACACACACACACACACACACACACACACACACACACACACACACTAAAGTACAGCACAGCGATTAATTAATCAAATACGATACAGTTTACAGTGTGGATATATTTATACCTCCCAGCTTAAACATCTCATACAGTACACTCTAATAAGGTAAAGTGCAGCAGAGCACAGCAAATTCAGAACAAACAAAGAGGTATTTTAACATGTACGTATGTTACAATAACACTGTTTCCAAATACAATACAATTTACAGTGTGGATATATTTACCTAAATATTTGTTTCTTATTTATCATCTTTTTCACATATTGTCAGAAAAACAAATTGCAATTTAAGCCCTTTTTTGATGAGATAAACAATTTTGAACATGCAAAGCAGCATTAACATACTGTAGGAGCAACAACTTGAGGACAGGTTGCACTGGACCATCTGCTCTGGACTGGGAAATGTCTGGAGAGAAGCAAAAAAATATATATTTTTTTAACTTCTTTCTGAATTCCACCTTTTAAGTTTCATAATCATGTCGTCGCTTATAAACAGTAAATTATTGTTAATCAATGCATAGTTTGTTAAATGTCCATTGAGAACTTCAACAGGATGAAAATATAGGCATACCATCAGGTCCAGGTGGAGCAGCACAACTTCTCTGCACCGAGCCCTCTGCTAGGCACCGGGAAAGGTCTACAAGAAGCAAATGAAAAACAATTAAACATAACCACAGAGTCAGTACCACATACTTTGCCTGTAATGTTTCTCTCATCTTATTTAAAATATGCACACAGTAAGAAGATAGTAGCTTACCTTTGGAAGCAGCACTATCTGGGGAATCTGGTCTGGGTGGTTCTGAAGATTGTGGGTTGAAGTCATCAGGTTCGCTCTCATTCTGGCTGTCATCATTTGAGCCTGTGCCTTCACATAGAGCTAAAACAGAAATATGTGTCACAAAAATAATCCATGCTTCTATTCAACATGCCATCTGACAACTATAAATTTAGTTCTGTTTAAGAAATAAAATAATAAAATGCAATCCATACAACATTAATCATGTTAACCTAGAAAGGGTAACGATGACAGCTAAAGTTGAACTGTATACGTTACTTGACATCAGCCAGACATCAGCGAGGCATGCATTCTTCTGAAAATTAGGTTAATATGAGCAGTTTTTGCTAACTTTTCTGGTACTAGCTGCTAGCAGAAACATCCATTTTGGCGTCATTATTTTCAGACCCTCAGCAAGCAGTACATTTCTCCTCGTTGCAATTTCAATGAATACCATTTAATACATTGCATTGTGTGTCTATCATCTGGCTTTGCCTACATCATGTTTTCTCTGACCTGGTGAAGAGGGGTTTGGGCTACCCTGGTCCTCAGCCTGCGGTTGTCGACCGTCCTCTGCTGCCTGCTGGTTGATTATGTCCTCTGACCTCTCCTTGCTTAAACCCTCACTTTCAGTGGTATCATTGGTTAATTTTGTAAAAAACCTCTGAATGGCTCCCTGTGTCTGTCCCTTTTTTTCATGCTCACTATATCTGCCAAACACGATAGTTAACATTATCACAAAGGTCTAATTACATACAAGGCGGTTAGTGCATGCAAAAACTCTAAAGCTAGCGCCACAGACATTTGATAAAGTTAACTATAGAATCTTTGCTAGCGCTATCTTAGCAAAAACATGTTAACATTGCTAACAAGTTTAGTGGCAAGTTCATTGATCACGCTCACGGACTTGACATTCTCACCGGTGAGGCTGATCCTAACATTGTATATACACGCTGGACTATATGACTTTTCGCACACACACACACACACACACACACACACACACACACACACACAGTTACAACTGGTTGTATATATTGGTGTTGTATATGGTATTATGGTATGGGTTGTTTATATTCTGTGAAGTTGTAAATACAAGGAGGTTGTTGGCTAAACATATCTCTTGGTGTTATTTGTTGTCTCTTGCTGATACGTAATTGGTATACTGAACAGACAACGGAAACAGGCGGTCCTAATTATTTTGTATACTCAGCTGTATTGTATAGTGTGAGTGTTACATATTGGTGGCCCGTACGGGGACGTACTGTTTCTTTGTGTGTATTGTTGTCTTGTATGTCCATAATTATGGAGGGAGATACAAATGTGAATGATGAGAGAATTATTCAGAATGTAAATGATGAAGACACCCATACTCATACCGTAAATACAGTTAACTTTGGTTATGTACCAGACTCAAGAAGGGGTTCGAATGTGACACCAGATGCAGATTTCACTGCAGGTCCATTCGTAACTAGACGTAATCCTACCGGAGAAATAACATCTATGCTCAGTTCGTTGTATATTTCTGATGATGATGATGATGATGAAAATGGTGTGGTGAATGGAAATGTTGTTCAAACAATGCAAACTGAGGTTGATAAACTCAAAGTGGATTTATTGGCTCTTAGTGCAAAAGTACAGACAAATGAACATGACTTTAAACAGTCAGTAGAAAGTTCACTTAATAGGGAAACTAGTTTCCGTGAGGCAGTGGACACTGGCTTGGCAGATTTGGAAGATTATTTCCGCAGATCACTGGAAAAATTGGAGAGAGCTGTCGCTGATTGTTTCCTGAGGAGAGATGCAAGATTGGAGAGTCAAATGAAAAAAATGTGATTCACCAGTACCCCTTCTGTATCTAGATTACAGCCCTACACTCCAGTTACTTCCATATCCTCTGTTCATGATGATAGAACTGCTTTGTCTGCAGCTAGAGTTAAATGTCCCACTTCCCAGACAGCCAATGCTACTTATGACATATCTCCTGTATGTAATCCTCTACCTGTACCTAATGTGCCTACTCCTCCAGTTGTTCCCAGTATCTCGTCCTTCTGCGGGCGGCCCCCGATTCGGCTGGAGTTTCCGTCGTTTGGCGAGTCTTGTGAGACTGCGGATGTGCTCAACTTCATCGAACAGTGCGAGAACTATCTCGACATCAGGCCCCTTCCCAGTGTGGAACTGGTCGGCACCCTGAGCACGGTTCTGAAAGGACCTGCTCTGAGCTGGTGGAAGGCAGAGAGGAACAAGGTAACAGATTGGCAATCTTTCAAACAGGCGTTTATGGATGCGTTTCTACCAGATGATTACCTCGCAGAGGTGGAAGATAAGCTACGGTCTCTGGTTCAGCAGCCACGTAAACGCCTAAGAGATTTTGCCTATGATTACCGAGCCCTCTGTCTTAAATGGAAGGCCGACATGACGGAGGAGGAGATGGTGAGCCGCATCCTTAACAACATCAACCCCAGGGTCGCGGGCTGTTTGAGAGGGACGGTGAAAACTGTGGAACAGCTGGTGAAAGTGGGTTCTATGGTGGAGAAAGACTGCATGGGAGCTAAGGATTACTGGCAGAAGGTGGACAGTCAGAATGGGAGAGAAAAGACCCAAAAGAGGCCCAACGATCGTAATACCTCTAAAAATCTGGCTGGCTTATCGATCGCACAACCGCATCCTATAAGTTCCCTATTGGTAGTGCCGGTGACGATACGGGGCCAAGAGGTGAAGGCTGTACTGGATACAGGGAGCACGTACACCCTGATGCAAGAAAATCTGTGGAGACAGTTAGGGGGTGAAATGAATGCTGACCATCCAGTTCCCCTGCAACGGTTCATTATGGCAGACGGGAAGGTACATCAAGCTTTCAATAAGAAAACCATCTGTTACAACTGGCATGAGAAAGTATGTGGGGTGGATACATATATCATGAAGGATGCTCACCTGGCGTTTCCCTTGATCGCAGGCTTGGATTTCCTCAGAGCCACTGAAGCTATCGTGGATGTAGGCCAAGGTAGATATGGGCTGAAAGTGGGCAAAGGTTATATGTATCACTCTTTTATAACGGCTACCATAAATCCTGGAGTGGCTACAATTCCGGTAGGGGAAAGAGGACACACTTCTGCTACAGTGAGTCTTTATTACGCCTTACCTCCAACATGGCAGCCATCTCTCACTGCGCCGGTCACTGAAGTTACTCCCAACTGGGACTCCGACAACCAGGAGGAGTTGCGGAGGCTGATCGTGACCTGGCCTCATACCACTTCCAAGCTACTCGGGAAAACATCTGTAGAACAACACATAATCCTCTTATGTGATGAAATGCCTGTGAAGTCTAGGGCTTACAGAGTTTCTCCATTCAAGAAAAAAATAATAGACGAGCAAGTCGAACAAATGCTAAGTGACAACATCATCGAACCCTCTTTCTCTCCATGGGCTTCACCCGTAGTCCTGGTCCCCAAAGCAGATGGGACTTACAGGTTCTGCGTAGACTATAGGAAGCTTAATAGTAAAACCTTACCTGACGCTTATCCAATGCCACTCATCCATGACATACTGGAATCCATGGAAGGCGCCTCCTGGTTCAGTACATTGGACTTGCGGTCAGGATATTGGCAAGTGGAAATGGAGGAGGCTAGTAAGAGTAAAACTGCCTTTATCACTACCCAGGGGCTCTACCAATTCCGATCTATGCCGTATGGTCTCAGGAATGCCGCAGCCACATTCCAGAGGCTGATGGAGAAGATCCTAGCGGAATTGAGGGGAAAGATTTGCTTTGTATATATTGAAGACATTATCATTTATTCACGGACATTAAAAGAACATGTACAACACCTGAACACCATTATACACAGACTCAACCAGGCTTCCCTTACTCTCAACATGAAGAAGTGTCACTTCTTTAAACGTCAACTAAAATTCCTGGGACACATGGTGTCAGAGAGAGGAGTAGAAGTAGATCCGGAAAAGACCCAGGCGGTGGCTGATTATCCTCCTCCTAAAGACCTCAAAGCACTCCAACGCTTCTTGGGATTGGCGGGTTGGTACCACAAGTTCATTCCTCACTTTGCGGACATCACTGCTCCTTTAAACCATTTAAAGAAGAAAGGGGTAAAATGGGAATGAACGCCTGAGTGCCAAATCAGTCTGGAGACTATCAAGCTGAGATTGCAAGATCCACCCGTCTTAGTGCAACCGGACCTCAGTCAACCCTTTCAGGTACACACCGATGCCAGTGACGTGGGACTAGGGGCTATTATCTCCCAACTTACTCCAGAGGGGGAAAGGGTAATAGCCTATGCATCTAGAACCTTGAGAGGACCAGAGTTGAACTATTCTACATCTGAAAAAGAGTGTCTAGCCGTGGTCTGGGCGGTGGAAAAATGGAGACATTATCTGGAAGGAAGGCCTTTTGACATTTATAGTGATCATGCTGCATTAACGTGGGAATTTAATTGCCCCAAAACCTCTTCACGGTTAACCCGGTGGACACTGAGACTGCAACAGTTCACTTTCCAGGTACATCATCGTAGAGGATGTCTCAATCTAGGGCCAGATGCCTTGTCGAGAGCTTACGAGCCATTAGAAAAAAACAGTGTGCCTTGTATGACCATAACTACACCCAAATGCGCTTCTGACATACCTCACACTCTAGGAGAAATCTCGCAGGCCCAAAGTCGAGACAATGCCATTGCTCTCCTGCGGGGTTCCCACCAAACCCGTAAGGCTCAAGATCATCGGATCACCTTTGAAGAACATCAGGGGGTGGTATATCGGCGGATACCTGTCAAGAATACTGGAGAGAGATTCCAGTTAGTAGTGCCTCAGGAGATGATACCAGGTTTTTTGCATTACTTCCATGATAACCCATTAGGAGGACATCTGGGCCGTCTAAAAACCTTGTTGCGGCTATTGGAAGTAGCGTGGTGGTCATCTGTCCGTAAAGACGTATGGCAATATGTCAAGGGTTGTGAGATCTGTCAAAAATACAAACATGACAATACAAAACCTAGCGGATTCCTACAACATACCCAAGTTCAGGAACCGGGACACACATTAGGTATGGATTTCATGGGT
Source organism: Squalius cephalus (assembly GCF_949319135.1). Taxonomy (NCBI): domain Eukaryota; kingdom Metazoa; phylum Chordata; class Actinopteri; order Cypriniformes; family Leuciscidae; genus Squalius; species Squalius cephalus. The sequence goes on along the minus strand of NC_137138.1, from coordinate 25,941,322 downwards.
CCGTTTCCTCTGAGTAAAAAACAAAACACGTACCTTCTGGTAATTGTCGACTATTTCACAAAGTGGGTAGAGCTGTTCCCCTTGCGAGATAGTAAGACACAGAAAATAGTTAAAATTCTTAGAGAGGAAATCTTCACCAGATGGGGAGTGCCGAAATACCTGGTGTCGGACCGGGGAGCACAATTTACGTCCAATGTGCTATCTGAACTATGCAGGTCATGGGGAAGCATCCAGAAACTCACCACCAGCTATCATCCGCAAACCAACCTGACTGAAAGGGTTAACAGGACGGTAAAAACCATGATTGCGTCCTATGTAGGACAATATCATCAGACGTGGGATCAGTGGTTACCGGAGCTAAGGTTCGCCATCAATACAGCTCATCAAGAGACCACCGGTAGAGCTCCGGCTGAGTTGATGTTGGGTCGTCAGCTTCATGGACCTCTGGAGAGGTTGATCCTTAGACCTCCCACGCCTGACCAAACTTCATATACTCTAGTCGAACGTCAAAACAACATGGCAGAGGAGGTCAAATTCAGAGTTGGGGTACAACAATCCAGACAAGCTAGATACTATAATGCCCGACGGAAGGATGCACAATTCAAGCCGGGTGATCTAGTCTGGATTAAGACTCACCCTCTCTCATCGGCCTCCAGTAGATTTTCTGCCAAGCTAGCGCCCAAGTGGGAGGGTCCAGCTGAAGTAATAAAAAGAATGGGGCCAATAAATTACATTGTGAGTTGGGGCATTCCACTTAAATCAGACAATGTAAATGTGGTAAACTTAAAACGCTGGTACGGACGTTCTCCGCCTATGCCGAAGGCTGGGGGAGGGGATCTATGTAGCGTGGCCACATAAAGGAAGGTTATAAATAAGGTTAGTACCACATAACTAAATATGTTGTGGCACTTTATGTATTACCTTGTCGGCTTTCCTCTGTACGCTGTATGCCTCTTCTTTTGTGTGTTGGAACCTCATTATTATTCACGCGAGATATGCGCGTGACGTTTCGTCACGTGGGGTCCTGTCATGTAAACAGGAAATGACTAGGAGTTTGGCCATATAAGGAACCGGTATGCCGGTCGTCGGGAGAAGCGTCTTGTCATCCCCTAACCTGTCGGAGTGCATGTGGATTATTCTGTGAGGGTCTGTCCTGGAAGCGCCGGGTCGCCGTTCCTCCGTGGAGTATTTTAGTTGGCTCGCGGCCAGGATTACTCGATCGGAGGACAGAAGACAGTCATCACGTTCATTGATCACGCTCACGGACTTGACATTCTCACCGGTGAGGCTGATCCTAACATTGTATATACACGCTGGACTATATGACTTTTCGCACACACACAGTTACAACTGGTTGTATATATTGGTGTTGTATATGGTATTATGGTATGGGTTGTTTATATTCTGTGAAGTTGTAAATACAAGGAGGTTGTTGGCTAAACATATCTCTTGGTGTTATTTGTTGTCTCTTGCTGATACGTAATTGGTATACTGAACAGACAACGGAAACAGGCGGTCCTAATTATTTTGTATACTCAGCTGTATTGTATAGTGTGAGTGTTACAAGATAAAATAGAAATTAAAATGGGGAGGTTAGAGAGTTAAAATGGCTATTGCATGGTTTAATTGATTTCCTGCTATTTATGCACCATTCCAGTGGAATGTGGACATGCACCTTCCACTCCAAGAGGTCTTGTAAGGGCTCACCAAAGCACATTGGCCGGACCTTCTGGATCATTTGTACATGACCCGGTCGCGTTTCTGCCTGCACTCGGGTAAAACCGTTTTAAGAGATGTCTTGGAAGGGCTCACCAAAACACATTGGCCGGACCTTCCGGATCATTGGAGCATGACCCGGTCGCGTCTCTGCCTGCGCTTGGATTTTAAAAAAATAAATAATAATAATAATATTTGACCATCAATTGTAGTCATAGCAGGGTATGCAAGAAATCGTCTCGTCGACGATTGATGGAACGGGGGCCAATCATGGGCCAATCAGATTTCAGCAGGGGCATATTCTGTTTATTAGGGGTATATAAACTCATGTCACGATTCGAGACGTTTCACAATACTGAACTCACAATACAATACTATCATGATACTTTAAATAGGGCCAACACAAAGATAAGTTTAAATAGTTTAGTAAAATATTAATTTTAAGACATCAGGTAATCAGGGATCTGAACCGGTTCAAGAAAAATAATAATAATTAGATCAGGAATGGGCTTGAATAGGCTTGGACTTATTATTTTTCCCTCAATGTATGCTGCATCAGAATATAAATATTTATGATTCTGCTTAGCTACAAATACAGAATTATTATTGCCACATGTCTAGGGTCAACAGAAATACTTGTTTTTAATTAATAGTAGCAAACAAACATTTTACAAATGTACCCTCTAATTTGGACGCATCAGAAACCAATGCATTTTCTGTATTGTTGTCAGTTGTGCTTGGGTGTAGCTGTTCTTTGGGTGGACTTAAAACATCAGAGTTTGTGTTAGCTTAGGCAATATTGATCATCTGCATATATGTACATCTGTTTACCCTTCTGTTTATGTTCTGTAGGCTGTTGTCTGCTACTGGCCACGCAAAAATTTGTCGGTGAGGGTGAAAAAAGAAGAAATATCTGACAATGGATTCTCGGATATGCAGGTATTAGGAATGTCAATGATTAATTGTTGATCAATTAATATTAATAATAAGAAGAAAATCATTACAAATACAATAGGGTTCTGGCACCTTCGGTGCTTGGACCCCAAAATATTCCTGAAAACTGACCACCCTTGCAGGTGTATACAGTATTGTGCATCTTTTGCAGCGATTTTTGTGTGAGCATATCAGTGAAAACCCCTGACCACTCGGTGAGTTTCACGTCTTTGTAAACGAAAGTTTAATGCGTTTTATGAAGGACTGTTCCAGTCATAGGCGCCGATACCGTGGGTGCTCCGGGGCTCGAGCACCCACGGAAAATACCGAGCACCCACGTGTGCCAGTGCCAGACTGCCAGTAGGCTACATTTATTTTAAATTAAACATTGCAGTTGGCGAACTTGGCGCTATGAAGCGTCTGCCACACTGTGATTGGTTATGTTGTTGTCAGTGACAGTGACATAACCAGTCGCATGCATGTTCTATATCCTATCCACCAATCACAGCGTTTCTGAAAACGTCCCATCCCCCACTATACAGTGCCGTGCGAGTATGTAATCATTTACTGCTTTCCGTAATCACTAATCATTAATCAGACTAAAATGGACAGATTTGTTATAAAAAAAGCCAAACCTATTAATATTGATATATCGACATCCACCACAAGTGCCCTCTCAGATAATAACAGCGAGGTTAGGAGCAGCGAGGCTAAGAACAGCGACGCTGGGAACAGCGACGCTAGGAACAGCGAGGCTAGGAACAGTGACGCTAGGAGCCGCGAGGCTAGGAGCAGCAATGAAGATGGACGACGACATAACAAGGGAAGAACATACCAGGCTAGTTGGAAAGAAACATTTCCCTGGATAGCTTATGACGCCACAAAAAACAAAGTGTTTTGTAACATCTGTACTACAGCTAAACACATGAATGTCCCTCTTCCATTATCAACCCACGACCAAGAATCTTTAAAAGCTTTCACTCAAGAGGGTTTTTCGAGCTGGATTAAAGCACTCGAACGATTCCGATCACACGAAAAGTGCAATTTGCATCGCACTGCCACTAGCATTATGGCAGCTACTAATGCAGGTGTTAATGTCGCTGCTTCGCTCTCTGCTGGTAAACAAAGGCAGATGGCTGATGCCAGAATCGCTTTGCTGGCTATTCTTTCTACTCTCCAATTTCTTTCCTGTCAGGGAGTGGCCATTAGAGGAAAAACTGACCAAGAGTCAAATTGTATGCAGATGCTATATGTGCGTTCTAAAGATATCCCAGAATTAAAGTCATGGGTGGTTCGTCAGGAGAACAAGTGGCTCTCTCATGACATCCTAAACGAGATGATAGAAATGATGGCTCATGATGTCTTGAGAAAGCTAATTGGAGAAGTACAGTCTGCTGGGTTTTTTTCTGTAATTATGGATGAGACAACCGATATTACTGTCAAAGAACAAGTGTCTGTTTGCTTACGTTATGTGACTGAAAATCTGGAGCCAGAAGAACGTTTCTTAGGATTTTATGAGACATCAAAAACAACAGCAGACACACTTTTTCAGCTTTTAAAAGACGTTCTGATGAGATTCGCCCTGCCAGTCAATAAATGCAGAGGACAGTGCTATGACGGCGCATCAAATGTGTGCGGTATACAATCCATTGCATCAAACTACAGTGTGCTGCTGGAATTTCTGGAGGACCTGTCTGAAAAAGAAAGGGGAGAGGTAGGAGGGAAAGCAAACGGTCTTCTAACGCACCTGCTGAAATTTAGCACCTTTTTCTCCTTGAAACTAATGCTGAAATTCTTCTCTCGCATGGAAACGGTCAATGTTGCACTACAAAACAGCCAGCTGCACCTACAGAAAGCTAGGCAGCTGATTGACACACTGAGAGAAGACATTAAGTGTCTTCGTGACGGATTCCAAGAATTTTGGATAAATACCACAGCAGAAGCGCATGTCCTTGACTTGGATAGCCCAAATGTGCCCAGACAAAGAAAAATCCCCCGGCGATTGGACAGTGGAGGTGCGGCGGCACACAGTTTTCAAACACCAGAGGCAATGTACCGACAGCAGTACTTTGAGGTCATGGATACAGCATCAACATCTCTGAACTGCAGATTTAATCCCTCTGTATTCAAACACATGCAAGATGTTGAAGATTTTGTAACCGGGAAGGCCGACTGTAAAGACATTATTCAGTTCTATGGGGATGATCTGGATGGAAGCAGGCTGACATTGCATAGAGACATGTGTTTGGACTTGGCAAAACAGAAAGGTGTTCATCTTAAAACTTTTCAAGATGTATATAACTTCATGAAAGGAGATGGAAGCGAGCACTTGAGAACATTACTACCAGAAGTCACAAAACTTTTGAAACTGGCTCTGACTGTCCCTGTAACTTCTTGCTGTTCAGAGAGGTCATTTTCTGGGATGCGCCGACTGAAAACTTATCTACGCTCAACAATGGGGCAAGCCCGACTAAATCACATCGTTATAATGAACTCTAACAAAGAAGTGGCTCGACAGCAGGACCTGGACATCATCGCTGATAATTTCATCAAGCGCACTGCTGTACGCAGAGACACGTTCCTCCTGAAGAACTAGCCTCAATGGTGAGTCAACAAATCTTTTTTTTTTTACTGTGTGGACTTGACATTAGCCGCGTTTCCATTTCCCTTCAAATTGAAATTGCGAATTGAAAATATACACTAGACACTAGGCAATTTCGCAAAAAAATCCAGTTTATCGCAAACAATTTTTTATGCACGCATGAGGTTTTTCAGGCAATTCAAGAAAGGAATATTTCGCAAAACTGCAATGGAAACAGTTTTTGTGCATATATAGTCACCTGAAGACGCTGTGCGTTAGAGGTCCATGGCTATAGCTACGCAAATAATAATCATTTTATATAATTTTATTATAGCCTAACATTTAATAGGCTATATTTAAACCAGTGCGAGGCCCTGCACTTTGATGTGGATGCTCAATTGCGCATGATTAACAGTAGCCACGTTTCCATTAGGCCTACCCAATTGCGCAAATTTGGCCTATATTTTTATATTTTTACCTATATACTATTTCTACTTAAAAACTATAATTTCGTTATTTTACTAACCCAACTAATGATCCGCGTTTCAAATAGGTTTCACTTGAGGGGAAAAAAAATAAGTAGCTTTTTCCTTCCACTTAAAAAGTTATACACTTTTTTTTTTTTTTTTAATTCTCCTTACAAAAATGTTATTTTCAACTTAAAAACAATAATTTCGTTATTTTAATATGACTTGAGTCATCCGCGTTTTCCAAAAGGTTTCACGTGAGAAAAAAAAGTAGCTTCCTTCCACTTAAAAAGAGTTGCTCACTTTTTATTTTAATATAGTGGCCCTGGCTACAGGTTCTTTTTTGGCCTTAGAAAAACAGTAAAATCGATATGTTTTTTATATTAATTTGTGAATATTTTTAATGTTTAATAAAGGGGCAAAAAGTCATAAGCAAAACATTACATTTTGGTGTTCAACTTTGCGTTTTAAAAAGGATCACAAATAAATTTTATTTATTTACAAAAGTTTTATTGGGTTTGTTACGCTCCACGCGTGTTTTGTTTTGTTTTCATTGAACTGCGCACGTTAGTGCACTTCGCACGTGTTGGTTGTTGTGCTCATTGTCTTCTCTTTGTTTCTAGCTCACTCTCTGCTCGCAGGTGGCTGTGATTGGCCGAGTCGGATGTCAGTCATCAGGAGGCCTTCCAGCTGGTTCAAAAGGATGGCGTTTTCATTCATGCTGTCTCTCTCGATCGCGAACTGAGTTCGTTGTAGCGGAATGAGTTTTCTTTAGCGGATTGAGCTCTTTGTAGCGGAATGAGTTTTCTTTAGCCTATTGAGCTCTTTGTAGCGGAATGAGTTTTCTGTATCTGACTGAGCTCTGGGTAGCGCAATGAGTTTTCTGTAGCGAATCGAGTTTTTGTATCTGCCCGCGTCTGAGTTGTGTGCTACTGTATGTGCTTTGATCTTTGTGATGTGTTGTCCATGTTATTCGTTTGCTATGAGACCTTGAGTAACAGCTGGTACAGCGGGAAGAGAACGCAGGTCAGTATATCGCGATATACACTGTACATATACCAGAAGATGATTGTATAGACACACTAGGTAAGAAGTGAGCGCCACACATTGTATTTCTGTTTTTGTTAGACAGTTTAGTTAAGGTGCCGGATGCACTGAAGATTTCGGTTTATTTTCTACATTTTGCTTTGGTTAGATTAGGTTTAGATTAAGGATTGTTTTGTTATATTTTGTTCTTTCCTTTGGCGCCGCTTTCGTTCTTTTCCCATTTTATTGTTTGTTTGTTTACACTTTCACCTTGTACATAGCGCACATTATTATTGTTATTTTACTGGATCTAGTGGCTTCGGCTTTTTGTGAATAAACGTCCAGTATTTTTTCTCTTTCAAAGTTTTGTCTGTCATGTTCTTCCACCTCATTTCATACCCAGCAGTACGTTAATATGTAAATGTTACGGTACATTCCCTAGACTCCTTAAAGTTCGTAACAGGGTTTAAATGGGAACATTTTTCTGCTCAAGTATAAGCCTATATACGGTTTAAAAGAGGAAAAACTAATGGACACAAAAGTAGCCTACTTTTGGACAGAATACGAGTTCTTTGTTAAATACATAAAATAAAAAAATATATTTTTTAGCCTATATGATAATGGATTCGAAACCTCAAAGAAAAGCCATGCCACTATCAAAAGAAACCTCGAAACATAAATGAGGTAGACACTCCCAGAAACTCATTATTTTAGTCGCAACAATCGGTTAATGGAAACGCTGTCCTTTCGCAATAGTTTTTTAATCAATATTTACAAAACATTAATTTTTCCAAGAAGCTGAACGCATTAGCGGTTACGTGTCAGTTAAACTTTTCATCTCCAATCCTGTTTGTATTTTTGAGAAGTGACGCTGTTGTGTTTGTTTGTATCGGCCGCTGTCCATTAGCCTAAGGTTCTGAAATGCATTTTTTTTTTTTAATAGCCTAGTCTATTTTTTTTTTTTTTTTTAAATGGCGTGCGCCCTTGAGCACCCACGGAGAAAAACATAAATCGGCGCCTATGGTTCCAGTGCACCTATACACCCATTCTAGAGGTTTTGGGGAAAGCGAAAGAAACCTAAAATTCTCGGGACAGCAGCATCTGTCCAAATTTTAATCTTAACCGTTCTATTTCATCAGAAACGATCTGTAAACAGGGCTTTAAGTGTAAAATACCGAACTTACCCTTTAACATGTCTGTGAAGACAATGTTAGCACTGGTAAATTTGAATAAGATAAAATTAAGAATGAATTAAGATAAAAATGGTTAATTTTTTGGGGGTGGTGGGGGGGGGGGGGATTGCACTATTTTTATCTTCTGGGTTTTGTCAATATCACAGGATGTTACATTGTGAAACACTATATTACTGTGAGGACCTTTACATTACCTTTAAACTTGCACATTATACTAATTCAATGATTGGAATAAAGTTTATAAAATGAACATAACAGAAGTTTCTCACATTTCAGTATTATTTGATTAATCATTCAGCCCTAGGATAGCATATGTTGTCAGCTCAGGAAGAGATGGATTAAATTGAAACAATGTGTAATCAGTTAATCAGTGTAGCCAGGGGTGTAGGAGCAATTTTGAACCTGGGGGGGGGGGACAGTAAATGCTAGGGGGGTTCGGGGGAAATTCCCCAATTATTTTTTTTTTATATATAAAGCACTTAAAGGAGCTGTATGTAAGAAATGTATTTCAATTAATCATAAAATGGCCCTGATATGTCACTAGACATTAAGAAATCATGTTCATTTCAAATACTTATATCGCTGACAACAGTAGTACGGCCAGGATATTGTCATTTAAAAAGTGAACTTGCAGCCCTCAACTGATGTTGATGTTGTCATCTTGTGTTTTGGCCTGAAGCCCCACCCTCCACCTATCTACCAATCACGAAGTCAGAAGTGTTTCGGCATCCGGGTTGCCAGCTCTGCTGCTCTTACCACAGCTGCAGCTCCTTGTAGCAGCCTACGTTCCTGCTGGATCCTGCAGCATATCTGGCAACCTCGAGTCAGGGGGGAGGGGGAGCGGATACACTGCTCTACAGTAATTTGAAAGTGATTGCAGTACCAGTTTTGGCCACAATCTTACATACAGCTCCTTTAAATGCTCATTTCTAATGACTTTTGGGAACAGACTGTTCTACTTAGTTTGGCTGTAAGAGGGTATATGCAGTGACAGACTGGGTAGATTATAAAAACAGAGAGAAGCAATCTAATATAACTACAACCAAATGACATGTACATACCATGAACTGTACAAAAACATACTTTATTTAATAAAGAACAAATAAAAGAAAACACACCATTTAGAAGATGATCGGGCTGGGACTGAGCCTTGTGATAAAGAGGTTGGGGCAGAGCCTGGTGATAAAGAGGTTGGGGCAGAGCCTGGCAATGGAGAGAGGCTGAGACAGACTGATGGAGAGAGGCTGAGGCAGAGCCTGGTGATGGATGGAGACTGAGGCAGTGATGGAGAGAGACTGAGCCAGAGCCTGTTGATGGAGAGAGGCTGAGACAGAGCCTTGGGATGCATGGAGGTTGAGGCAGTGATGGAGAGAGGCTGAGGCAGTGATGGAGAGAGGCTGAGGCAGAGCCTGGGTATGCATGGAGGCTGAGGCAGTAATGGAGAGAGACTGAGGCAGAGCCAGGTGATGGACAGAAAGAGCATGTTGACTTAATTGAAGGTCCCAAAAACATGCCTTCTTTGATCGTTTGCAGAGATGAACTGCTTGCAAATTCTTGCTATATCTAGACGATCCAACTACTTCTGATGGATGTGACAGATTGCAGTGCTGTTTAGACGGGTCTGTGACATTGTGCTCCTTAGCCAGGTCTTCAGTCTTCTTAGGGAACTAAAACTTCTTTCTGCTTCTGCAGAGGAAGAAGGAACAACCAAATTCAGCCTCACCAATGTCTCTACCTGGCTGAAGAGACTGTGGAGGCAGCAGATTTTTTAGTATGTTGGTAGCCTCAAGAGTGGTACTATAGTCGAACTGAAGCTTGAACATTGGCAGCTGTACCTCCAGTGAATGCCGATCTAGCTCTGGATATTGGCTGACAACATCTTGCATCTTTCCAGTCACGAGCACTCTCTCTAATTCATCCAGGACTTGCAGGCTACTCTGTTCAAAGCGCTTGGTTAGTTGCATGTCCACATTATCCAGCATTTTGAAGAAGTCAATGTGGTAATGCTCTTCAGTGGTTGCTGGGACAAATGCTGTTGTATTTCCTATGAAGCGCTTGGGTGGCTTTCTGACATGCGACATCTGGATAGGTTCAATACCTGTGCTGGTGACTAGCTCAGTGGCCCTTGTGTGTATGTGGTGAAACATTTCATCTGACCTCTTTGACTTCAGAGTTGACTTCACGCAGTCCACAGCTGCCGTCATGCCCATGGCAGTTCCTGTTGATGTCTGTAGGGAGTAATTCAGACACTCTAGTTCTCCAATCACTTCACAAGCAAGAAGAAGCCCAAGCACCATGGTCCCCTTTTGTAATCACTCCAAAAGCCCCCTAGCTGTGATTATTGTTTCAGAGTAACCAGATGAAGCCATCTCCTCCAGACTGAGCAGCACTGCCTCATACTGCCCAAGAACAGCTCGAATAGCCGTCATTCTGACAACCCATCTGGTAGGGCATAAGGGCTTCAGTGTTTTGATGTTCCCATGTTCTGATTTGGCAATCTCTTTAAAGACCGTTTTAAAGTTGCCTGACTGGTTGAAGAGGGTTCCAAGTTTGTGGACCAATGACAGTGCATCCATAACCACACAGGATGAACTGCAGGCACCCTGTGTTACAAGATTGACGCAATGTGGACCACAATGGACATAGAGGGCAAGAGGCTGAATCTCCTTGATTTTGGCCTGCACTCCACCAGTCTTGCCAGACATGTTTGCAGCTCCATCGTACGTTTGCCTATGGAGACCAGATAGCAGCAAATTCATTCTCTTGAGGACATCAATGGCAACCCTAGCCAGATTTTCCCCTGTGGTCGAAGACACTTCATAAAGACCGACAAACTCTTCATGAGGTATTAGATCATGGTCCACATACCGGATGCAGATTGACTCCTGCTCTACCCCTGCAACATCTTGGGTGCCATCCATGATGATGGAGTATTGGAGTGTCGGCAAGTTCCGCACAACAGATGCTATCTCCCGCACAATGTTTAAAGACAGGATCTGCAAAATCTCATTTTGAATTTGAGGGCTGAGAAAATTCGACCTCCTCTCTATCCAACTCTCCAGTCCCTCAACATCCTCTGACCTGAGACGAAGGAGCTGCCTGAAATGTCCCTCACTGTTTTTATGACCGCGAAAAGCAGTACCTTGTCTAGCAAGAAACTGCAATGAGCCAACAATTTTTAGCAGATGAGACCTTGCCTGCTGTTGCTGAAGAGCCTTTGCTGATGATAACTGTGTGTCTATTGATTTTGCCTGATGTGTGTGTGTTGTTATGGCCACTTTGTGTGCTTGAGACATTTCATGTGATTTAAATTTTTCTATTGCTTTTTTCCACTTTTGAAATCCTGTAGATACATCATCAACATCATCATCATATTCTTTATTCAGGACATACATAAAAAATGGTCCATAGCACTATACAAACATACACATAGTAATAAAAAAATAAAAAAACTACAACAGTCAAAATTCCACAAACACAAAAAGAGTGTTCAAATATTAGCATATAGACTAAAACGCCAATGGTTCCACAATCTCGAAGTGAACCTAACTGCACTCAATGCAGGGTTCACTAGTGTTGCGATGATGCTATTATATGACTCTGCTAATCTACACATACATCTGTACATGAGATTCCTGAGTACAGCAGGACACGTGAATACATTAACATTTACACACATTTGGCTCGCACTGCCCCATCGTGGCAATTTAAGCAGCAGCCTCAAACCATCATTGTATGCCACATTCTGTTTCTGCATACTGCTTTTTTTATAGCGTCGCCACAAGTGGGCAGTGTACATCGGAGTACAAAAAGCTTTAAAAAGTGTAGTCTTTACAGATAGTGAACACATACTAAATTTGTGATTCAGCATATTAGCTTGTGCATACAACATACAATACTGTCTATGAATGTCCCTATCATCAGACAGGTCATCAGTTATATAATGTCCTAAATACAAATGACTGATCTACACTTTTAGCAAGGGGTCTGATTTTTAAATGCTTTCATGCAATAGAAACAGAGTATACCTCTCACATCAGGACAGTAGTGTAGCTATGTGTGTTCTTGTTCTATCCTGGAAACTAAGTGTCTTGTTTGCAAGCTGCTGCTGAATGATACATCCTGCCTCAGGTTGATATGGCCTTTGATGCTCTGTCTGGCTGACCTGCTCTGAAACCCTGGCCTCTCTCCAATTCTGGCTTCTCTATAGAATGTACACGAAATAACACAAATCAAACTCTATAAATTGTTATCATAAAAAGCCACTTTACTTAGAAAGGTAATCTTTGCATGTAGGGCCCTTTGATTTCCACGATACAGTAATGCAATGCAGTAAGCAATGCAGTAACGCAATGCAGTAAGCAATGCAGTAACGCAATGCAGTAAGGCGTAAATAATAAAAATGGAATCAGCTGTTAAATGTGGAATATCGGAGAATCTGCCAAAATTGGAATTTGGAAAAAAAATGGATTTCCAAGGGCCCTATGTAGCTTATCATTATAAAGCTTCAGCGATAAACTCATTTTACATTCAAATATATATAATCATAAGAACAACTAGTTAAATTAGCTGGACACAGTACCAATGTATTCTGTTATCCTACACAAATGAGCATTCTGTCATATTCCCATTACTGTGTCTCACTTGGCCCTAACTTGGCCCTAACTCTCCCTGTTCTGTGGTCTCTTCATCTCCTGTCTAGGAAAGTAATAAATGTTTGAGGACACAGAACTGGTTTCAATGCAAACTCTGATGACATGCCGTTGGCCTAATTTTACTGATCTAAAGTGCTTTTACTATGTGAATTTTAGAATATAGGCCTACTGTATGTAGCTATCCATACAACTTACAAGCTCGTTCTCATCTGTCCTCTTCCTCTTAAAGTACTGTAGGATGCTCATCTCTGTGTGAACATTTTGACTAATGTTACTTCTACATAGTTTGTGGACACGTATCAATGGCACATTCACACACTCTTGGCTGTTCATCAGCTTTGATAGCATATAGCTAGTTAGCTAATTAGCTAACATTTGCCTGTTTTACACAACATAAAATTAGATAGTTTGCTTCTAAGTAGGCTATATTTGACAGTTTCAAAATACAACAAAACTGATGATCAAACTGAAAACCAGCAATCTGCCATTTCATTGGCTGAATTAGCCTACTCCTACCTCAAATACAAAGTGAGTCTCTGAATGCTGTCGTTGTTCTGTTGTAACGTTAACTGTCCACCAGTGTTGCCAGATCCAGCTGATGAATTCCAGCCCAAAAACTGTTAAAAAAACACCAAAATGCACACAAAACCGCCAAAAATATGTTATCAGTATTTATTTCAGTATTTTAACTTCCACGTTTCCTTTCCTACGTTATGTTACATTTACATACAAGAAATAAACACCGGCTGCCGAAGCATACATAAATAAACCGTTTTAGGTGCATTAGCGCCACCTCCTGGACTGGAGTGTTGCCCTTCTTATAAATAAATGACGCCATCAAAACCTTCCAGCGAAATGACAATATCCTCCACACATTCGTTTGTAAGGCAGCCTCCTGTATTTTTGCTAGTCAGTTTTATTTCATCCAGTGACATGATGGGTTTTAACTTCATTCAGGAGATTTTGGGTAACTGCACAACTGACAGATGACTTTGAGCGCACCGCCAATGGAGTGTGTGTGTGTGTGTGTGTGTGTGTGTGTAACCATATAGCGACAAAACAACCAACTTTCGGACCCTGCACTTAAGCCTATAATTTCGTTTTTAAAAATTTAATTATGTATTTAAAAGTTGCAGAATGGATTCATTTGGAGACTCCGAAATTGGCAGGCAATGCAATACAAAATCTTTCATTGGGAAATAGTGGGGGGGACAAAACTTAGATTTTGAAATGCGCGTATGAGTGTAGCTTAAATTTACCTTGTATGTATGTGTGACTTTTTTTAGAGGCCTGTCGTCGCAGACGTGCTAATGTTTTGGAGAAGATTTTTGAGGAGCTTATATCAGACACGCTTAAATTTGCACCACATCGACGTGATCAAGTCAGTGACCAGGTTAGAGATCAGTCTCATCACAGGTTGGTGTGTTTCTGTTTTCAATCATGTATAGTTGATGAAATGCAATTGTGCAAAATTGTTGGGAGAATTATGTTAATATACGTAAAGGGGGAAAAAACCTGTAGACTCATGCTTATGGATAAACAAGTTGCATGTTACTCATGCCCCCTAATAATCGACTAAATTTTAATTAGTCTGTTAGTCACTGAAAAAAAGTCCACAGGAAGTGGCAAAGTCACCCAACACGGCTGCTCCATATGGTAATTACAGTACAGTAGGTTGCTTGCTGCACAGACACAAGACATATGTCTATAGAAATCTTGAAATGTCTATCAAATGTCTACCAATTTGAATTGAAAACAAATACTCTCTGATTATGTAATCTGTATGAAGGGTACATTATTTCTCTCTAAAGGAGAATCCACTTTACTGCGGAGTAGGGCTTTCACTTTACGTTTGAAAATCGATTGCACAATCGATCAGACCAACCAACACAAGTTTCGAAAACGAAAATAGGGAATCGATTTTAACGGTCTTTCTCGGAGCGCGTCCACCTCATCATGATACGCCCGCAACGAACGCGCGTCACACAGCAACTGCAGACTCTGACAAACACACATAACAGCAAATTATACTTCTGTGTAATGTGTCTCTTTTTACTATAAAAATGTGAATTCTGCCGGTATTCAGACAGTCTCATGCATACAGATACAGATTCGGGCTACGGTCTACAATCGCTTACGTAGGCGAAATTTGTTTGACATTTCTAATCGTAAACACAGCCATGTTGAAGCCTACAGTAATGTTTTTCATTGATGTTATCGCAGTCCACTCTGCTTATTGTTTTTCGAGAATGTTGCACTCCTGTATGTCATTGTGCACGAAACTTCACGCCAATAAATCATCAGAAATATTACTGACTTGTGCGCGTCTCAACCGCCCTCTTTACGTTCGTCCTAATGCCTGTTAGTTGTCCGTGGATTTGCCTATATTTGGCGTTTAAAATGGAAGTCTTTAGACATGGAAAATCGATTTTACAATCGATTCAATGAACACTTATGTCTAAAAAATCTAAAGATCGCCCTACTGCGGAGATGGCGAGACAGCTTTACCTTTGCAGCCAAAACTCAGAAAAGCACTAGTTTATTAATAAATAATTCAAATGTCTCCTTGTTTTTTATCTGACACCTTCATAATCATTTCTTAAACTGGTGTTTTGCAGCAAGCTTTATGGGTCTGTTACCTTATTGCTTACATATCACGGTTACACGTCACGGTTTGGTGCATGAATATACACGGAGAATACACGGTATAAAAATAAATAAAACTTGATTCAAAAAATTAATTAATGTAATGCGGAACTACTGTTAGATACGCGGTTTCTTTAGGGACACCTAATCTGTAGCTCCGCCTTAGCTCTGAAGCTCTGTGGCTATAATGAATATGCTGTGTGTATGTGTGTGTGTGTGTGTGTGTGTGTGTGTGTGTGTGTGTGTGAGAGATCATTCAAACTGCAAAGTGTTTACTTATATTTGTGTACACTCGCAATAAAACACAGCATTGTGCTTTTGTCAAACTGTAAACTCTTGTCAAACTGTAACCTACAACTGTCACACAACCAAAAATCACACATACACACACACAAAGGAAAAAATATTTATCCAACCCCATTTAAAAACAGTCTGTGGGTGCTATCTTTTGGACATGCATCATATTGCATTGGTTTTCATTTCTTGTCCTCAAACAGAGGACTAATCTGTTTATTTTTAAGTTACACATTCTACATTGATTAAAAAATAAAATCAAATGTGTTTTTAATGGTAGTATTATTTTATACAGAAATAAATTATTTATAATTCAGATAAGAATAAAGTTAGTGTTAATTAAAATTAAGGAAAACAAATATATTGATCTGAAATATAGCAAATTAATTTTAAATTCATTCAGGTACAATTACCAAACATATCTCAAGGTCTTTTTGTCTTTTTATTAATTTAATTAATAAACTAATTATATAAAACTATTGTCAGTGCACTACAAATAAACTGGTTCTATGCCATTACTTTATTAATAAAACCTATTTAAAAAATACATGGCTTTTGTTTTGCTTTTCCCTCCATTGTACCGAACTCATACCAAACCGTGATGTCTGAACCGAGGTATGAACCGAACCGTGACTTCTGTGTACCGTTCCACCCCAGTGCATTTTAAAAAAATCAAACTGTCTACATTTAAAATAGAAACAATACAAAGTCCAAACAATAGAATATTAGTAGCATCTGACTCTCTCTCATATCTTCATGTTTTCTCCCAATATTCCAAAGCAAATAATGTTTGTAAATGGTCAGAAAATCAAATGAGATCTTCTGTATGAGAAAGTACAGCATCCCAGTGTTTTTATACTAATCTCACCACACTTTAATATAGGGCTGCAACTAACGATTATTTTGATAATCGATTAATCGGACGATTATTTTTTCGATTAATCGGATAGGTTTTTTTTAAAATTCAATTTGATTTTTGTTTATAACTAAATAAAACCCTAAATCAGGGTATTTATGTGTAAAAGTGTACTTTAAAAAGTGCAAAAGCCACACATTGAGTTTTACTAATATAATCTTTAATTTTTACATTTTAAACCCCAAACACAAAAGTTTGTCCAGTTTTTAAACAGTAAAACTTCTTTAAATATCCAAAATATAAATAAACAAAACAAAATATTGAGTTGTGCTGCTCATATAAACTTCACATTATGAAATTAGGACACAAACATGTTTGTAATAAGATATTAAGCAGCAGATTTTGAATTCCAATGTAGAATGCGATCTGTTATTTCTTGATAACAGACCGCTGCGAATTATAACACACCAGAAAAACAGAGCGTTGCTATGGACGCAGGATTCTAACCATAGAGACGGAACGGACTATTTTCTTTAGCGGAAGCAATACAATCATTTTTAAATCAATAAACTCCTTTTTAAATCAATATTTTGTGTAAAATTATTGATTTATTTGGTGGGTAGCCATGTAATAAGCGGGATTATCCCTTACATAGTAGACAAATGCTATAAAAAGAGAGCGGAATGGAGGTACGCAGCTGACAACAGGCTTGATTAAAAGTACAGGAAAAATTATGTATTACTGCACAAGCATTCGCTGAAAACCACTGACTACAGTGACTAAAAAACAATATTTTACTGCTGCTGTTATTAACTGCCTTTATATTTAGTGCTTCACTTTGTAAATACCATTTAATTTAACCTATTTCTGCGGTAGCGCTATTTTAATCCATCACTTATGTTGCGAGCGAACTGATTGCGCAACCTGATGCTCTATACAAAATAGATCTAGTGTGACAAAGTTAGTAAACAAAGCTGTTTACACAGTAGCATTGAATTAAACTAGACTACACCATTTTCACATCTTCATATAATGAGAATATACAGTTTTTGCTTGCCGTGCTGATGTTTCTCTCCGATTACTCTCTGCCATTTCGCGTGACTGCGTTGTCATGAAAGGGACGTCATCAGTAACGCTCCCCGTGACGTGAGCAGACCAACTAATCGACAATGACATTCGTTGACAACGATTTTCATAATCGATTATTATCGATTTTATCGATTAGTTGTTGCAGCCCTATACAACACTGTCTTCTTTTCTCACAGCAGTATCTCCAGAGACCCTCTTAGGCCTCTCAAATCCTTGCGCCAGAAGTGGAAACTGACGTGGATAATAAAATGATTGTCATATATTATATATCTTGTTATATGAAAAAAACATTGAGAACGTTTTAATAAGTGAATGAAACGTTTTAATTAAGAGAACGTTTATATAACAAGAGAATTTGAACGTTCAAATAACGTTCTTATAACCAAGAACGTTAAAACAACTTTTATATAACGGGAGAATTGAACGTTCTAATTACATTTTGAATAACATTCTTATAACCAAGAAATAACGTTAATACAACGTCTAAAAAACTGGACGCTTTGAACGTTCCTAGAACATTCAGAAATAATGTTTTTATAACTTCATGGGAACGTTATGGAAACGTTCTTATAACCTAAGAATTGAACGTTCTAATAATGTTTGAATAACGTTCTTATAACCAAGAAATAACGTTAATACAACGTCTAAAAAACTGGATGCTTTGAACGTTCCTAGAACATTCAGAAATAATGTTTTTATAACTTAATGGGAACGTTATGGAAACGTTTTTATAACCTAAAATTGTTAGCTGGGTTGATCCCTCAGCTCTACTTCACACTCACTACTGCACAGACTCGGGTCCTGAATCAGCGCAAGATGTCAGCTTCACTTTTCTACAATGGAAGAAAGAGAAGGTGAGTCATCCATCTTTTTTTCCAGTCTATGATGGCAGGTCTCACTCCAACGACTCTTGGCCTGCACTGCTTAAAACTACAGTAAAGTTAATAAAACTGTAATACATTTGCTTATCCATGAACATGATTTCTGCCCGAGTCTGTTGGATTGCTTTCCATCGGCTGTGGAGGTGAAGACGACAACTCCCATGATTCCACGCTCATTCACAGCATCATCAAGGTACACCTTTGTTATTGTTTTGAAGAAGTCGTGACCTCTAAATGCAAAAATTACATATTGTTCCTTTAATCACTTTTTAAAAAATAAAAGGGATCAAAGTTTTATTTAATTTTTTAGTACTGCCTTGAATAAACCATTGCACAGATGTTTCAGATTTGTGTGTTGCCCACTGTTCTTCAGAAAAATACAAAATAACTTATAATAACCATAATGAAATGATGTTGTTCTTGCATGAAATATGATTTATCACAGACTGATTAAATTAAAGATGTCAGGGGATTTCTTTTTAAACACTTACTTGCAACAGAACATCATCCAGACTCCAAATGAGTGTTGTGTTTGACCTATAATTAGCTGTTATTTATTTACGGTATTTTAGAATTTATCTTGTCAAAATTGGTGATATTATCAGAAATTAGTTCTATATTTCCAGCACAGTTAAAGATCGTTATTACACTATTTATTTTTTTTACATTTATTCATTACATTAAATAGATATCACTTAACACAATTCATAATCTTTACACGTTGTCATGTGAATAACAAGTCAGTAACACACATGATTGTATTTGATTTTCTCTATATGTACAAAATTTGTTTATTTCAATTCGGACATGAGATTCAGGAATCAATCTCTCTGAGTCTCATTGGTTCACTCCGGCTCATTTATAAGTGTTTTGATTCAGTAAAATGAACTGACTCTTAAGAGTCATTCGTTCTCGAATCGGACACTGGTCAAGCTCCATTCATGTATAAGTTGTCAGATTTAGATTACTCACAGTAAATAGTAAATGTACTCACAGTCTGATAAGTTCTAGCCTGCATTTTACTCCACTGTTTATTTTGACCGAGACCCTCCTCCTCATCCTTCTTCTTTCTTCTACTTCTTCTTTTCCTTTTATTGGCAACCGCACTTAACAGTGCATTACTGCCATCATCAGGTAGCTTGGATCAGAAACATTTCCTATATCTCTTAAAGTCCGCGTGAACCGGAAGTTGCAAATGACTTTTCCGTGTTGTGACGTATTTCCCAGTGAAACGGAATATTGAACAGAGGGCAGGGTTTTACTCTAGCACTCCTCCTCTCCATCTCTCGCTAACGGTTTGAGAGGAGTGGTTAAGCGTTTCCCAAACCAAGCCGTCAAACCTACGTCATCAGCCATTCCAGACCGGAAGTAAATTTTCAGACTTTGATGAAAGATTACGACGGCAAACAATTTTTTTCTGTGTATTAACTTGCACGGATTAATTTTTCACCACAAGACTAGTAATATGCGCTAACAAAGTAAATAAGGTCAATTTTGATTTCAGTTGGACTTTAAAGGTCCCATGACATGGATTATTTTATTATTTTAGGTTTCCTGGGGTGCCCTTATAATGTTAATGTTTTTAACCCTCTGGGGTCTGAGGTGTTTTCTGGGTCCTGGAGGTGTTCTGACATGCTCTGACATTTGTGCTTATTTCTGTTACTTGTGACATTTTTATGGCTAAAGTCTGATTACACTGTATTCAGCACAAACTCTGCTACAATAATATGTCAGCAGCATGTATGTAAAAGTTTGTAGTTTTGAGATAATGACATTTACGCGTGGTTTGTAAAAATACAAAAAAAAAATTGTCACTGAAATAAGCTCATGAAACCCATACTGATTATTTCTTCACAAGACTTTTGAAAATTGTATCACGTAGCCTAGAATATTTGCTCCAAAACTATGTGAAAATCACCCTGACTGCTCATTCAGATAAGACAATATATTGATTTAAAAATTGTAAGACGTGTTTTGTGTGAGAAAGCTTTATGCGGGAGGCGTGATCACATCATTAATATGTAAGGCTTTTCACACCTGAGAAAGACAAAGACCCTCCCTAATGGCCCTATTAGGAGCCATCAGACCCTGTCATTCTGAGCAACCTTCAATTCAATTCAAATTTATTTGTATAGCGCTTTTCACAATACACATCATTTCAAAGCAGCTTTACAGAAAGTGCACGAGTCCATATTACAATTTAGAGTGTTCTGTTATCAGGTAACTGTCTAATGTATTTCAGAAATGTACATATCCAAAAATAACAGTTAGCTAAAAATGAATTAATTTAAACAATGTAGTCATTTAATGCAGATACAATGAGCTCATTGAAGTAATGAATACTTGTTTGTTAACAAATGATTAAGACATTTAGAAAATATAGCATTGGTACATGCTGATTCAGAGTTAAGCGGGGGTTGGCACCATCTCTTCATAAGTGTTGAGGTTTGAGGAATTAAATAAGTTGGCTGCATTTAATTTTGAGGAATTAATTGATGAATGCTTATCTGACTTTCAGTAGTTAGATTCATGTATAAGTTCAGCCTTTCATCCAAACCTTGTTGACTTGTCTGGTTGATCTTTTGCTGTGTTTAATTTTGAGGAATTAAACAAGTTGGCAGCATTTCATTTTGAGGAATTAAATGATTAATGCTTATCTGACTTTCAGTCGTTAGATTCATGTATAAGTTCAGCCTTTCATCCAGACCGTTTTGACTTGTCTGATTGGAGTTTTTTGAGTTTATAACTCGGGTGCTTCCATTCGGTCTAGCTCTATGTGTAGATGCACCAAATGTGTAGATGCAGCTCTGGCCCCGCTCAAGCTGTAGGGCATACGCATTATGAACTACATAGACGACTGGCTGATTCTAGCGGAGTCAGAGCAGTTGGCGGTTCGGTATCAAAATGTCATCCTCGCACACATGCAGAAATTGGGGTCGAGACTCAATGCTAAGAAGAGTGTGCTTTCTCCACTGCAGAGAACCACTTTCCTTGGTGTGGTTTGGGATTCAGTCACGATGCGAGCCATCCTATCGCCCCTTGTGTAGCTGCTATCCTCACAGCCACAAAAGAGTTAAAGCTAGGCCAGTCACTCACTGTAAAACTGTTTCAGATACTGTTGGGGCCTCATGGCAGCAGCGTCCAATGTGATACCCCAAGGGGAAACCCACTTTGTATGATCAAGATCACGTGGCGGTGTTTCCGCGCCTTGGTTATATGAAGGAAACCTTGGTTCCTATCCCAGGGTCCAGTGTTAGGAGCTCTTTGCCTCTCCTCTCATCCCCTCTCTCTCATGCTCAGATGATCACCTGAATTCACCCAAGAAAATGTATAGTTTAATGTGAATGATTACCACAGAGTATTTTTCATGTTTGGTATCATTTAAAATGCCACAGTGCGACTGGTACAAATGTCTCATTTCCAAATAAGTAAAACTAAAGGTAATAAGCTTTTTAAGAGTTTAAAGATAACTGACATACAAGGAAGGTGATCTCCTGGCAAATGGTCACACACCCCCAAAAGGTGTAACCTCTGAATGCAAATTTCTTTTGTTACATGTTTCAATGTGAAAGAGGTCTGTATATTTAATGAAATGCAGCAGGGAATTCGGGGCTTTTCTGTAACTCAGATTAGCCCGTGAGGCTGAGAGTGAGACCTCTCAGCCTCATGTATTTCTTAATGTTGGGTTGCATCTTTTCTCTTTATTCCAGAGCGCTTAAAGCGCTATATAGCACTTTGTACAATACAGATTGTTTCAAAATGGCTTCACGGTAAACAGGAAAATAACAGAATCAGTGCAAACAGAATTCAATTCTGTTGTAAAACAGCTCTTAAAATATCATTCATGAGTTGACTTGTTCATATAATCTTTGTATTGGATAGGAAAGAACACACTTGCTGTCCTTGGTGGAGGGCTTGAGCTGGAGATTCGACCCGAAGCCTGAAGTCAACCCCTACCTGACAGGGAACTCAAGCGCCACACCAGAGAGATCAGAGCCTGTCCACGTCTAAGCAAGAACATGAGATACTGAAGACTGTAAAAAAAAAAAAAAAAAATGTATTAAAAAAAATTCCTTCCATGTTATAATTTTAACAGTATGCCTCTGTTGTGTAGCACTTGTTAGCCAAACAATTAAAGGGCTTGTTTAATTTTCATTTGAATAAAAGATAAATTAATGTTTTATTCCTTCATTTGATCACCAGAAAGATTAAAATACACAATACAGAATTTCTTAAAAAAAAATTTTTTTTTAAATTCATAGGGCCCTATTATTACTTTGTTTTTATGAATGTAATTAATTAGATATGTTTTTGATTAAACCATATAGACAAAATAAAACAGAAACCGGGTAAAACTAAAATGGAATTTAAAGAAAAAAAGTTTTTTTAAACATTGTTAAACTGTTAATATATTGTTGTTTCATGATTACATTTCATGAAAAGTTTCATGATTTCAATGCTTTTCAATTAAACTAGATATCTTGTAAATTGTTCTTTCTTGTTTTCTCCCCCTCTTCACATTAATAATGTATTAGTAAATGTCAAAATGAAAATGAACTAAGATTAATAAATACTTAAGTATTGTGCATTCTTAGTCCATCTTAACTAATGTAGTTAAGATGTACGAATGAATGTCGTTATATTAACGAATGAAACCTTACTTTAGTGTTACCAAAATATCTGTAAAAAGTGTTGGTGTCAGATTCCAAACAGTGCGTTCAGATGAAACTTCAGTTCCCTTTCGTAGTCACTCCGAGTTACGTCGGATGACGACGAATGGGGTTTCGCTTAGAAAGCCTATCATCTTCGAGTATATAAAACGAGCCAATGGCAAAGAAATGCCATGGGTCTGTGGAATTTGCATAGCGTAACTCCGCCCCACCCTGGGGGTATATAAGGAAGTGCGCTGGCAACATGCAGATATGTTTTTCGCTTCGGAGCCAAGTTGATGTACTTCACTCCACAAGCCAATCCTGAGATTCATCTCTCTTCTCTTCGAACGAGCCTCTCTCCAAGTGTTGGTGTGACAGCGAGTTCCAGCGAGTGCACATTCCCTGCTTATCTGTGCAGTGATTTGCCAGTGTTTGTGTGTTCTCTCCCTGGTCGCTTCAGCATTTTCGGAGAAATCTCCTTTCTAAAAGAGCTTGCACGCGGCACGTCTTTTTAAAGATGCCTCGCCCGTGCACTTCTGGTTGCGGTCTATTCATTTCTGACTCTGATGGGCACAATCGCTGTCTTGTGTGTCTGGGTATTGAGCACGCTAAGGCAGCGTTTGTGGATGAGTCATGTTCCCATTGCGGGAACATGCCCATCGCACGGTTGCGGTCAAGACTCAATGACCTTCATGGTAGAGTCCCCTAATCCGCACCCCGATCTACGAGCTCCACGAGAGCTGGTACTTAGGCTGGCGGCCAGGGTGACCTGAGGGTTACGGTGTGGAACAAAGCACCGACTATTCCACGCTCCACACCGTCCTCTAGCACCGTGCAACCCGCGAGTGTTTTGAATGAGCCTGGTCTACCAGGCCCAGATGTTGCGTGACATGCACGAGGGGAGGACTGACCCAGGGCTCTTTGATGAGCTGCGTGCCGCCACCGACCTTGCTCTCCGAGCGACGAAGGTGACCGCACGCTCCCTGGGTCAGGTGATGTCCACTTGCGTGATCCAGGAGAGACATCTGTGGCTCGACCTGGCCGATATGCGTGAGGCCGAGCGAACCCGGTTCCTCGACACTCCCATATCCCAGGGTGGCCTCTTCGGCGGGGCGGTTGAGGACTATGCCCAGCAGTTCTCGACCGCCCAGAAGCAGACTGAGGCTCTCAAACACGTCCTGCCCCGACGGCCCGCTGCTGCCTCCACCCAGCCGTCGGCACAGGTGCCTCAGTCTGCTCGCCGCCGAGGGCGCCCTCCTACGGCTCCCGCCCCTCCCCAGCAGCAGCCTCCATCTGGGTCGCGTCATGGAGGACGCCGCAGGAAGGCGCCACAGCCCTCTCCCGCCCCGTGCCCCGCTAAACGCCAGGCAAAGCGGCGCTCCTGAGACGGGCTGCTCAGAGATGGCACTGAGTTCTTTGCAGGAGACGGTAGCAGGGCCGCTCCTTCCCCCGGTGGAGGGCCGGGGGAGAATCCTTGGTTTTCCCACTCCCGTTGCTCGTCCCACGACGGGCAGCACCCCTAATGTGGTTAAAGAAAGAACTCACTCCCCCATCTCTGAGCACACAGAGTTCTCGGATGACAGTGCGCGCCGCTCACGAGCCTCGCCACTCTCGTCCCCCTCTGTCGCCAGACCCCTGCCAGAGCACGCCCCCGTGGGACGCTGGTCCTCCACTGGCCTCCTCTGGCAGGCCGCTATGCCACCCACGCCTGGGCCGGTCATTCCGCCTCGCTGCACCACCGAGGGTACGTCTGTGGTCCGCATGACCCCGCTGGTACAGTTCCTGGAAGCCTGGTTAGAGCTTCCCAGGCTGTCCCGCTGGGTTGTGAGGACCATCAGGCTCGGCTACGCGATTCAGTTTGCGCGGTCTCCTCCCTGCTTCAGGGGAGTCCGCTTCACTATGGTCGGTGGCAATGCCCCTGTTATGAGAGCGGAGGTCGCTACCTTACTGGCGAAGGGTGCGATCGAGACTGTCCCTTCAGCCGAAATGAAGTCCGGCTTCTACAGCCCCTACTTCATTGTACCGAAGAAATCCGGTGGGTTACGACCAATCCTCGACTTGCGCGTCTTGAACCGCTCCCTTCACAGGATGCCGTTCAAGATGCTCACGGCCAAACGCATTTTCGAGTGCATACAGCCGCAGGATTGGTTTGCAGCGATCGACCTGAAGGACGCCTACTTCCATGTCTCCATTCTTCCTCGACACAGACCGTTTCTACGGTTTGCTTTCGAGGGGCAGGCATACCAGTACGCGGTTCTCCCTTTCGGGCTAGCCCTGTCTCCTCGCGTCTTCACGAAGGTCGTCGAGGCAGCCCTTGTTCCCCTTCGGGAACACGGGGTTCGCATCCTGAACTATCTCGACGACTGGCTGATCCTAGCTCACTCTCGAGACCAGGTTTGCGAACACAGGGACCTTGTGCTCTGGCACCTAGCTCTTCTGGGCCTTCGGGTCAACTGGGAGAAGAGCAAACTCTGCCCCGTGCAGAGGATCTCTTTTCTCGGTATGGAGATCGACTCGGTCGTCATGTGCGCGCAGCTTACGAGCGAGCGCAGTCACTGCTGACTTGCCTTCGTCAGTTCGAGGGCAAGAGTGTGGTTCCACTGAAACTATTTCAGAGGCTCCTGGGGCATATGGCATCCGCAGCCGCAGTCACGCCGCTCGGGTTGCTTCATATGAGACCACTTCAGCTTTGGCTTCGCGATCGAGTCCCGAGGTGGGCATGGCATCACGGCACGCTCCGAGTTCCAGTGACTCCGACCTGCCGTCAGACCTTCACCCCGTGGTCGAACCTCAGTTTTCTTCGGGCCGGAGTACCCTTGGAACGAGTTTCCAGGCATGTTGTTGTATCAACAGATGCCTCCACCACAGGCTGGGGCGCCATGTGCAATGGACATGCTGCCGCGGGCTCCTGGACAGGACCCCAGCGCCTTTTGCATGTCAATTGCCTCGAGTTGTTGGCTGTACGTCTTGCCCTGCACCGCTTCCGTGCGTTGCTCAAGGGTCAACACGTATTAGTCCGGTCAGACAATACCGCGACTGTAGTGTACATCAACCGTCAAGGTGGTCTGCGCTCCCGCCGTATGTCACAACTCGCCCGCCACCTCCTCTTATGGAGTCAGAAGCATCTGAGGTCGCTTCGAGCCATTTATATCCCGGGAGACCTGAACCAGGCGGCCGACGAGCTGTCTCGGCTTCGGCCTCTCGCTGGAGAATGGAGACTCCATCCCCAGATGGTTCAGCTGATTTGGGATTAGTTCGGGGACGCACAGGTAGACCTGTTTGCCTCCCACGACTCGTCCCACTGCGACCTGTTTTATTCCGACCGAGGGCACGCTCGGCACGGATGCACTGGCGCACAGCTGGCCGCGGGGCCTCCGCAAGTATGCGTTTCCCCCAGTGAGCCTCCTTGCGCAGACCTTGCGCAAGATCAGGGAGGACGAGGAGCAGGTAATTTTGGTTGCCTCGTATTGGCCCAACCGCACCTGGTTCCCAGAACTAGTACTCCTCGCAACAGCTCCTCCCTGGCCAATTCCTCTGAGGAAGGACCTGCTTTCTCAGGGACGGGGCACCTTATGGCACCCTCGTCCCGATCTTTGGAACCTCCATGTGTGGCTCCTGGACGGGACGAGGCAGGTTTGAGTACCCTACCACCAGCGGTGGTGGCTACCATCACTTCCGCTAGAGCATCATCCACGAGACATGCCTATGCGTTTAAGTGGAACCTCTTCGTCAACTGGTGTTCTTCTAAAAATCTAGAACCCACGAAATGCCCCATCAGTGTCGTGCTTTCCTTCCTGCAAGAAGGGTTGGAGCAAAGACTGTCTCCCTCCACCCTGAAAGTGTATGTTGCCGCCATTGCCGCACATCACGACGCAGTTGATGGTAAGTCCTTGGGAAAGCACGACCTGATCGTCAGGTTCCTGAGGGGAGCGAGGAGACTGAATCCTCCTCGTCCTCCCCTCGTACCCTCTTGGGACCTCTCAGTGGTTTTAACTGCCCTGCAGAGTGCTCCCTTTGAGCCTCTGCAATCAGTGGAGCTTAAGTTCCTGTCAATGAAGACAGCGCTCCTGGTTGCATTGGCCTCCATCAAGAGGGTAGGGGACCTGCAGGCATTTTCGGTTGACGAAGCGTGCCTGGAATTCGGACCGGCTAACTC
This sequence comes from Squalius cephalus, assembly GCF_949319135.1. NCBI lineage: Eukaryota > Metazoa > Chordata > Actinopteri > Cypriniformes > Leuciscidae > Squalius > Squalius cephalus. Next base: position 25,914,177 of record NC_137138.1, on the reverse strand, counting down.
TCACGTGATCCTGAGACCCCGGCCTGGATATGTGCCCAAGGTTCCCACCACACCCTTTCGAGACCAGGTGGTGAACCTGCAAGCGCTGCCCTTGGAGGAGGCAGACCCAGCCTTGGCACTGCTCTGTCCAGTTCGCGCCCTCTGTGCTTATGTTGACAGAACGCAGTGTTTCAGGACCTCAGACCAGCTCTTTGTCTGTCATGGTGGGAAGCTGAAGGGAAAGGCTCTCTCCAAGCAAAGGTTGTCTCACTGGATAGTGGACGCCATTGCTTTGGCATACCAGCAGCAAGGTCGACCATGCCCCCTTGGTGTGACAGCCCACTCCACTCGGAGTGTGGCATCCTCTTGGGCTCTAGCGCATGGCGCCTCGCTAACAGACATCTGCAGAGCTGCAGGCTGGGCGACACCTAACACATTCGCGAGATTCTACAATCTCCGAGTGGAGCCAGTTTCTTCTCATGTACTCGCTTCAACTAGCCGGTAAGAGATTCTGCTCAGGTGTCTTCGCTTGCTCGCCATTCCTCTCCACGGACGGGATACGTGCGATATTTTCCTCAGGTGAGCCTAATAAGCCCTGAGTCTCCTTCAGCACTGACGACGTCAACGCCAGAGTTTGCCACCGGCAGCTTTCGCGCTTGACTAGGTGCCTCCATGTGTATGGTTCCCCCTCTGGGTGACCCCCACATGTGCATTCCACTGTAAGCCTCTCTGAGCATGTGTCTTTCCCTTGGCAAGCCACCTTGCCACCCCTGGGGTTGAAAGATTCCACCTGCGGCTGGACACCCCAGTGATACTCCATATGCAGAACATAAAATATGTCGGCCTCCACAGAACATAAAATATTCTTTTTATTTTATTTTTCGTGTTCGCATTTATGTGAGAAAAAAAAAACAAAAAAAAAACAATGTTAAGGGCGTGACAGTTCTCCATTACGGACATGACTGCTCTGAAAGCGACTTTAAAAAAATCACAGAGACCTCAAACAGAAAGCACAAAGCCTGTCTTTAAAGTGAATTTCGTTTTTTTATTAATTGTATCTTAATTTTAATCAATGTTTCATAAACCAATTGCCTGGATAAATAATAAGTAAATATAGTAGAAAATAGATAATCATGACACGGAGTCGCCGGCGAGTGAACTGGACTCTTGTCTCATAAATGAACCGAAACTCAGCGTAAGGTAGGTTACTTGCCTCACAGACCTGAGAAATATATAGAAAGCTTGAAATGTCTACTTTTAAACAGAACAATTCAAAACGAAAGAAAACAGACTGCTCTCTTATGTAGCCTAATCCGTATGAAATGTGGATTTCTCTCTGCCGCGTTCTGCGAAGATCACGACGCATCGTCAACTTCATCTTTGCAGTCGACACAGAAAACACTTGTTTATTAAAACAATTAAAATGTCTCCTTGCTATATTTGACATATTCATAATCATTACTTTTGCTGGTTCTTTGTGATAGCTTTTAGATGCTTTATTGGCAGCGCCACCCACATGTTGAACGCGTCACACCGCATCAGCACCGAAAACATGATTTTTTTCTAATCTAAAATCAAAAATCGTGATACGAACCGAATCGTAGGTTTGGTCTATCGTTACAGCCCTAGTAAGATGAGAAAGCAAGAGTTTATGGTTGTAAAAAACAAACAAACAATGGCTATCTGAACATCTTTGCCAAGCGCAAACCAGTACAGAAGTAGGCTAATCAATAAATTATCGGGGAGGGTCATGCCTTTTTTCACAATCATTTTGGAGGGTCATAGAAAAATGTATTGCTGGCGAAGGGAGGGTCATGTATTTTTTGACTACAGATCTCAAAACTCCTCCGGTGGCCCCTTAAATAAAAAACGAACAGTCCCTAACCAACTATGATAGTTTGATCAAATGGTAAACGGTGGATCAATATACATAGGCTAAATACAAGTGACTTAAATACTTCTTACCATTAATGCGACATTTGGTGCTGTTTTTGTGCAGTGCTTTGTAGTCAATTAGCATCCATTGTTTTAACAAAGCAAGATTCAGATCGCTTCATAAATGTAAATTCGTCTGTCCATGTAATTTTCGCTCCACTTCACATTGTCCAATACAATTTTAACTTCTTGTTCCAAGATGACGATTGGTCGGTGCACATGACAAACAGGCATCAATGAATTATGTAATAATTTAAAATATGTGATATGTGGATTATAAATTGAATCTACACACTACCTTTGATTATTGAAAAAAAAAAAAAAAACTTAAAATTTGTTTGGTTTATTTCTTCCTGCCGTCGAGCCATAGCTACTCAATGAAAGAACCATATTTGGCTCCCCCTGCACGTACCCGTCTTTACTACCTTTCTGGACCTTGCAAGTTGTAATGACGCTGCTGCCTATCGAGAGGTCCGACATTTCATACAGGATTTCATAAAATATCTTAATTTCTGTACCGAAGATGAATGAAGGTCTTATGGGTTTGGAACGACATGAGGGTGAGTAGCCTAATTAATGACAGAATTTAAATTTTTGGCTAAACTAAACCTTTAATAGACTATTTTTGACACTTTTACACAAATGCCTTATATATGCACAATTAGCCTAATGAAAATAACTGAACTCCACAAAGAAACAAAACACATCCCTTCCTAAATTATATCCCTTTACAAATTTTATGGCAACCCACAATTTGCTAAACTATTATTTTGACCTTCCTAAAATGTGCCCCTTATCAAACAATCAAAATTCACTACTAATTTTAGCAAATTATCCAGCTTTTGATTAACCTGAAAGGAAAATTATTTACTTGTAAGTGTATTATTTGTAAGTGATGGATCTGAACATGAACATTTGCTCATTAGAGATCTTCAGCAACATTTTTTCTTATGATTCTGTAGACTAGATAATTGTATGAAACTCTTCCTACATGAAATGCATTTGTAAGGTTTCTCTCCAGTATGAACTCTCTGGTGTTGTTTTATTGTGCCTGATGTAGTGAAGCCCTTCCCACAGTCAAAGCATATATAAGGTCTCATACCAGTATGAATACGCTCATGCTTTTTTAAATTGTGCATGTGTGTAAAACACTTTCCACAAAAAGAACAAAAGTGAGGCTTCACACCAGTGTGAATTTTAAGGTGTGTTTTTAAGTCTGATGCCAAAACAAATGCTTTATCACACTGATCACAGCTGAATGATCTCACTCCAGAGTGATGACGCAGATGAGTGGTGAGAGAGCTTTTGGATGTGAAACTCTTTCCACACTGAGTGCATGTGAACGGTTTTTCTCCAGTGTGAATTCTCATGTGCACATTTAGGTGTCCTTTATGAATGTAACTCTTTCCACACTGAGTGCATCGGAACAGATTTTCTCCAGTGTGAAATCTCATGTGTCTCTTAAGGTCAGCTTTATGCACGTAAAACATTCCACATTCTGAGCAGGTGAAGGATCCTTTGACTCCAGATTTTCCAGCTTGTTTTTTTGTGAAAAACTCTTTAAAACGACTGCATTTCCATCTTCATTTTTGAAACAATGAGGTTTTTGAAACAGATATTGTTGGTCTTCATTTTTATATGTCAGTTTTCCATCTTCATTTGTGAAATGATGAGGTTTGTCTTCATTCACTTCCATCGGGTCTAAAATCGACATTAAATTCCCCAAATGCAATTAAAGAAGAACAAAAGAGAAACAAAGAAATAAAGTTCAATCTAAATTTAGCACAATTCTAGTTTACTATTGAGTCTACTAGTAGGCTATCTAGGTTTAGAAGTATTGTTATATTTGTTATAATGTTCCATATCAGTCATTAAAGAGAATGAAGGAAAACACCAACCTATTTGTTCCTCTGTATCTTCATCTTTTATTCTGCAGGGTTCTTCCTCAAACTCCATCGTTACGATAATATGTCAGTTGTTTCTCCTGGAGTAATTCCGGTAACACTTTATATTACGACCCGCAAACAACTGCGTAAGTAAACCGAAATTACGGTGTACGTTTCTGTAATTATAGTGTACTTCCGTGTAGGTATAAGGGAACAATATGTTAAGTTTTGGGTAATAAAGGGGTAACAAGCAGATATACAACCTGCAAAGAACTTCGTAAGTAAACCGAAATTACGGTGTACGTTTCTGTAATTATAGTGTACCTCCGTGTAGGTATAAGGGAACAATATGTTAAGTTTTGGGTAATAAAGGGGTACAACCAGATATACAAGCAAATTATTTATAATGTAATTATTTTAAAACTAACAGGTACCTATTCTGTTAATATATTCCAGGCAAAAATTGTACGTCTGTTGTATATAAAAGTTTTTATCACATTTCTGGAAAAATATGTTCTTGTGCAATGTAGTTACAGGGTAATTTTGACATCTGTGGGTTGTAAATTATATATATATATATATATATATATATATATATATATATATATATATATATATATATGGCTGTATGTAAGCACAGTATGATAAAAATTTAATCTGAAACAATTTTATAAACAGCTGATTTCGAAAAACATTGGCAATGCTATTTATTGGCTTTTCTTACTAAACTACTTAACATTTAGCCAAAAAAAAAAATTCTGCTATGACTTTAATTTAGAACGTACCATGTAGTACTTAGTACTTACCTTATCACATTGTATTGCAATGCCACTTAAATGTCAGGGCAAATATACTGTGTAATTAAATTTTTTTTTAATTTTTTTTATAAGAGTAGCTTACCTTTCTCTGTAATTACTGTGCAAATAGTGTTGTTTCGTATTGTTACATAGTAAGTAGTGTTTGTTACCCGTTTCAACTGTGTATTTACAGGGTAAGTGTAACTCCTGCGGGCTGTAAATTAAAGTGGCGCTTGTTACCCCCTTGTTCTGTGTATTTACAGGGTAAGTGTAACTCCTGCGGGCTGTAAATTAAAGTGGCGCTTGTTACCCCCTTGTTCTGTGTATTTACAGGGTAAGTGTAACTCCTGCGGGCTGTAAATTAAAGTGGCGCTTGTTACCCCCTTGTTCTGTGTAGTTACAGGGTAAGTGTAACTCCTGCGGGCTGTAAATTAAAGTGGCGCTTGTTACCCCCTTGTTCTGTGTAGTTACAGGGTAAGTGCAGTAAATATACAATAAAGGATCCAATTTAATTTCTGACTTTTATTTTACAAAAACATTTCAAAACACTTTTTCATCTTAATAAAACATTGTCTTTTCTACAGTATACTCAAACAACAAAGTAACACATTATACCCCCCAACCCCTTTATTTGCTTCTCTTGCTTTTCTTCTTCTTTCTTTTCTTGCTCTTCTTTTTCTTAACTTCCACAGGGGACTCTGAAGTTGAGGAGTTGATGGAGTCCCATTGGTCTTGCTGCACTGCAAAAATATGAATATATATACATGCTCTTAGCAAGCTACACCTTCAATTTTAAGTTGTCGAACAATCCTCCACTCTAAAACATTTTGTGCCACCTGATATTACTGTAGTAACTGTAATTTTGAAGAAAACACATTTTGGTGAAGTTTGAGGCAGATCATGGGGGGGTTGTGATATTTCATAGTGATAATGACTGTAGTGCAGCAGAAAATGTTTTTAAAAAAGGCATAGTTCTGACAGCAACAACAACAACAAAAAAAAGCATGAAACACAAACATGAGGGCTGTGGCACTTTAGGAACAGCATATCTTTGTGTCATTGCAGATGGGACAGCAGACTTCATCTTTTCAATTTCCTTTTTCAAAAAATCACACTCATCTTTGAGCAAGGTGATCTCTGCTTTAAGAGTGATAATCTTATCTTTGAAAGAAAGAAAGAAAGAAAGGTTAGACGTTTAAATTTTACTCCTGCCCTACTCCAGGGCTTATACTTGTGACCACTTTCCTATTTTTTAAAACATCAAATTGAAGAACTAAACATCACTGGTACTGTACATTATAAATGCACTTGTTAAAGGATTAGTTCACCCCAAAATGAAAATTTACAACGGACAACGGTAACAAACATTGGTCACCATCGTTAAGTCCAAATCAATGCAGTTTCAAAAGTCTTTTAAGTGTTTAAACGGGCTGTACGTGATCACAGCTGAAGAAGAGGTTGTTATCTAGCGAAACGATAGGTCATTTAAAAAAAAGGAATATATAATTTATAGACTTTTTACCTTCAATAGTTCGGATTGAGCTGATTGAAAGGTCGTTGAAAGGTCACGTTGAAAGGTCACGCCTGCGCCGGCAATACTATTTGAACTACTATTCATATTCATCAGAATGTTATTCATATACTATTCATATTCATATTCACTGAATACTATTTCTATATATATAATCGCAAACAATACTATTTGAATTATCCTCCTACGTACGGTCGCATTGTAAACAGTGGGGCGGTACTTCGGCCGGCGCAGGCGTGACCTTTCAACGTGATGACGTAGTTCCCTGTCCGTTTGTTGATCAGCTCAATCCGAACTATTGAACTATTGAACTATTGCCACAGCCCTCAGGTTTGTGTTTCATGTTTTTTTGTTTTTTTTGTTGCTGTCAGAACAACTATGCCTTTTTAAAAAACATTTTCTGCTGCACTACAGTCATTATCACTATAAAATATCACAACCCCCCCATGATCTGACTCAAACTTCACCAAAATGTGTTTTCTTCAAAATTACAGTTACTACAGTAATATCAGGTGGCACAAAATGTTTAGAGTGGAGGATTGTTCGACAACGTAAAATTGAAGGTGTAGCTTGCTAAGAGCATGTATATACTGTATATTCATATTTTTGCAGTGCAGCAAGACCAATGGGACTCCATCAACTCCTCAACTTCAGAGTCCCCTGTGGAAGTTAAGAAAAAGAAGAGCAAGAAAAGAAAGAAGAAGAAAAGCAAGGGACGCAAATAAAGGGGGGGGGGGGTATAATGTGTTACTTTGTTGTTTGAGTATACTGTAGAAAAGACAATGTTTTATTAAGATGAAAAAATGTTTTGACATTTTTTTGTAAAATAAAAGTCAGAAATTAAATTGGATCCTTTATTGTATATTTACTGCACTTACCCTGTAACTACACAGAACAAGGGGGTAACAAGCGCCACTTTAATTTACAGCCCGCAGGAGTTACACTTACCCTGTAACTACACAGTTGAAACGGGTAACAAACACTACTTACTATGTAACAATACGAAACAACACTATTTGCACAGTAATTACAGAGAAAGGTACTCTTATTAAAAAAACTAAACAAAAAACTTTTAATTACACAGTATATTTGCCCTGACATTTAAGTGTTATTGCAATACAATGTGATAAGGTAAGTACTAAGTACTACATGGTACGTTTTAAATTAAAATCATAGCAAAAACAATTTTTTTTGGCTTAACGTTAAGTAGTTTAGTAAGAAAAGCCAATAAATAGCATTGCCAAAAAGTTTAATTTACAACCCACAGATGTCAAAATTACCCTGTAACTACATTGCACAAAGACATATTTTTCCAGAAATGTGATAAAAACTTTTATATACAACAGACGTACAATTTTTGCCTGGAATATATTAACAGAATAGGTACCTGTTAGTTTTAAAATAATTACATTATAAATAATTTGCTTGTATATCTGGTTGTACCCCTTTATTACCCAAAACTTAACATATTGTTCCCTTATACCTACACGGAGGTACACTATAATTACAGAAACGTACACCGTAATTTCGGTTTACTTACGAAGTTCTTTGCAGGTTGTATATCTGCTTGTTACCCCTTTATTACCCAAAACTTAACATATTGTTCCCTTATACCTACACGGAAGTACACTATAATTACAGAAACGTACACCGTAATTTCGGTTTACTTACGCAGTTGTTTGCGGGTCGTAATATAAAGTGTTACCGTAATTCCTCCTGCTTGCTTCTTCTTCTCCTGTGGGAAGATGGAAATATTCCTCAGCATTTAAACTCTCATGAACGGCTGTGGGAGCGGCCTCACTTACTGAAGGTGTGAATTCGCTCCGTGCACAAAATGGCAACCGTTGACGTTTCGAACTTGAGTGTGTGGGCCAGTACTTCCGGTGAAAACTTCCGGTGATTTGACAGCGAGAGCGAGAGACCGCGAGAGCGAGAGACAACCTACTGTCTATGGAGACAACAGCGACCGAGTTCCATTACCACAGCGATATTTTTCACAATGAGTGTTTTTAGGATTCAAGAGAGGTGACTTGCCTTTCAGAGGGTGACAGCCTCAGCACTTCATCGTTGTGTGCCGTTATGTACCATGTCGTCACGTTATAACAGAGAAGTCAGCTTTCATGCATTCCCCGTTGACGCTGCGGTGCGGGCTGAGTGGATACAGAAGATCCGGAGGGATGACTTCAACCCGACCAAATTTTTAAATGCATATCATTTTCAGTGTATTTCACCTGTGCGTTTCTATGCTTTCTATTACTGCATTTATTTTGTGCAAGTAAGATGAGTAAAGACCATCTGTTTAATAAATCATTATCTGTCTCTGTCTGGTGTTTATATGCAGCACATAGGCTACAGTATTGTACTACGTGTAAAATATACACAAACTTGCCCATATTAAATTGTTTGTGGTACCTATAGTTAAAAATGTAAATGTAAAATATGTGATAATAATATTGATCGAGCAATTGATGTAAGTAAGTAAAAAATATATGCGCAGAGAAAATAGTATTTATGGAGATAAATTGTAGGCAGCCTATCACAGGGCAAACATGAATGTTCACAGTGCATTTTATGCAAACAACTCTAATTGGAGTTATAACTCTATATTTACAGTAGGCATAATTGTTATTGCGTATGTGTATGCAGCATGAGTCAAATACAATCTTCTGTTCGTGAACAGTTGTATTTCATTCATTAATCTGACTACGTCATGTACGTACGTATTAATCTTCACGAACAGTATTTGACTCATGCTGCATACACAATAACAATTATGCCTACTGTAAATATAAAGTTATAACTACGATTAGAGTTGTTTGCATAAAATGCACCGTGAACATTCATGTTTGCCCTGTGATAGGCTGCCTACAATTTATCTCCATAAATACTATTTTCTCTGCGCATATATTTTTACTTACTTGCATCAATTGCTCGATCAATATTATTATCACATATTTTACATTTACATTTTTAACTATAGGTACCACAAACAATTTAATATAAGTTTGTGTATATTTTAGTACAATACTGTATGTGCTGCATATAAACACCAGACAGAGACAGATAATGATTTATTAAACAGGTGGTCTTCATCTCACTTGCACAAAATAAATGCAGTAATAGAAAGCATAGAAACGCACAGGTGAAATACACTGAAAATGATATGCATTTAAAAATTTGGTCGGGTTGAAGTCATCCCTCCGGATCTTCTGTATCCACTCAGCCCGCACCGCAGCGTCAACGGGGAATGCATGAAAGCTGACTTCTCTGTTATAACGTGACGACATGGTACATAACGGCACACAACGATGAAGTGCTGAGGCTGTCACCCTCTGAAAGGCAAGTCACCTCTCTTGAATCCTAAAAACACTCATTGAGAAAAATATCGCTGTGGTAATGGAACTCGGTCGCTGTTGTCTCTCGCTCTCGCGGTCTCTCGCTCTCGCTGTCAGATCACCGGAAGTTTTCACCGGAAGTACTGGCCCACACACTCAAGTTCGAAACTTCAACGGTCGCCATTTTGTGCACTTAGCGAATTGTGGTCGCTGTTGCTCATTTAGCAGATGATCCTCATAATTACAATCGATCTCAATTATCCAATTTAAGTGTTATGATCAAACAACTTTTTAGAATCAATTCAACTCCTCTAACTGATTATCATTTGATTTGATTTACATGCATTAAAAGCCAGGTTACCAGGTTTCATCACATAAAATGAAAACACAACTCATGATCTTCACAATTTGTAAAGCCAAAAACCAGTCAGTTAGTTTACGTTTCACGAATGTAATGAACAACTTCAGTCAGTTCATTTTGATTCATTTCTGAGTGATTCAATAAATAAACGGACTCGTTTCGTAGTTTGGACATAGATTTCTCCTAATAAATGGTAAAATAAATGTACTCACTGTCTAAAAAAAAAACTAAAAAAAACAGCAGATCTAGAGCAAAATGAACGGCTGTGTTCCACTTCACATGTTTATGTTCCCTTCCCTCGTTCACTTCTCTTCTTCTCCTAGACTCAGATGTGTGCCATTGCTTCGGTTGCACGAGCTCCCTCTACTGGCGGAAACCAATCCCCATTAGACTATCTAACATTAATATTAGTTATAAAACAACCAAGATAAGATCATGTAATCTAGTTTGAGATTATACAACACCATTGATCTCCCCAAATATGTTCGATTTGGGATAGAGATTCAAACTTCAAATATTATGGAAGTAAAATAATGTCAAATGTTTTTGAAACAAAAAGCCTGTTGAATTGCACTACTTGAAAAAAAATAGGCATTGCATTAACCATGCTTGCATTTTAATGCATTGTATTTTTAGGGTTTGCATTTTTATGGCCTGAAATTCAACATGGTTGAATATTTAAGCTGTGAATATTTCAATTAAAAACATTTCAAACACATTTTCATTATTAAAAATTCAATAATCCATATTCACCTTTCATATTTCACTTCCAAAATATTCAAACTGTTTAAAAATACAACCTATAATATTCAACAGGCAATTTTCGGTCCATTTTATTTCGCTTGCAAATTCGCTTCCACAAATTCAGTGGTTCAAATTCGACAGTAAATTCAAAGGAACTGCAGGAAAAGCAGTAGATTACCGAGATACTCTCCATCTGCTGTTAGTCAACCTCACCAGCAGGTGGTGCAAAAGCGCTTGTTGTGACGAAGACCAGCAACAGTTAGAACAAGTCATTCATTCATAAAACTCATTTACAGCAATGTAAGTGTATTTGTGATTATTATGAAGTCGGTTTTATGTTAAATTCAGTGTCTTCACGGTTACTTTCCCTGTGTAGCCTACAAGCATCTTTCTCTACCGTGAACAAGATTATAATGTTATTCCCCGATGCGGATATGATCCAATGTTACATTTTTGAGGTTGACATATATTTCTCTTGGTTGTTTAGTGGCCTTAACTTTATATTGTGGCGATGTGCTGCATGCAAGCTATTAGGGTTTCCCTCAATACTTCAGGATTCCCCTGCTGAACATTGAAAACGCTTAACGTAGCTTAAAGGGACTATGTGTAGCTTTTTAGGTATTTTATTATCTAAAATCAATATTTTTATTCATAAATATGCCCTCAATGGTGTACAAATACCTATGCCAATGATCAGACTAATCCTCGTAAACGAAGAATTTATTATCTTTATATACATGAGATGGGTAAGTCCATGGAGGCTTCCATGTAGTTCCGCCATCTTGAAAAACTATAATAGCAGAGAGGGACAAAAAGTACTAGGCCAACGCGTTTTCGTTCAGAGCCAGCGTCACGTGACTGAAGCCAGCAGAAGTGGAGGAGCAGAGAGAGGCGCTTGTCACTGCCGCGGCAAGTTTAAAAGGCTGCACTGCACGGTTATTTATACACCGTTCATTCATATGCTGAGTCACAGGATAAGAAGTCCTCATCTCGAAAAAGTCCAAAATAGACCGTAAAAGGAAACGTGACCGGAGATTACAAAAACAAGGGTTAATGTGGGGATAGCTAATGCAGGAGAAAGCTTTCAAATGAGACGCTGAAGTTTCCTGCTTTCTTCTCGACAGGTAAGTCAATGTTACGGTCTTAATTACAAGCTTTTTTTTCATTGCTTGGTTGTGTACTTTATTACCGTATATACCCGAATATTAGACGAGGGTTTTGTCCTAAAGATAGGCTGAAAAATGGGGGGTCGTCTTATATTCGCGATATAGACAAAATCACGGGGGGAAAGGGAGAAAGAACAACGGAATTAATATGAAATAGTGACTGAAACGCGACCCATTAAGACAAATGATTTTGCCTATACTTGCATGTAAAATTAGAGAAGCAACATATTATCTGTGTTTAACTGAATTAAAACGCTGCTCCTCTCTGCCATGCGAGACGCAGAGCGAGCAAGCGAGAGAGAGAGAGAGAAAGAGAGAGAGGTGCGTGCGCGAGACACAGAGAGAGAGAGAGAGAGAGAGAGGTGCGCGCGCGAGACGCAGAGAGAGAGAGAGGTGCGCGCGCGAGACGCAGAGAGAGAGAGAGAGAGAGAGAGAGAGAGGTGCGCGCGAGACGCAGAGCAAGAGAGAGAGAGACACAGAGAGGTGCGTGCGCGAGATGCAGAGCAAGAGAGAGAGAGAAAAATAAAAGAGCATAAAATGAGAAAGACCCTAACCAAGTACAGGCTGAGTGACCACAGTCTGGCTGTAGAGAGAGGCCGGCACAGACAGAGATGGCAGCCGAGAGAGCAGAGACTGTGTTCACTGTGCTCTCAGAGAGAGGTGGAGACAGAAGAACACTTCCTGATACACTGTGATCACTATTACAGCATTAGATCAGACTATTTCACTAGATTCCAACAACTAGAACCAAATTTTATGGCACTACCAAATTCAGAAAAATTAAAGCATATTCTGGGAGAGAACTCCAGCTCAATCACAACAGCAGCAAAATATGTGACAGCCTGCCACAAACTACGAGAGTCAGCCAGTGGACAAAACTAAAGTCAGAATCATTCTCATATTGTCTGAATGTTGGTACAAATGTACATAGGTGTTTTTTTTTTTTTTTTTTTTTTTTTTTATATAAATGTATTCATGCATTTGTTTACTGATTGATTTATTGAATTTATTGATTATTTGTGTATGTAATGTCCATTTATGTAATGGCCAATGCTTTGGCAATACTGTACAAGTCATGCCAATAAAGCTCATTTGAATTTGAGAAAGGCGCGCACGTGCTGGAAGAGAGAGAATGAATTATCACTGTAATTTTCAAATACAATTCTTTTCTGTTAAAACCAGATTTTAAAATCAGATTTCATAGTTAAAGTTTTTCACAGTCAGTAATTTTTTTCGTTGTTTCAAGTTTCAGTTTGTTTTAAATAACAAACCTGTTCACCCAAAGAAAAACTCAGAAGTGCTATTAGAAGACATCCTGTCATAGCTTTTTGGTACATAAGGGTTACCGTAGATGCAACGTGCATTTGAAAAAGTGAGGCGCTAGAGAGCATTATATGTTTGAATGCAAAATACAATTTCACCACTAGATGGGAGAAATTCCTACACATAGTCCCTTTAATGGACTAACTACAGTGATATAAAAGACTAAACTCGCAGGCAAGCAGATGGACTCAGAATAACGCGCAAAGTTTAATGATGAGCGTTTCCCAGTGATACATTGGCATAAAGTTGGCTTGATGTTGGACATTCGCACATTTAGGGACCGTCTCTAAAGTGTATACGACTTTGGTATACATGTTTCTAACTTCAATAGCATTTTCTAGAACGACAAATGATTGCCAATTTGCTTGAATTTATAAGGTCTGTACCGATTTATGTTTAGTTATTTTGAAGGACTTTTATTATGATACGGCCTTAACGTGCACCAACACGTGTATAAAGCACGCTGTGTTTCCGCCTTGTGTATGTGCGCACACTTTCGTGAAGGACGCAGCTTAATGCATGACGGTTTTCTTCCCCCCATGAAGTTTTGTGCATCCCATTTGAGGGTTATAAGGTAAACTAAGTGTAATGTTTATCATTTTTGTAACTGTATCTTTTTATTGTGATGTTGGTTAATGTGTTGGAGTGACAGTGTTTGTTTTTATTTGTGTTTTTGCTGTAGCTCTCTACATGAGTGTCACCAATAAAACGCTAATGGAAACATCAGTTTAAGGAGTAATTTGACCATCATTCAAGTGGGGTAGCTACAGTAAGAGCTTGGCCATTCGTCGTTCGACTCTGCTGCGTTAATGACTGGTGTCCATGCCGACGGGTCTTTAAGAAGTGGATGTTCACGGGCAGCAGGTCGATTTCCCGATGGTCAAATGTGGTTCGTTTATGGATAACTACGGCTGAAATCAAGGATTAAACGATACACTACGGATTGCGAAAGACTGTGTTCTTCTTCAGGTGACATTTACAGTGCTATGCATAAGTTTAGACACCCATGCTAAAGTTGACTAAAAAGAGGAATAAAAAATCATCTTTTGGAAACTGAACTTAATGCCTTAATTTAAATAATTAGGAAAAATCCAACCTTTAAGGACACCAATTTTCTTTGTGAATGAATAATGTATCGTAAATAAATAAATGTTCTTCCTTAAAATACAGGGTGCATAAGTTTGGACACCCCTATGTTAAATTCCCATAGAGGCAGGCAGATTTTTATTTTTAAGTATTTTTTTTATTATTTTTTTTAGGATACTATGCATCCTGATAAAGTTCCCTTGGCCTTTGGAGTTAAAATAGCCCCACATCATTACATAGCCTTCACCATACCTAGAGATTGGCATGGTTGTATTTCAGTTAGCCTAATAGCTAGTTTGATTTGCATTGAGAGATGATCTTATGGAAAGTACCCCATGCCAATCTCTAGGTATGGTGAAGGCTATGTGATGATGTGGGGCTATTTTAATTCCAAAGGCCAAGGGAACTTTATCAGGATGCATAGTATCCTAAAAAAAAAAAAGGAAAAAAAATACTTAAAAATAAAAATCTGCCTGCCTCTATGGGAATTTAACATAGGGGTGTCCAAACTTATGCACCCTGTATTTTAAGGAAGAACATTTATTTATTTACGATACATTATTCATTCACAACGAAAATTGGTGTCCTTAAAGGTTGGATTTTTCCTAATTTTTTAAATTAAGGCATTAAGTTCAGTTTCCAAAAGATGATTTTTTATTCCTCTTTTTAGTCAACTTTAGCATGGGTGTCTAAACTTATGCATAGCACTGTATCCCTCTACGCACTTCTACAGCAGTAAAAGGATATTAAGGTGAAACATTTAACCAACAATAGACATTTTCTTCAAGTTTAATACAAGGGTTGAAATGTTTAAAGCATTTTGAAAGACCAAATCCTTTGTTGTGTTTGTAGAAGGGATATTTATATGAGTTTTAAAGGAAGTATTTGTTTTTAAAAAGGGTTATTTAAAAACACTTGATATTAATGTTTGAGGCTACATGATTACTGTTTTGTAATTTAAATGACCTTTTAACTGTGCTGGACATCTTATATTATTGTGTGTGTTAATCTGGTAATTTTAAAATGACTGAGTCAAATAATTGTGTTGATATTGTTGAATGTGAAGGGCTGATTAATAGTCTCCAACATGATAATGAAACCCTTAATCATGAATATCAAACATCAACAGAGAGTTTAAAGAGACAACAGATAATAGAGACAATTGAGGCTAAAGAACAAACTTTGAGTGAACTTAAAAGTAAACTTCAAGAAGATTTAGCAGAATCTCAAGGTCCTCGACGTTCTGTTCGTCCACGAAATCCTACAGAAAAAATGCTTGCATTTCAAAAAGATGAAATTCAGAAGAAAGAAAGAAAGCTTATTTCCATGTACGAACAATGGAAAATGTCAGCACGTAAGGCTAGAGATCAACTCAAGTCTGATATTACTGAGAGCCAGCTAGCAACTCTAATTGACACCCTGGAAGAGGAAAAGGAGAAAGTTATGCATATCTATGTTGAAGTTAGAAATTATGTCACGCCATCTAATGAAATGAGACGTCGTATAGATGCCTGTGAGGCTGTGACAACAGAAATAATAAAAGTTGCTTATGAAAGAATATCAGGCATTGATGAATTTGATGTAGAACAAGTAAAACATCGCTTGAAGGATTTGCTTGAATCTAGCCATGCTCGTTCTATCTATGGCTCTACTGTTTCTCAAATTAGCCATAAGTCTAGTGCTCGGTCAAGTCATCGTTCTGCATCTTCATGTGTAGCATCAAAAAATGCCGAAGCAGCTGCAGAATTGGCGGCAAAGGAAGTGGAGTACAAAATGCTGATGGAGGAAAATAAATGGAAGGAGAAAATTCACGAGTTGCAAGAGAGACAAGAAAGAGACCTAGATGCTCAGAAACGTGAACTAGAGCAGTTACAGGCTGAAAAGGATTTAAAAGTAGCACAGGCAAGGTTCGAGGCCTATAATCGGATAGCAGTGCAGGAAGTTGATAATCCTTCAATAAACCGGGTTATCAGAGAACAACATTGCCTGCCTCCAAGCTTTTCTAGCCAACCTGCTAATGACATATCTCCATCTCAAAATGAACTGCCTTTTCTTGTTCAAGCCCTACAAGACAGCATAAATTTGAACAGATTTCCAGCTCCAGAGCCCTTTGTGTTTAATGGTGATCCCATTCAGTATGTTGAGTGGAAGGCTTCCTTTATGTCATTGATTGATCGAAAGAGTATATCTGCTGCTGACAAACTTTATTATCTAAAAAGGTATGTGGGTGGATCGGCACGCAAAATCCTGGATGGTACCTTCTACAGGAGTGACGACGAAGCTTATAAGGATGCCTGGAGCTAATTAGATCAAAGGTATGGTCAATCATTTGTGATTCAACGTACTTTTCGCCAGAAGCTTGCAAATTGGCCAAAAATTCAATCAAAGGATGCTATTGGACTAACGCCTGTCAAGATGCCATACCTCATGTTGCAAGTTTACAAATCTTAAATGACTGTGACGAAAACCAAAAGTTAGTTCAAAAACTACCTGAATGGGCTGCTTCGCGTTGGAATCGACAAGTTACACAAACCTTGAGAGACAATAAGGATTTTCCTGACTTTAAGACCTTTGCAGCATTTGTTTCGTTAGAAGCAGAGATTGGTTGTAATCCAGTCACATCATCTTACGCTCTCAGTTTAACATCTGTTAACAAACAAACTTTCAGAGAGTCCAAAGGAAATAAGGCTAATGTCTTTAATACTCAGACTGATTTGGGACTTAACAGACCAAAGATCATCAAGAAAATTGTCAAACCTCCCTGCGTGTTTTGTCAAGATCCTAAACATCAGCTCTATGATTGTTCCAAGTTGATGACCAAGACACTAGCAGAACGACGGGCATATGTAAAGGAAAACAATCTTTGTTATGGATGTTTGAAAACTGGCCATAGTGTAAGAGACTGTCGTCATCGTCATTCCTGTAACTCATGTAAAGGGAAACATCCTACTTGCCTTCACGACGATAACTTCACCAAAAGAGAAAGGCTAGTTCCATTAACGGCATCTGCTCCAAGGTTAGAAGATGAGTCAACAGCCGTTCTGTCTCTGAGTGTGGCCGGAAAGGGATCATCTTATACATCGATGGTTGTGCCAGTATGGTTATCATCAAGCAACAATGTGAGTACGGAAAAACTTGTTTATGCCTTGCTCGATTCACAGAGTGATACAACCTTTATCGACCAAGAAGTGAGCAATGTCTTGCAGGCAGATAAATTTCCTGTCAAGTTAAAACTGACCACTATGACTGGAAAGGATACCATAGTGAAGAGTGAAAGGATTTCAGGACTTCGTGTAAGGGGTTATAGTTCTGCCACTTATATTGAACTCCCCCCTGTTTATACTAAAGATTGTATTCCAGTCAACCATGCACATATACCTACGTGTGAAACAGCCAAACTTTGGAATCATCTTTCTGCAATTGCCGAGGAGATACCCTCTTTGAAGGACTGTGAAGCCGGTCTTTTGATTGGCTATAATTGTGCTAGAGCGCTGGCACCAAGACAAGCGATTTTAGGAGAGAATGATAAACCTTATGCTGTCAAAACTGATCTGGGTTGGAGCATTGTTGGACCTTCATTACCCAGGCTTGACTCTTCAGGTATCACTAGTCTTTGTCATAGACTTTCTGTTAAAGAAATTCCTTCATTGACTCCAGCAGATGCCATATACATTTTAGAATCTGATTTTAAAGATGCTAATGATGATGAAAAAGCTCTTTCTCAAGATGACATCACCTTTTTGAACAAATTAAGTGATGGTATAAAGAGAAATAGCTCTGGACACTATGAAATGCCTCTACCCTTTAAAGAGAGACCTAATTTGCCAGACAACAGACAACTTGCTCTTGTGAGACTTAACCATCTAAAGAGAAAATTGTTAAAGGACCAAGGGTACAAAGAGCATTATGTGAAATTTATGGAGGAAGTCATTGACAGAGGAGAAGCAGATGGAAGTTAAAGATGGAGGGAGTCATGTTCCTTATCACGGTGTTTATCACCCGAAGAAACCAGACAAGCTGAGAGTTGTTTTTGATTGTTCTGCGAGGTATGAAGGAATACGTTTAAATGATCATCTCCTTCAAGGACCTGACCTGATGAACAATTTGACCGGTGTTCTTCTCAGATTTCGCCAGCACCCTGTTGCTTTAATATGTGATATTGAGAAAATGTTTCATCAGTTCCATGTGCCTGAAGCAGACATAGACTTTCTGCGTTTCTTGTGGTGGAGAAATGGAGATTTAAAAGAACAACCTCGAGAGTACAGAATGACAGTTCATCTCTTTGGAGCGTCTTCATCTCCAGGATGTGTGAACTATGGATTGAAGCATTTGGCTGAAGGTAACAAAGATCAGTACCCTTTGGGATTTCAGTTTGTAATGAATGATTTCTATGTAGATGATGGTGTTACAAGTGTATAAACAACAGAGGATGCAATTCAACTTGCTCAAGAAGCCCGAGACCTTTGTGCCATTGGTGGCCTTAGACTTCACAAATTTATGTCCAATTATAATGCTGTGCTGGAAAGTATTCCTCCCTCAGAACGAGCAATCAATGTAAAGGAACCTGATCTCTCATTTGATTCCTTGACAGAGCGAACATTGGGGATTCAGTGGAACATTGAATGTGATTGTTTCAAGTTTGATATTTCTCTCAAGGAACAGCCAGCAACTCGACGTGGAATCTTATCTACGATTGCATCATTGTATGACCCATTAGGGTTCTTAGCTCCATTCATTCTTCATGGAAAGAAAATACTTCAGGAAGTATGCAGACATGGTACAGGTTGGGACGACACACTGAGAAATGAGTTGCAGCCAAGTTGGGAGTGCTGGAGAAGAGATTTGGGCAACTTGAAGAAAGTGAATATTCCCCGCACATATGCTCCTCCTGGGTTTGGAAAGGTAACGGAAGTAGAGCTGCATCATTTTTCAGATGCTAGTACTAGTGGTTATGGACAGTGCTCATATCTGAGATTGAAGAATGAAAGTAAAGATGTCCATGTTGCTCTTTCTATGGGGAAGTCTCGTGTATCTCCTTTAAAGATTACAACTATTCCAAGGTTGGAGTTGACTGCTGCAGTCGTTTCAGTGAATGTCAGTAAAATCCTTAATCAAGAACTTCGGTATACTGACATCACAGAGTTTTTCTGGACTGACTCCAAGGTTGTTCTGGGATATATCAATAATGAGGCCAGACGATTTCATAAGTTTGTTGCTAACAGAGTACAAAGGATTCATTTAAGTACAGTTCCGCAGCAATGGCGGTATGTTCCAACAAGGGACAATCCTGCAGATCATGTCTCAAGAGGTCTCACTGTTGATGAAATGATTTCATCTGACTGGTTCACAGGGACGAGGTTCTTATGGAATAAGAATATGGTTCTTCCCGCCAACAAGATTACAGAATTACAACTAGGTGACTCCGAAGTCAGATGTTCTCAAACGCTTAACACAAAGGTAGTGGAACAGGAAACTATTGTAAATCGCCTGTCAAAGTTCTCATCTTGGTCTCAGGTAATACGAGCAATTGCACGTATTCAACGATGGATTCGCAAGGATAAGTCAAACAGACTTTCTACAGTTGAGGAAAGAGAAAAGGCTCAGTGCCTCATAATTAAACTTCTGCAAAAACATGTGTTTGAAATTGAATTGAAAGCATTAAGTAAAGGTATCCAATTGTCATCTCACAATGAATTGTACAACCTTGATCCATTTCTTGATAGTGATGGTGTGCTTAAGGTGGGAGGAAGACTTTGCAATTCTTCTATTTGTAGTCTACTCAAACATCCTACAATTATCCCCAAAGACCATCACATTACAAAATTGATCATAGCTGACTGCCATGAAAGAGTTAAACATCAAGGTAAAGGATTTACCATCAATGAGATTCGTTCAAGGGGGTTTTGGATTCCAGGCATCAATCGTGTTGTAGCATCTCATGTGCGTAATTGTGTTACCTGCAGAAAACACAGGCGTCCAACAGAAGAGCAAAAGATGGCTGACTTGCCTTCAGAGAGAGTGAATCCTTCTCCACCATTCACTTACTGTGGTATGGATTGTTTTGGTCCATTTTCTGTGAAACTAGGACGAAAGGTGCACAAAAGATATGGATTGATCTTTACTTGTCTGTCTTCCCGTGCCATTCATATTGAGATGCTTGATTCAATGTCAACAGATTCCTTCATTAATAGCTTGCGCTATTTGACCATCATTCAAGTGGGGTAGCTACACGACTTACAGACTTACGACTTACAGTCATAAAACCAACTGTAAAGTGTTCATGTACTGTCAGGCATAATGCGCACCCTTTGGATTTTTGATATTTATTCAAATAAATTAAAGTTTGCTATTGAAGTTAGAAACGTGTATGCCAATGTTGTATGCAACTTTTGAGACGGTCCCTAAATGTGCGAATGTCCAATGTCAAGCCAATTTTATATTTATTAGGCTACATTTAGTCATTTAGCAGACGCTTTTATCCAACGCGATTTACAGTTAAACTAACAATAGGAGGACAACAATATGCAAGTGCTATGACTCTTCCCAGTTTAAGCTAATGCAATACACGTAGGCATAGCCTACTATACTATACTATAGAGAGAGAGAGAGAGAGAGAGAGAAGAGAAAGTGTTAGTATTGATCAAGTGTTGATTTTATGTCAGTATATCACGAAACGCTCTGCATGAAACTTTGCGCGTTATGTTCATATTCTTAGTCCATCTAGCCTATATAGTAGCCTACAGCCTACATCCCCAATAAGAAGCGAGTTTGGTCCTTCATATCACTGTATTAGTCCATAAACTACGTTAAGCGTTTTGTCCCGACGGAAGGGGAATCCTTGAGTATGAGGTATTGACGAAAACCGATTATAATCCTGTTCATGTAGGTAGAGAAAGCTGATGACATGTAGGCTACACAGGGAAAGTAACAGTAGCCGCGTTTCCATTACAGATTTGCGCAAATGTTTTGCGCTATTATCTAAATATCGATAAAAAACTATTGCGAAATGACGGCGTTTCCATTAACCGATGTTATGCGACTAAAACGTCCTTTTTTTCTCTCGCGATAAGTCATTCCAAAAATCACGGCAACTGACGTTGGTTTATAAAATATCACAGCCGCCGCAAGACATTATTATTATTATTAATGGAAGGAGACGTGGCGTGTTATCCAAGCATTAATGGCAGGGAAAGACCCTTATAATGCGAACGACACATGGAGTTTCTGGGTGTTTCGCCCTCATTTCTGCTCCGAGGTTTTGATTGTGGCATTTCTTTGAGATTTAGAATCCAGTATTCCTATAGTCTAATTATTATTATTTTTTAATGAATTTAATAAAGAACTCTCGTATCCTGTCCAAACGATCCATGTAGGCTATGTTGTGTCCATTCGTTTTTCCTTTTTTAACCCGTAATTGAAAAACGAAAAATGAACGGTTGTTGTCTTTTTAAAACGCAAAGTTGAACACCAAAATTTTAATTTGAACTGGCTACACCAGCTGCTGCGCAAAAAAGTAAATATCGAAGAATTTTCAGATGTTTGTTTATGACTTTTTGCCCCTTTATTAAACATTTAAAATAGTCACAAATTAATATGGAAAACATGTCGATTTTACTGGTTTTCTAAGGCCAAATTAGAACCTGGAACTGATGTTTTTCCCGCAGTGCTGAATGAGAAGAGCCATTAATATTATTAATAAACTATTGTTTTGGCTAAAATCACATCTCCATCTCCGCTGTTAAGCAGATGCGCTTTTAGAGAGAAATGCACCTTTCATACGAATTACAAAATCAGAAGGTAAATCTTTCGATTCGAATTTGTTCGTTTTAAAGTGGACATTTCAAGCTTTAGCCTATATTTTGTTTCAGTTCTCGCGCTCCAGCTTACGGAGATCATGAAAGTGCGTCTGATTGTTTTCTTTTACTTTACAAAAGCACAACGTTTTATTTTGTTATTGTGAGTTTACACAAATAAAAGTAGTTGAGAATAATGTATTAGGCCTATTATTTTCTGTATGACCAGAAATGATAGAGTATTTTTAAGTTGTTTCCACTGTTGTTAGGAAAATGCAAGTGTTCGCGACCGCGCCTCCGTGCCATGCAGTGCGCGCTCCACACTCAGCTTTGTTCTTTTTTTTTTGCATAAAAGCGTCTTCTAAATATAGCCTATTAAATGTTAAAATAAAATAATATAAAATAATTATTAGGCCTATTTGCGTAGCTATACATGGACCTCAAACACACCGCGTCTTCTAAGTCAGGTGACTGTAAATGCGCAAAAACTGTTTCCATTGCAGTTTTGCGAAATATTCCTTTTTCGAATTGCCTGAAAAACCACCTCATGAGAGCGTAAAAACTTTTTTGCGATAAACGGGAGTTTTTGCGAAATTGACGTGTTTCCATTGAGCGTATTTTTAATTCGCAATTTCAATTTGCGCAATTTGAAGGGTAATGGAAACGCGGCTAGTGAAGTTATTGAATGAAACATAAACACAGCTTTTGTGTCTTTATCATCTTTTCAGCATATATACTGACACAGATAATCATTTTCATTTTATGAATGAATGGCTTGCTCTAACTGTTGCTCTGTCTTCGTCAACAACAAGCGCTTTTGCACCACCTGCTGGTGAGGTTGACTAACAGCTGCTGGAGAGTATCTCGGTAATCTACTGCTTTTCCTGCAGTTCCTTTGAATTTACTGTCGAATTTGAACCACTGAATTTGTGGAAGCGAATTTGCAAAGCGAAATAAAATGGACCGAAAATTGCCTGTTGAATATTATAGGTTGTATTTTTAAACAGTTTGAATATTTTGGAAGTGAAATATGAAAGGTGAATATGGATTATTGAATTTTTAATAATGAAAATGTGTTTGAAATGTTTTTAATTGAAATATTCACAGCTTAAATATTCAACCATGTTGAATTTCAGGCCATAAAAATGCAAGCCCTAAAAATACAATGCATTAAAATGCAAGCATGGTTAATGCAATGCCTATTTTTTTTCCAAGTAGTGCAATTCAACAGGCTTTTTGTTTCAAAAACATTTGACATTATTTTACTTCCATAAAATATCTGCTAAGGAGTTTGTAATTGTATAGGCTACCTTCTGGACCTTCTGGAGATGGTAGGCTACACAAGTATTATTAGACTTTAGACTTAGTCTAAGTCTAAGTCAATAACTTTTGGCGCTTAATAAACTAAACTTAATGTGTCTTGCCAAAGAACATTGTAGCCGGAGCTACTTCTCCCTGTTTATGTCTATGATGAGTCACGCAAGTGTAGTAGGTTGGAAAATGTATATGTTAAAATAAAAGAGTGAAAAAAAGACACCCCTTTAAAATGTATTAAACTACATTAAATGCCTTCAACATTCATTTCTTCTTGTGAGTAAAGAAAATGTGTTGCTGGTAGTCTAGGCTGATCTAAGGTAGCCTACTGGCTACCGGGCTTTGCTGGAGCTTGCAGCCAGTACTCCTGTCTCACAGCATATCTTTTATAATTCTACAGGTGAGCAAAAAACGATTCAAAAACTGGTCGAAACTGATGTTAAACACAGATTCTGTAATATTTCAGTCCCCCTGGACTTTTTAAAGAGGTGGTTGACCAAAATGAAATGTTAAAAGCTTTTCACAATACTGTGGTATGTCCATTATAATGAATACAAATAATTGTTGCATTTAAATAATTTTTATCATTAAGAAAATTCATATTTCTCTCTCACACCAAGCATTTTGTCATGTCCCGACCCTGAGGCACTTCAGTGAATTTGTACTTGGAAAATAATTAATAAAATGTTAGTGTCTATAATTTTTGGCAATAATGCTTATTTGAGTTCTTTGCTTTTGAAAAAAAGAAATTAAAAAAATGAAAGATATTTTATAAAAAAAAAAAAAAAGATTTAAAAAAAGTTAAGTTATTTCCCTCAGTCTGAATTCAACCCTGTCACGCCAACCATTCTCCATCCATAATAATTTAGATTCCACCCATATGTGACATCATTCAGCTCTCTTCAATAGCATGGTGTAAAACAAGGTAAGTCATATACTTTTATTCATATTTTTGAGGTCTATTATAGTTAGGGCTGTCAAGTACTGTTAATACTGTCAAGCTTAACAACTCAACCCCATCACATGTAATTAAGATGGAAAATGATCACTTAATTTTATTTTAATCCATAAAAATATAAAATATAGGCTACTTATTTCATTGCTGCCATGTGGTCCACTCTTCTACACCACAAGCAGTGGCCATTTTTAGCAAAAAAAAACTCAGCCCCATGTCAAGTCACATTTATTTATATAGCGCTTTTTACAATACAGATTGTATCAAAATGATAACATGAAAATAATACAAAGTTTGTTTCTAGAAGAAAATTGCATCATTGTCCACCTAAATAAGGCAGATCAATAATATTGTTGGATATTAAAGGGTTAGTTCACCCAAAAATGAAAATTCTATCAGTAATTACTCACCCTCATGTTGTTCCAACCGCGTAAGACCTTCGTTCATCTTCGGAACACAAATTAAGATATTTTTGATGAAAAATGAGCCAAGTCTGAATCCTCCATAGGCTGCTATGTGACCGAAACTTGCTGGCCCAGAAAAGTTATTAAAGAGGTCGTTAATATAGTCCAAGTGACTCCAGTGGCTCAATCTTAAGTACATCAAGCGACGAGAATACTTTTTGTGCGCAAAAACAAACAAAAATAACGACTTTATTCCACTTTTCATTTCCTTCTCTCTGGGCCTCGTAGTGTTTTTGCGCTGCGCGTCTGTGTACACGTCATCACGCATCACACACATGACCGGCGTCGGCCAATAGTGAGCCTACGTGGTGACGTGTAAACAGACGCGCTGCGCAAAAACACTACGCGAATCAACTAGAGGTCCAGAGAGAAGGAAATGAATAGTGGAATAAAGTCGTTATTTTTGTTTGTTTTTGCGCACAAAAAGTATTCTCGTCGCTTGATATACTTAAGATTGAGCCACTGGAGTCACTTGGACTATATTAACGATCTCTTTAATAACTTTTCTGGGCCAGCAAGTTTCGGTCACATAGCAGCCTATGGAGGATTCAGACTTGGCTCAGATTTCATCAAAAATATCTTAATTTGTGTTCCGAAGATGAACGAAGGTCTTACGCGGTTGGAACAACATGAGGGTGAGTAATTACTGACAGAATTTTCATTTTTGGGTGAACTAACCCTTTAAATGTCCTCAACTAAGCAAGCCAAAAGCCAAGGCAAAAGTGGCAAGGAACCAAAACTCCATCAGGTGACAGAATGGAGAAAAAAAAAAACAGCTAGACTAACATTAGCGTAGATGCCTGTCAGGTTTCGTACAAACGAAGCAGGCAAGATGGTAAGTTTGATATTTTAATAGCAGAATGGATCGGAAACAGCTTGAAAGGCGAGTACACAGGAAGTAGATATAGGGATGAAGCTTAACTGAATGATAACAAAGTCTCTTTCTCTTGCAGATGCAGATGAAGATTCTCTGAAGATGGACTGAAGACAGGCTGAAGAAGATCGGGATCGACGGTAAGTATGCCGGTAGGTGAAGTAGAGAGTCTGTGAGTCATGAATAGATGTGTATTGTCACAGGTCGGGGTGGAGCGCCAGCGGGCCGCCCACCCCTCGCTTGCGTGCCGCCCCTGAGGAGCTGGCCGTGGGCACGAAGGGAAAGGCAGACACAGAATTAAATAAATATGCTCTTTATTAAATAATAAAAACAATCTTAAAGTCTCTTCTCCAGCGTTCTCTTCATGTATCTCAGCACTTTCAGACAGAGAGAGGAATGAACAGAATTCACAGCTTCCGCGTTCTCTTCGCGTTTCTCAGCACCTTCAGACAGAGAGAGGAATGAACAGAATTCACAGCTTCCGCGTTCTCTTCGCGTTTCTCAGCACCTTCGGACAGAGAGAGGAATGAACATAATTCACAGCCTCCGCGTTCTCTTCTTCAGCGTTCTCTTCGCGTTTCTCAGCACCTTCAGACAGAGAGAGGAATGAACATAATTCACAGCCTCCGCGTTCTCTTCTTCAGCGAGCTCTTCGCGTTTCTCAGCACCTTCAGACAGAGAGAGGAATAAACATAATTCACAGCCTCCGCGTTCTCTTCTTCAGCGAGCTCTTCGCGTTTCTCAGCACCTTCAGACAGAGAGAGGAATGAACATAATTCACAGCCTCCGCGTTCTCTTCTTCAGCGTTCTCTTCGCGTTTCTCAGCACCTTCAGACAGAGAGAGGAATGAACATAATTCACAGCCTCCGCGTTCTCTTCTTCAGCGTTCTCTTCGCGTTTCTCAGCACCTTCAGACAGAGAGAGGAATAAACATAATTCACAGCCTCCGCGTTCTCTTCTTCAGCGAGCTCTTCGCGTTTCTCAGCACCTTCAGACAGAGAGAGGAATGAACATAATTCACAGCCTCCGCGTTCTCTTCTTCAGCGTTCTCTTCGCGTTTCTCAGCACCTTCAGACAGAGAGAGGAATGAACATAATTCACAGCCTCCGCGTTCTCTTCTTCAGCGTTCTCTTCGCGTTTCTCAGCACCTTCAGACAGAGAGAGGAATGAACATAATTCACAGCCCGCATTCTCTTCCTCAGCGAGCTCTTCGCGTATCTCAGCACCAGGACAGAGAGAGGAATAGTATTTCACCAGCGCAGCTGTACACTCACAGGGCTCAGGCAGAGAAGAGGTTAATAATATTTCACCAGCGCAGCTGTACACTCACAGGGTTCAGGCAGAGAAGAGGTTAATGGACAGCTGTGACTGCGAGTGAACAGCAGAAACACAATTCCCACACTTGTATATTCACCACTCACCGTAAGGTTTCACTCGTGCTCATTTTCCATAATAAAACTGCAATTCAACAGACTCACGGTGCAACCAAGGCTTACACCCGCAATCCAGCCGAAGTCTTCTCTCTCTGTCTCTCTCTCTCACTTTCTCTCTCTCCCGCCGCGGCCGCTTGCGTGCTGCGTGCCTCACCTCTCCTCTCTCTTCCTGCCCCGCTTCTTTTATCTTCCACTCAGTCCAATCGCCCCTTCAGGATCCTTCCCGCTGCCCAGCTGCCAGCAATCGCGCTCATCAACTCTCTTCCATTGCTTCTCGCTGCTTCCGTGTTTTCCCAGCCTCGTGTTACGCTGGAAGCGCTCCCCGTCCACAATTTTCACACATAAGGTTCCGTTTTTGGTCACCCCGTGACATGTATCAACGAGATCAGACAAAGAGTGAGTGACTGAGAGCTGCATATAAAGGTGAGCTGGTAATGGGATCCAGGTGACGGTGATTACTACTTAGAGGAGAGTGAGTGCAGATGTGCGCCAAGGAGGATTCTGGGGAGTGTAGTGCAGAGACAGATGAGGAAGACAGACGGTGGATGTGACAATGCCATTCTTCTTATGATGTAATGAGTACATCAGGTGTTATAGGAAGTGTCCCCAGTTCCGGCTGACCTAATCTATGCAGCCTAATAATCATTTAACTGATTTGAACCACACCAGCTATGAGCCCATTATTTCCTTATGCAAGTGATTGGGCTGTGCTTATTTTGATGGTTTGAATGTAAATACTGCAGCCATTTAAATATGATTGTAAATTTAACATTTCCACTTAATCACACTGTCAAGTAGGGCAGCTTTATTACTTTTCTGAACCCTTAGGTCAGTGCCAGCACCAAATATACAAGCAGCCATATCATTGACGAAATGGTGGAAATCAGATTTTTGATGATCAGCTGGTGGTGTTCCCCGGTGTGTGTATATTCAAATTAAAATGACTTAAGAATTATTTTTTTCATATAGTTTGTTGGGACCGGACATAGTTGGACACTGGACACTGTAGTAAAAACCAAAGTTCTGCATTTGATGGAAGTGCCTGCTGGGAATGCTGTAGCTTTTTATGACACCATACTGAGACCAACGAGCTGGCCTCATTCGTCAGTGACGGAGCCACAGTAAAGATTGGTGAGTTGTCTCTTTGTCTTTTACCTTTAGTTTAGGAATTTGATGAGATTGTCAAAGTAATCATTTTGAATTCATTTAGGGAGAAAAACAGGATTCAGAAAGAGACCTCTTTCCCTGGCCTGATAACTGTGCAATGTGTGGGACATCACCTTGATCTGGCTGTGTCGGACTGTATTAAGGATTAGAAGGGACAACCATACCTCATCAAATATGATCCGGGCCACATCTGGTACTTGTGGATGCAACGCGTATACCAGATGTGGGCCGACACTATATGTTGCTGTCTGGGAAGGAAATGGAGAGGCTTTCACTCCCCCAAATCAAACTGCAGGTTAGCAGTATTCAGTAATAGATTATTCAAAGATTTGCTTTTCTGTCATTTATGAAGCTCTTATGAAGAATTTATGAAGATTGTAGGGAGGAAACACTACCAGGTGGGAGTCAAATAAGGAAGCAACAGATGTGATGCATGGGATTCTTGCCGCTCTCATTGCAGACCTCTCGCCCCAAGCCCGAAATGAGCCAACAGCTCAAGGACTGTATCCCTTGTAAAGGATGAGTTCTTTCACCTTGCCCTACTAATGCAACTTGTACATGAGAAGATCCACTGGCAGTTTTTTTCCTCCTAGGTGGAGGAGGAGGTATGCAATCAATACTAGTCTATTAATGGTTTTCCTGTTAATTGAATGGTGTTCCTAGCTGTCATGTTTGAGCTAAGGTCACAGTGCTGAAGACATCCCTGACACAGCTGAAAGAGACCAGCATAGTCAAGGACAACTGGCAGGCATGGCTCCAATCAGAGGCAGCGAGGAAACAACTTAGCTGCCTAAGAGAGAGCCATGGAGAGCTGAGCGCGCGCGCACACACACACACACACACACACACACACACACGGAGAGTGGAAGCTCGTTCAGACCCGCACAGTGAGTACTGAGCTCTGAAACAGCGAAAATGGCACCAGATGTGATTTTTTTGTCAGTGCTGAGGTTGGTTTTGGATAAGCCTTTTGACTCCCTTTGGTTTTAGAAAAGTATTCTTTGAAACCGATATGGTAGAAACAATATTCTTTTTTTTGTGCAGTCTTTGCTGCTATCTGGTGGATTTTTATTATATTCCATCAATCTCTGATGTCTCAAATAACACTCACACATTCATAATAAAAATGCAAATCATAAGATATGTTGCTCTGAATTTCGGTGTGGGATTGTGCATAATTTTCATTCTTGTGTGAGTGTCAAATTGCTTGTTGCTATTAAACTGCTTTTGACTAATCAACTTTTGTAACTTTATTTGATTAATCTGTATTTAATTTTTACAATGAAAACAATCCAAGATAATTTTACATTTAATTAATTTATTCAATTTCTATAGTATTTCTTACCTAAACAGCCCGCCTACTGTTAGACCTACCTGTGTTTTTATTCCATTTTATTTATTTGTGCTATCTTTAGTACATTTTTAATTTGTTCTTATTCTATTACTGACTGTTTTCTTGTGTTTTAAAAATTCAAGCTATACACTAATGTAGGTCAAAGGTGACTGCAAAAGTGTCTGGGTTTATTATATTTTGGACACATACAATAATATATTTATATATATATATATATATATATTTTTTATTTTTTTTTTACATTTGTTTATGTTATTTTAAGGTGTTTCATTTAAAATGACACCGATTTTATTTATTTGCTTAATTGTACGTGTTAAGGGGAGGCTTCAAATTTTATGTCAATTTCAGGCTGAAATTTAGCAAAATAAGGTTAAGAAAATTCAAACAAAAACATTTTTTGAAATAGTCGCATATGTATCAGTATATTGGATCCGTGCAAACGGTCTTAAAGTGACAGCAGCCTAATATTCCTGCTGTCGTCTGTGTCATTAATGTTAATCAAACAAGAAAAGACAAAGAGAAAATCACTCACTGCTCTTTAGCAGATTTACTAGGATTAATCTATATTTAATTTATACAGTGAAGACTAAGCAGTGTTGTTTAACATATAACTACTTTCTATTGATATAGACTGTTCTGTTTTGTTTTCTTTAACATTTTTTTATTTCACAGGAATGCTATATTTGTTAAGCTCTAAGCTGTTCCTAATCACCTCAAGAGAGGGAATGGAAAATGTTGCACATGTTGCTTGCCAATAAATAAAGAGTTGTCAATTCAAGACACTTCCTCATCTCTTAAATAGGTAGGGCCTACTTAAAATACATTGTTGTTAAGAATAGTAGGCTATTATTTATCTCTGTGATCGTATCGGTGACTGTATTGGCAAATACTGCTTCCAGTGATTGGTAATCGGTGATCAGCCCCAAAAATCCTGACCGGAGCACACTTAGGTGAAATGATTTTGAGACGATTGTTTGATTTTGCCTGAAAAGAAAGGGGTTTTGTGAATGTAGTTTGAAGATTTGGCTTTGTGTTTAATGTTGTAAGAAAATGGGTGAATGTTTAAAAAAATGTGTCTTAGCCGGGCCGGACTTTGGACACCGTACACATCTCACCTCCTGAGAGACCTCATTGTGAACCAGTGAAGATTTGAGGTGTTATGCCGAATTCTGTAACCCACCGAATTATGTGACCCTATAGTATTTTAGTGTATATTTTATCTTATTATTCAGTGCAGTACCACAAAGGTATAATGTAAGGACAATAATTTAGTGGCATAAATGGGCAAAAATGCCCTGTCACGAGCTTCTATTGTTTTTTCTGGTTTGTGGTTGACCCTCCAGTAAGAGGCTGGATTATTGGTATAATCTCATTACAGTGAGGTGATTTAACTGAGATTGAGTCAAGGGGTCAGTTGAAACTGGTTCAAACTGTGTACAGTATGTACACACACACACGCATGCTGCTCTGTGATATTGGCCTATACAGACTTTTTGTTGTATTGACGGCATAATTAAACAGGTAGGCTACACTTAAGTATATTTTATTATATAAAATAATGTGTAATTGTTTGTTGTCTATTAAATTCAAATATATATATATTTTTTAAATAAAACAACAGACAGCATAATGAATCAAACTTGTTTTTTACTTTGTGCTTGCCATGTGGCAAATAAGTGATGGTTGACAAAATGTTGATCTATACACTGATAACGTGTGTAATCGTTTGGCTCATACTTGTACAAGAGAATATTATGTACTAATTTATTAAAATGCACTATTGACTTTTAACTTGTTTTAATATATCACACTTTCTGTTTTGCTTTAATAGTATGCTGTATTTTTCTCTCAATTAAAAACAAGTATTTTGTTTTATACAAGTTTGTACAGTTAGGTACGCTAGTTCCAGTCATTGAATTTGATTGGTCACCAGTAGGTGGCGCCAAGTCTTTTTATGTGAGTATTATGATAATTGAATCATTCATTCATTCTAAACTGATTCGTTCACTGATTCATTTAGCAACGCCGTGACTCAGTTGTGCTCCTCGGATCTCCTTTGGCGGAGAAAAATAGACGACATTACAGACAATATTGAACAATGTAAGATACTCAATATTAACTTATTGTTTAATGAACTGTAGTATAAAATAAAAGCAAGATCCACACTGACTAGCAGTCGTATTGTTGTGATGGATGAAATTTCTGAAATGGAGACATATACCAGTTTTTTTTTACAGTAAAATACTGGCAAAACTGTTTACTGTCTTTACTGTAATCTAACAGTATGTTACTGTAAAAATGCACTAAATTAAAACTCGAGTTAGCCTAACTAATTTCACTTGCAGAAAACGACTGCCTTAAATTGACCAACTATCATTTTAATGTATTAACTAAAATGTATAATGCATTAATAATGTGAGCGAAGTATTACTGTGAACTTATTTCATTTGCGGCCACTAAAAACTATTGTACATAAAAATATTTCCATTGGACCAGCAACTACATAGTCACCACCTGTTAAACAAAGCAACATGCAGCATATCAGCAATGTTTGTAGATCTTCTCCTGGACTGAAGCACAAGCTCTACTCTTTAGCACAATGGTGACCCAAAAAAGTAAATTTTACAGTAAACCACTGGCAACAGTGTTGCCAGTATATACCTTTTTATAACTTACAGTTTATTACTGTTAAAATACATTCAGTGGGTGTGTCATTTCATCTTACACTGTTAACCCTTTCAACCCCACAGGAAAATCCACACTACAAAGAGTAAAAGTAACATTGAGACAGTGTTGCAGTGAGATAATTAAGGGAATATGTAAGTGATTGTTGAGCATTAGTGATGAACACCTGCTGTTAACAAGCAGATTCACTGTAGGAAAGAGGAACACAAGAACAGAAAATAGAGAAACACAAGAAATACAACTGACTTCCAGCCATTACACATTATTACACTTATTATTAACCAGTATGACTTTATTTCTGTCATACATCTGCAGAGGTTGTTATTGAGATGTTTAATTGAAAATGTTTGGTTTGAAGTTACCATTATAGAGATCAGTGTTTGCTTTAGTTGGGTTCTTGACTTTTTAACATTAGTTTCTCTCTTGCTGCTTGAACTGTGTTTTTGCAGGTCACACTTGTGCATACACACATGGTTTGTGAATGATTGCAGTTCTATTGATTATGATGCCAAAATCATCATATAGCCTGTTGAATCACTAATCTCATTCAGAGTTTAATCCTGTATCAAAAGTGTTACATCACCATCACTGTTAAACTACAGCAATGAGTTACAATGATGATTTTTTAACACATCATGCTCTACCAAAGAAACAGAGCTACACTACATTATAGAAACACAGAGATATCAAAATTTAGCACATGAATCTTAACAATGGTGGTAATATTTTTTTTAATTTTTTTTTTTATTCATGCACCAGTGCATGCTGGGAGTTTTCTACTATCCTGGAACCCAGCATGCATTGTGACATGAAACTTTTGATCGTCACCATTGTTCAGATTCATGTGCTGATTGTTGATGTCTGTGTGTGTCTGAGTTAAGGAGGGGTTCAAAATGTTTTAATGCACTATATGATCTCAATATCCTTCAGAATAACTGGTTACAGAAGTATTGCTGTGTTTCATGTTGTATATTAACAGATATACAATAAATAATACCCATAAATTCAAAGCTTATATACTGGATGTGATCAAAGACTGGTTTACTGGTTTGTAAACTGGTTTCACACTCGGTGGCTGGAAGTCAGTTGTAGTTCTTGTGTTTCTCTTTTTTCTGTTCTTGTTTCTCTGTCCTTCAGTGATTCTGCTTAGGTGTTCATCAGTTTCTCAATTCACTCACTTCTTTTCATTCACTCTGTCAAGTGGACTATATTAGTGAACTAATGTAGGGAATAGTGAATGAGGGTATAGGGTGTGATTGGGAAAACAGCCTCTGAGTGTCGATTTTGAGCACTGTTAATTTACAGTATATTCCTGTAGGCTATTTTTATTTTCTACGGTATATTACTGTTTTAATCGAAAATGGTATGATATTGTCAGAATTTGGCCTTTTTTTACAGCAAGGGTTAACAGTGTACCAAGAGTAACATATTTGAGACGATGCTAGTAGCTAACAAAGCTATGTTAGCTACTAGCATCGTCTCAAATATGTTACTCTTGGTACACTGTTAACCCTTGCTGTAAAAAAAGGCCAAATTCTGACAATCAGAAAAATATTTCTTTGTAGTAACAGTTAAATTAATTGCATGCCATTTACCAAAACAAGTCAAGCCCTCGTTGACAGCTAATTGTAAAGTGTGTGCTACGCAGGGTAAACCCGCGACATCACTGACATCCATTGCCTTTGTTTGTAATGTTTCTTGCATTGTCTCTGACAACTGCATGGACCTTGAATTTGTCGATTTTCCACGTTTCAAGCATTGTGATGAATGTTGAAGAGATCGCCTCTGTGGTGTGTGAACCTGTAAATTCTTGTGCTTGCAGCAATATTTTTTGCTATTTCAAATCTTTATCAATCCATTGGCCAGTGAGACTGAGCATACAGATAGGGCTTACATCAGAGCTCCAAATGTTGGTTGTAAAACTGATGGCTGAAATATCAGTGGCCAAGAGCTCGTGTATATGTATTGTTGGAGCCAGATTTGCTTTCTTTATTATGGTTTGAGTCGAATTATGATAATAATGTGTTTTGTTAACAATAGTTTGGTGTGGTTATGTTACATTTGTTTATATTCAGATTTTTTTTGCTTTAATATTGCTTTGGTTTTGCTTTTCTATGAGTGCAACATGGAGGCGTGCGTTACTGAACCCGCCCACCAGCAAACAGGTGACTGCAGCACCTGTTTTATGGGTTCAATCTAACACGGAGCGCAGTTTTTTTGAAAGTGAGTTGTCGTGGCTAGCGAGGTGCAACATTTTACATGTCTGGCAGGCACACGTCTGAAAAATATCGCTGACTAGGTAGGGAGTAACGTGGCTCAAGGTGTTCAACAAGCCTCCGAAACCCCACGTCTTCCACGACGGAAAACGGCAGATTCCATAATTTTTGGGTAATGTCCTTTGCTTTGATGCTGTCTTGAGTAAACTTTTTTACTTTTTCAAATACCTGAGCCACAGAGGGTGTAGGAACACTGAGAGGCAGCAGTGAGGAACGCAGCATGCTGTTCATGGGTGCGTTTCCCAAAAGCATTGGCCAACTATGTTCGCAAGTTCCGTCGTTATCAGCATAGTTCAACGAGTCCATATTTCCCGAAACCATCGTTCCAACGAACATTCACAAACAGCATTGTAAAATTGTGTGATTGGAACAGCTCTCGACCTGTGGTTAGAAGCATAGTGTGCATGACATGTAGACTGAATAAATCCTTATCTTGAGCCAAATAAGCAAGCTGACATTCAGTACAACCTCTGTCTTTAAAGGTGCTCTAAGTGATGTTTGGTGACGTCACTTCTTGTTGACATTTAAAGTATTGTCAAACAATACGGAGGCTAGCTAGACCCTCCCTCCTCCTCATCCGCGCACTAACTCCCCAAACCCCACCCCAAATCCTTCTTGTCGGTTATTGGCTGGAACAGTTTGTTATGTTTCGTGGTGCAGGTTAGCCCAGTTTGTTTTTGTTGCCGTTTGTGGAGCCTGTGGTGTCTGCAGAGCCTGCATTTCTTTACAGTGTGTTCATGGGACATTTAGCTAGCGGATAGTGAGGAGATGTTTGCTGTATGTGACAAAAAAATTTTTGGCCTAAAAAACGTGTGACATCGCTTAGAGCACCTTTAATTTAGAATACATAAAAATGTCATTTACATCTTTTAGTTTGTCAAGAGATTTAAAGCACCGTTTTTGGAGACTGCGCATGTGTCAACGTGCTCGACTATGTAAGAACGAGCCTATGATTGAATCTGGAAATAAAGCAAAATAACTGAGAAAAATGAGAAATAGTCCTCAAATGCCATGTCTGTAATTTATATCAAAACATCTATCAAAACTAGCGTTAATTTGAACTCAAACAGTTTCATTAAAAGAAGGTATTACTCCACCACGTGCGTGACATCATCAACCAACGTGGTTGAATGACCAATTTGCGACAATATGGTTTCGGGAAACAGTGACTAGCTGGTTGATTTCTTCAACGATGCATCGCACTACTTTTTTTTTATTATTAAAACTAACATAATAAAGTATGATTTTTTTTTTTTTTTTTTTACTTTGAGCAATGATGGAGCTATAATATACTCTTCTTATGAGCATATAAAACAAAACAGCTCCTTGGAAAAAAAATGAAATGTAGCCTAATATTGTAGTAGTTATAAACAAAGTTCTATTTTTAGTTCAGATTAACATTTGAGGGCAGCAATTTTATTCATAATGTCAAAATAAAACCAACGTAATGTTACTTGAAAGCATTATAGCCTACTATTCCTGCCAAACTTCCATGGTTGCAGTTAGTGTTACT
This sequence comes from Squalius cephalus, assembly GCF_949319135.1. Classification (NCBI taxonomy): domain Eukaryota; kingdom Metazoa; phylum Chordata; class Actinopteri; order Cypriniformes; family Leuciscidae; genus Squalius; species Squalius cephalus. The sequence continues at coordinate 25,878,206 of NC_137138.1, read as the reverse complement.
ACAGTAAATCCAGGGGTTAAAGTGGGCCGGAACGGTCCGGAACTGTGTTCCGGCACCTCAGATAAATTAATAAATAAATAGATTCAAATCAAATCAAATCATTCTCATCAAATTCAATGATTCTCATCATTCATCAAATCAAAATTGAATATCACCGCCTGGCCGCGCCTTCACAAACACGCTTCCCGACGTTACGTTCTCAGTCACGGTTCTCCTGTCTGATTTGAGTGCATCTGCACCGGTTCACGCCTCCCCTCCCCGCTGAACGCCAGCGACTACTAATGCGTGATTGCACTCACGGGGGTTGAGCGCGGTAAAGTAAGTTTTGGGTTCGATATTCGCCGGACATTTGTTCTCCCTTGTAATATATTTTATTATTTATTATTATATTATATATTATATTTATACCTGAGAATGCTTTGACGCGTTTCCACAGCGCATGATACTTAAGGGAACGTCTGCCAATTCCACCAACTGCGTTAAACGTAGACTATAATTTGTATTATTTAAAATTACTTTTAACATTTAAAAACAGACGTTTTCAAATTCCAAAGCTTGTAGAAGGTTCCTATTGGCAATACTGACTTAGGCTACAGCTTTCCTGGTAGCCTTGAGTAAATTAACTTGTCTCAGAAAATGATTCATAAAACATATAAACATCAGTTGAGCCTGTTTACTTTCTTCACTGACACAGACGAAAATGAAAAGACTATCAGTCAAAGTTCAGCTTTAGGAGGGGAAGAATTAGGGAAGAAGGACACTGAGAGAAAAAGAAAGATGAAGATGAGGAGAGAGCAGGTATTGAAAAATAATCTAATGACAAAGTTTTAAAGCTATTTCTTATCAAAAAATTTTTTGGCCTTCAAAAGGCCTTCAAACTACCGCACATTTCTGTCAGTTTTGGACTACACATTTTTATGTTTAAATTTACATTGTGAAAAACAAGGTTGTTCCATATTGTGGTGTTCAGCAATTTTTACATAGTATTGTCATCATATCAGTGTAGATGTAGATGGACCAAAATAAAAACATTAAGATAAGTATTGTGATACTTGGTGCCACAGTGACAATCTAGTCCCAAAAAGTATTGCTATACCATGATACTCAATATGTTGTCCCACGGCGAGTCATTTTTCCCTATTGCACCAACATAAAATTTGAGGGTTCCCCCACCTGCCAAATCCCACTTTAACCACTGAGTAAATCCATGGTAAATGTTGCAGATCTGTGGACACTGGATAGTTCATTCATGGCACAATGTTTCTTCCTGGCTTCCACGTAATGTTTGATCCGTTGTATTTGTATTTGTAATGGAGAAATGTGAATGTTTCTCACTAGATCTCGCAGCAATGTTATTACTTCTGTGGCGAATTCAAATGATTTCTTAGCGCTGTGTAGTAACAGTGTCGCATGATCACGATCGGCTCGCGCTGCTTTGGTCCAAACTGATAAACAGCGGTCCGTCAACAACACAATAACGAGTAGCTCAGTTTCGTTCCGCTTACATTACGTTTGCCATTTGATGTTGGACAATGTTGTGGTCGCGCCAGCGTCTCTTACATTATGAGAGCGCTTGCCACGCGCGACCCGCCTACATTTGAAATAACGAAATTTTGGTCGGCAGGAAAAATGATCCAACGGTTCGTTCGGTTTGAAAATGCGTACTGAACACCGAACCGAATTCGGCTAGGTGTACATCCGTGCTAAAATATCAAGGTGAAAGTCATCATAGCTTGCGTAGTATAGACCCAGCTCCCAACCCAACTTTGAGAATAGATCAATGGCGATATTTTTTTTATCGCCCGATAAGAGTCTCACGTTAACGCAGCACGTTAACGCCGATAACGGCCGATATATATATTTTATAAAATGCAAAACATCTGATAACATTTGAGTGAATTCCACACTGCTGGAAAAAAATAACACTAACATGCTAGGATTGACATTGTCCTTTTCCATAGTGGCCTTGTTTTTGGGATGAAAGCAGAAAAGGTCAGTTTTGGGGTGAGTAACGAGTAAATATTTAACTTATCTTTTCCAGAGGTGCCTGTGTGTACATGACCAGGGGCAGCTTCTAATATCAACAGCACAACAGAGATGGTAGGATCATATAGAAGGACTGTGGGAACACACATCCACACGAGTGAATTAAGAACCACTGGAAACATCTCACCCGTTAACATATGTAGTGTAAGTACACTCGCATTACACTTTAGCATACTTTTAAAAAGAGTACATGATATGGAAATAATAAAAGAATATACATAAGTGTGTATTGAATGTAAAATTTTTGCAATTTAAGAGTGCTTTTTAAAGTAAGGCTTATGTACAACTTTATATGTGATTTCTTAACTAGTTCTGTTGTCTTTGTGTACTGCTGAATGTTCTGACAAGCATTGACACTTGTATGTCATGTAGAAATATACCTGAAATTACACATTTGTAATTAAATTAAATTCGATTTCACTTTATTAATGGAATTGTCTTCCAAAAATGTTCTCCCATCCCACAGCATTTACTGTCTCACATCCGTACACATCCACATCAAGTAACAAAACGCAATACAATAAACACCACTTAAAACAAATACAAGTATGTAAATACATAACCGGCTGCAGTGCATTGATTTAGTCCTTTCTATTTTTCAGAACCAATTCCATTTTACCAATTCTGATGTATTAATTTTTCAGTCCGTTGAACAAAAGATTTCCGAAATCTGCTCATTCTAGCATATGCTACTCTTAAGTCTTCTGTTTGACGGCAAAAGTTGATATTCCTCATACAAAATATCAGACATAAAAAGAAGTTTCTTCCGAACCACCTTCCAGTGCATTTACTGAATGAGCACTGTGCCACTGTGTGTCTGACTGATTACACTGTATTTTATTTCTGCATCCGCCTTTTGATTCTAAACTCAAATGGCGCTGAAAATTGGATAAGAGACAAACATAAATTACTTAATTGGAGAAATTGAGAGATGAAACCATGCTGATGACCTGGATCTGTGGTGGAGTAGTGAGATTGATGTGTCAATTAAACTCGAGGTTCTGTGGGGTGCGGACTGATGGGGCAGTGAACCCGAGGAGTCAGTCCTAGAGCTCCTCCAGTCCGATTTTAGGGAAAAATCGGGTCTATTGGAGATGTCAAATAGATTTTTAGGCACGTCGAAAGATCACCACAGACAGTACATTTCACGTGGGATAATCTCACAGTATAGCAAGCAGCTGTACAAAATATGATACACCAGTGTTTTGCCAGTTTATCTCTTTTAATTATTTTTATAATTGTCTAAATTGTTAAAAGGTACCTGAGGGGGATTTACTCATGATGGTCAATGGAACACTGTGGTGACTAGTATGGGGATACTAGTCTGGTGGGTTTAGTTAATCCACGGTATTGTAGTAGGGGAAACCCTGAGGGTCTGGATAATCAAATTTGTGAGCAAGTTGTGAGTGCTCACCTTTTTCAATTGAGGTGAAAAGTGATCTCTCTAAAGACGTCTAGAGTTATATAGGCGCACCGAGGGAAAAACCACAGAAAAGACTGACCATCATGGGAAAATCTCATCTACTGTACGTCCGACTGACTGCACTGTATTCTTCCTTTTGATTCTGAACTGAACTCAAATGGCACTGAGAATTGGGTAAGAGAGAAACATAAACCACTTAATTGGGGAAATTGAAAGATGCAAAACAAGATACACCGGTGTTTTGCCAGATGAGAAGTTTATTCTATGTATCATCTTTTTACTACTTTAATTCATTTTACTCTAATTCATTTCTTTTAGAACTGTTTAATTTCCCTTGCTTTTATTTTGTGCTTATTTTCTATGCAAAGCACCTTGAATTGCCATAGTGTGATATTTTAATTCCTTTCTATGTAAAGCATTTTGAACAACTGTTTTAATTTTCCTTGCTTTTATTTTGTGATTATTGTATTCCTTTCTATGTAAAGCACTTTGAATTGCCAAAGTGTATGAAATGTGCTGTATAAATAAACTTGCCTTGCCTTGCCTTAAATGTTAAGTTAACTTTAAATGTAATATTGAATAACACACTGCAGTTAAATTATTGAGAATTAAAAATTATTAAAAAAGCTAAAGTGAGCTGTTTTCCTTTACAGTGATCAAGCAGAAGTGTGTCTGACTTTTGGAGAACACATTCATCCAGTGGGAGACATGGCGATAGCAGCGCTGGAGTTGATGGGTTTCTTTTTTGGCCTTTTTGGCATGCTTGGGACCCTGGTAGCCACTCTTCTGCCATATTGGGCGACGTCTGCACACGTTGGCCCCAACATTGTGACAGCGGTGGTCAGCATGAAAGGTCTGTGGATGGAGTGTGTGTACCAGAGCACTGGAGCCTTCCAGTGTGAGACCTACAACACCCTTCTGGGACTCTCCACTGATCTACAAACAGCCAGAGCCATGATGGTCATCTCGTCCATCTTCTCAGTCATGGCCTGTGCCGTGTCCACCGTCGGCATGCAGTGCACCGTCTGCATGGACGGCTCTTCGATCAAGACCAAGGTGGCTGGGGCAGGTGGTTCCCTGTTTCTCCTGGCAGGGCTTTTGGCGTTGATCCCCGTGTCTTGGAAGACCCATGAGGTGGTCCAGACCTTCTACATGCAGAACATGCCAGCCGGGCTCAAGTTTGAGATTGGCGACTGCCTGTATGTGGGTTTGGCTTCTTCGCTCTTGTCCATGCTTGGTGGAGGGCTGTTGAGTGCATCCTGTTGTGATGATTTAGATGGTAGCAGGGGAACCAGACGCCATTACCCCTACCCTGACCGCACCGTCCCGCGCGGACAGCCCCTTTCCATGCCTTACCATCCAGTTACTCTACATTCCACCACTAACCCCAACTTTACCAACAAGAACCAGACCCTTAACAGCCATACAAGCACTAGTACCCACTCCAATACGCCCGCCCAGGATCCCAGGAAATCGGCTCGGCAGAACCCAGCAGCCGGGTATGACGTCACCGGCTACGTTTGAGGATTTGCACTAATCTGTGCAGTCGTTTTGTACCGTTTCTCCTAAAAACACTTAAGTGATTAATACTTGAACCGTCAAAAGACTCTTAGAATGGGTTGGATTGTTGGATTAAGGCGCAAGCAGAGCGGACACATTCCCAGAGAATTTCATTGAACACAATATGAGGTGCTTTTTGGTTTCAGTCTCACAATGGACATTTCTGTTTTTTTGTTTGGAGGTTCAAAAATACTAAATAAACAGCAAGATGATTTTCAATATGAATCGACAGGATCATATGCTAACATGCAGAGCTAATATTTGACAATGACTTTTCAGCTGCCCTCTTTTATGAAGCACTGGATCATAACTGCACTTAAACATACAAAATGTTCTTGTAGTCACATGTTTTTTGCAACATTGACTGTTTTACACAGTTTGTTTGAATATGACAGTAATGTTCACTTTGTCAAAATTAACAAATCTATATGCACTCACTTTGAGCTCTATTCATATTCACTTTGTTAGTAAAGTTTTGGGTTGTTTATTAGTCTTTGGCTCCAGACTCTAGAATAGAGAGGCTAGCAGCTCAAAAACACTATGTTCCTCTTCTCTTAGAAACTACGAGAATTTTTGAGTAAAAATGTGAAAGGAAGACTGGTATACTTTGTAGTCTGAGTTTTAAGTCATATTAAAGTGGGAGGAGTTTTCAAACTGGGTCCGAGGATCTCCAGGGGGCGCAAGTCCGTTTAAGAGTTTAGAGAAAAACTTTTTTTTTTTTTTTTATAAATAAATAAAATAAATGTTAAAAATATTAAAATAATAAACAAATCATTCAGAAATTAACCTTTACAGTACAGTACTATAGTGAGTAGAAATGTAATAATGTAACATAATAGTTCACAAATTATTTTCAAATAATATTTTACACATTTATATTTTTGACTTTTTAATAGATGAAACTATTTTTTTTAACGTTTTGGGACAGAGGTCCCTCGCACAAGGATGATCAAATTTGGCATTTAAAAGAGTGAAAACCCTAGGCTATGATTTTCTCAGGGTAGAATAATAGAAATTTTGATACAAAATAATGCAAAATTATTTTAAATTCAGCATCAAGACTCAAGTTAAAATTACATATTTGTGTTAAAGAAATATATATCTTGGATCCTGTAAGTGGTCGTAATTTTCCCTTTAGTTGTTCAATTTAAAGGGTGATTGATTCATTTTTAAAAATAAAAATGTCCATTGTAGTGGCTAATAATATGTCTTAAAAATTGTATATATGATTTTTGTTAATGTTTTACATAAATTGCTGGCAGTAATTGGCTCATCATCCTATTTTACTAAGAATAAAGATGAGAAGAATATAGTGCCTTTTTAAAAAATGATTTAATCTTTGTAAATTTCATGTAAATTAGCATATCCCTGGGGTGGGCACAGCTCATGATTGGGTGGATTATCATACTGAACTATTTGTTGTTCTTCAAATGAAAGAAGGGGTTATTTTTGTTTCATTAAATACCCAACTATGTCCTTACAGACACGTACAAAACAATATACTGAAGCCTGTGTGTCACACGTTTATGCTAAGGTGATGTTATCTTATAAACAAGTGATTTACAGTAAAAGCACTCCAACTGAAACTCGAGTGCATTGATTTTAACCCCATTTTAATGTGTAACTATGTGGGAAAGATAGCATAGCAAACATGGCACTGAAATGTAATTGGTTCTTTTGCTGAGTCCTGTACTTGCAGGGTTCATTGACTGCGAGCATAACCTTGCATATATTTTAGAGAAGCAAAAGTAAAACATCTACACATAGCAACAGCAGATAGTAGTATCTAGACAGTGTCACTCTGCTTCTGTTGGTGACTGTTAAAGAACTGTTCATTTTGTGTTTATGGTGACTTTAGTAATGGAGAAAGAGTGGGATCTGCTGGTCAACAAAAGAATTACAAATATACTTTGAGACGTTTGTTTTGGGATTTATTTAAGAGATTCACAATGTGACATTATTTCCAAATAAACAGCATATACAATTTATTATTTACAAAAACGGAATGAAAAAGCCACAAATACATTTAGGCGGGTTTCTCGTTGCAGGACTGTTCATCTTTTTGTATTGAAGAAGGGGTGTTGGGATCTACAGAGGATCCATCAGTCTGTGCATCAGTCTCTTTATTTCTCTCTCTGCCAAACTCAATGATCAGAGGCTTTTCAAGCAGCTTGTAGCCATTTAACAAGTCTAGAGCAGCTTGGGCGCTTTTGACATCTGTGAAACACAGAAGGCAGTTAATCCAGATGTTACATAGCATACTGTACCAGCAACTGTGTACTTGTGTGCCCAGATGCGTTATATGAAGTTCTGCATTAAAGGGATAGTTCACCCAAAAATGAAAATTCTGCCATCATTTACTCACTCTCAAGTTGTTTCAAACCAGTATGAATTTCTTCTCATTTCAACCACTAGCTGTCAATATTAGAGGTCAACCGATAGTGGATTTTACTGATACCGATAACTAGGTTGGACCGCACTAGCAGATAACCGATTAATCAACCAATAGTTTTTAAAATGGATTCTGAATGAAAACAAACATTACACATAAAATAGTGCTGAACTTTATTACAAAAATTTAAAACAGTACTGAACCATGAAAATGTACTGAACTTTTTAAATATAAAAAATATTAATATATTAATTATACCTTGATCATTCATGTTAGTTCATGGTGCATTAACTAATGTTATACTATGGTCTGGGTGAATACTCAATTCTGATTGGCTGCAGGGTGTCCATTAAAAAGTGATAGAGGACACCTAGTAAAGGAGTTCTGGCGAAACTGACTGTTTACCATTCGAAATTAATAAATGCGCTGGCTACATCAGCTGTGAGTAACCATAGCAACAGGCAGTCAAAGTATCCGTTTACAATTTATTGTATCAAAACAAAACTAAAGGGTTCTACGAGCTGAGCGGACTATAAATATCTCCGAAACCAAGTTATTGTTTGTAAAAACTTTAGATTTCGATTGTAAAACTAATTAAAATATAAACTAATGTTTTAAAAATGTGTTATTTGGCAAGTGACCATGGTATAAGCGGGTTAATGCCCTTCGAGGTGTCCATTGTCAGGTATTAATGGACTTCGGCGGAGGCAAGAAGTCCTCTGCTGCGCGTCGGACGGTTCACGCCTCACTGTCGTCCCTTAATACCTGACAATGGACACATCGTCGGGCATTAACCCTTACTTATGAGATACAACAATAAAATGTAAAAACATATTAGTAAATGTTGAAATTAACAATGAACAACACTTTTATCAATGTTACAAATGGACTCTTATTGTAAAGTGTTACCATTTCATATAAATCCAAACAGTCACGCTTACAGATATTTAACATATCTTTAAATATCTACACAAAGACCATAGCATTGAAATTAGACACATATGTATATTATATGTATACTTTCATACTTTATTTGCCTCTATTTTAAAACACTTCATTATCTAATCAAATTAACAAAATATGTATTACAGTGACGATTAAAAAAAGCATTCAATAACTTCAATGCATTATTACAAATTAGGGGTGTAACGGTTCACAAAATTCACGGTTCGGTTCGATACGATACACTTGTGTCACGGTTCGGTACGGTTCGGTTCGGTACGTTTTCCATACAGCAAAAATAAATAAATGCCAGAGAAATTTCCTTGAATTTTTTTTTTATTATTATTATTTTATTTAATGAAACTAACATCATAAAGTATGATTTTTTTAATTTTTTTTTTTTTTTTTTGCTTTTTTTACTGAGCAATAATGGAGCTATACTTGACTCTTCTTATGAGCATATAAAACAAAACAGCTCCTTGGACAAAATGAAATGTAATACTGTAGTAGTAGGCTAGTTATAAACAAAGGTTTATTTTAGTTCAGATTAACATTTGAGGGCAGCAATAATTGTATTCATAATGTCAAAATAAAACCGACATAATGTTACTTGAAAGCATTATAGCCCACTATTCCTGACAAACTTCCATACCTTGCAGTTAGTGTTACTACAGTAAATCCATTCCACGGTGAATGTTGCTGATCTGACACCGGCCAGTTCATTCATGGCACGATGTTTCTTCCTGGTTTCCACGTCAGCGCTGTTTGATCCGTTAATAACAGAGAAATGTGCATGTTTCGCACTAGCTGTCGCAGCGATGTTATTACTTCAGTAATATTCAAATTCAAAAAGCATTTGGAATTCAAATGCTTTCTTTACTGGTCTGGATCTCTTAGCGCTGTTTGGTAGTGTTGCTTGATCAGGCTCGCGCATAGGGCTCGAGAGTCGAGTCCCGCTTCACAGGTCAAAACTGATAAACGGTCCACACAAACACAATAAGAGTAGCTCAGTGTCGTTCCTTACATTGCATTTGCCAGTTGATGCTGTGGTCGCGCCGCGCTTGCCACCCGCGACGCGCCTTCATTTGAAATAACGGAATTTTTGTCGGCAGAAAAAATGGTCCAACGAACCGTTCGGTACGTAATGCGTACCGAAAACCGAACCGAAAGCCTCGTACCGAACGGTTCGATACGAATACGCGTATCGTTACACCCCTATTACAAATGCATAAAAGCAATCAGCCATAAACTAATGCAAATAGATGGTAACAATCGTGACATTAAACATTTGGGTCAGATGCTCAAGGTACTGCTAATGTTAGTGTCCTCTCAGCCTCGAAGGCAAATATACTGCTGTTCTTTCCCTACTAATGCTGCATCTAGTCAACAAATGAATTACTTTATAATGATATGAAAACATGTACTGTAGTGTACTGTATATTCATTGACTGTTTAAAATCCGCATTGGAAATGTCCCTCCCTCAGCCTTACATGTCAAAACAAACTCCATGAGGCGCCAGTGATATTTTATTTCGCCTCTAGAGGTCGCTCTCGTTCTGTATAATGACAGCAGACCCTTCTCAGTTGCTCCAGTAACGGATGCAACCTGGAAAAACCATCGCTATGGATTTTTGCAGATAACCATTGGTTCCAGCAATCAGTTATCAGTGTCTATTAATCAGCAAAACTGATCAATCGGTCGACTTCTAGTCTATATTACATACTGCACATTTAAGCCTGTATGTTTGTTTGTTATGGGAAATAATATAGCACAATGGAGTCTTTCTCGTACCAGAGAACGTAATGAAAGCCTGGCCCTTGAGTCGGCCAGTCAGCAGGCGGTACAGAATGGGCTGTTTGTCGTCCTTCTGAAACCTTGAAAAAAGAGAAACCAGCTGAGCCACTGTTGCCCGTGGACTCATGTTCTTCACACACAGGACCTACACACAAAAGAGAGACACAAATGTACTCGGATGTATAGAAACATCTATGCATACACTACCATTCACAAATCTGGGGTCAGTAAGCTTGTTTTTTTTTTTTTTTTAAGAAATTCATAATTTTAATCAGCAAGGAAACGTTAAATTGATCAAATGTGGCAGTGGAGACTTTTTACATTGTTACAAAGATTTCTATTTCAAATAAATACTGTTCTTGAACTTTCAATTCATCAAAGAATCCTGAGGGTTTCCATAAAAAATTAAGCAGTACAGCTGTTTTCAACTTAATAATAATAATTATTGAGCTTCAAATCATCATATTAGAATGATTTCTGAAGGATCATGTGACACTGAAGACTGGAGTAATGATACTGAAAATTCAGCTTTGCATCACAGGAATAATTTACATTTTAATTAATATTAAAATAGAAAACGGTTATTTTAAATTGTAATAACATTTCACAATATTACGGTTTTACTGTATTTTTGATCAAATAAATGCATCCTTGGCGAGTATAAGAGATTTTGTCCAAGAAACATTAAAGAAATCTTACCAACCCCAAACATTTGAATATAATATAATAATATAATACAGCCCAACTTTTAAATGATATTATAATATATTATAAAGATTTCTTACTAATTCATTATTTCTTTCTTAAACATTTTGTAACATTTCTAAAGCAGGTATGTTGCTATTATCCTCACTTACGTTGGATGGATTTCCTCTCTGGTAGTTCTTAAATCTGGGAATATTCCGTACATCCTCTTCTGTCTCACGATTGTTCTTGATCTCCTCATCTGCAATTTCCTCTATCCTTCCACTTACTGTAAGGGGCCCATCATGCCCTTGGACAAAAGCTGCACTCAGTGAGCCAATGGACTGACTAACTGTCATTTTCATAGTTTTAACTCTTTTTTCATGAGACTGTGGTTGGAGGACAGTGTCCGATACAGGGCTTGAATCCTGGGATACGTGTTGGTCTTTGGATGGGCTGGAATCACAGACCGTGCGAGTTGATTGGTCAGTTTTAGAGCTTGATGATTTGCATTGGATATTAGTGACAATTTTTGATTGAGGAAAACACTCTGAAGTACTAGCAACATGTTTGTTCTGGCCTTCAAGAAAGTCTTTATAGAAATGGTCCATTGTGATGGCAGATGTCACCCCCTGCTGGCTGACCAGTGACTCTTCTTCTGTGAATAGAAAAGACGGCAAAGATTAAAACAAAAAAAAAGCTCCTACAGGTGCTGTTTAGTATTACTTTATTCTCTAACCTCGATGGTAAAGGGCAGTGAGGAAGCTGCTGCGGTCACTGCCGTGGAAAAGAGCCTTTTCGATCTCCATCTCCCTACGGGAAAGCGGCCGACTGCTCGAGAAACGCTGAGGTCGGGAAAGCAGCTCCGCATGTGCCACCATTTTATCCCGGATGGCCTGTAGGCGCATATTCCTTGCCTCTGGTGCCACACAAACCCCTCTGTCCTGTAAAATAGTGAATTGAGTGACATTGCATTGAGTGACCTACAGCCTTTACATTTCTCACTTTCCTTACAGTTCAAAATCATTCAGTTTAGAATCCACGTAATGTTAAAGCTGAAAAACGACCTTCCAAGAGCTCTCCGGCTGGTCCCTGCATCTCCACAGCTCTATTTCAGCTTCTGTAAGGCCCAACTCTCTAAGAGCGGCCAGTTCCTGATCCCCGTCCTGCAAAGCCTGGAACTGGGACAGACTCTTCACACCGGCTGCCTGTTCCCCAAAAGGCTTGTATACTGCTGCTGGAGCAAAGCATTTCTTCTTCGCGACACACCTACAACAATGATGTGCATGAGGAAATATTTCATACATTATGTATATACACTTTAAACAAATAATATGAAATATGTTATAAATATATTTATTCAATAATCATAGAAATAAAAACAATATAATACAATAATAGATTTAATTGAATATAAAATGATACTAAAATGATTTAATAAAAAAATACATATTTACAAGTTTATTTAAAAATAAAAACGTTAAAATAAACGATAGAGGCCTGAAGAGAGGAAGCTTTTTTTTTAGACCAAAACCCAGATATGAGTTCGCATTTTTGCACTTCCAGTTCCAACGTCCTGATGTCAATGGGTTTTTGGGTTCAGTTCATTTATAGCCTATGTTTAGATTTTTACCTCTGGCGATTATATTTTCAAATTCATACAATTTGTGAAGATTATCACGATGAACAAAATATGTAAAAATCATTGACTTTTGTTGGTCACAGAGCTTATTTTCTTCGATAATCCAAAAGTCAATGGAAAATTTTTATTGTGTGTGTGTTTTTTTTTTTTACTATTTATTTTTAGAGGGAACCAGAGTGATGCTTATTTACATGTTGGCCTACAAAAATATGTCATCCCTGCAGTGCTCTATTGTTTCAATAAAATAACCAAACACCAACAATCAAGTCAGTTACAGCTATATATGTATGTACCACATTAAAATCAATAATAAAGCCATGCTTAGTTATGAGAAACTGACCGCTCAATGTTTGCATCTGTATCTAGTTGCTGTAGCAGCAGATTGTGTAGTTGTCTCTGGCCCTCTGTCTCCTGTTCTTCAGGGATGGGCACATCATCACAGGCATGACGTGTAACCCTGAAAATCACAAAACACATTTCTGTCAACTGTTTTTCACCACAAATACAATTACTTTAAACTCTCCCCTCCACAAATGCATCCTTTTTGTGTGTGTGTGTGTGTGTGTGTGTGTGTGTGCAAATCTAATTATTCTTGTTTTTTTAACCAGCATAAAATAAAGACAGTGCATGATAAGATTATCGTGTTGTGCAAGTAGAATATTTTTATTACAATATCCATTTTTGTATTCGTTTTTCTTTTATTTAATCCTGCGTTCATGAGGAAGAAAGCTGAAAATGTCCAATCACTTTTTTTATTCATTTTTAAATATATATATATATATATATATATATATATATATATATATATATATTTCCTGTCTCAGAAAACGCCAGGTACACTAACCACCATCCAACAGATGCGTGTTTTCTCATCAATAACCCTTCACAAATGTATCAGCCAGTAATGTAGCTTGCTTTATCAATACAAGATATTTCTGCTCATATTTAATATGGCTTTGTGGGAATATTTATTATAATGCGGTCAACGTTCACGTAGTTTCAGACCTAATTAACTTGAAAACATAAAAATAGCCTTTCGCTTACCGCTTCATGTTTACACCAGAACCACACTTCCTGTTTCAACAGAAAGGAAACGTCGGTTGAAAGGATCATGGGAAATGTAGTTGAAATCAAAGGACCAGTCGAGCAAATCTCATTCTTGCTCTGCAAATACCAAATACGCATATCTGTGTCAAGACCTAACGGGATGCAGAACAGTGATGTGGTATCAACTTCAATTACATTTGACCGTATATTGTTCATATCAAAGCCAACATTCATAAACCAATTTAATTTAAGTGGCAAAATTTGTTTTTATTGAACTGCCCATTTACGGAATAAGTTATATAGTAAGTAATTTATATATATATATATATATATATATATTAGTTTATACTCTTATACTCTATAATTTTCTAATTCCTAGCACACCATAGAAAGAGCTTTCTGATTTCTGGAATTACTGTGATGAATATGAAACTAAACATTTATAAGATCAAGATTATTAATGCATGCCTCATTTCCAGAACTTTTTTCATAATTAAATAATAATAATAATAATAATAATTAGGGCTGTCAAACGATTAATCGCATCCAAAATAAAAGTTTGTTTTTACATAATATATGTGTGTGTGTACGGTGTATAATATAAATTATATATAATATAAATATATATATTTGCATGTATATACTGTGTATATATATTTATATTATATATAATTTATATTATATATAAATATTTTATATATAAATAACACATTTTTCTTAAATATATATGCATGTGTGTGTATTTATATATAGAAAATAATTATACTCCATACACACACATATATTATGTAAACACAAACTTTTATTTTGGATGCAATTAATCGCGATTAATCGTTTGACAGCCCTAATAATATATAAATATATATAAAATACATGTTTATACAGTGAAATAAAAAAATTGCTCAACAATTTGCCATTTATAAATTTAGAAACCTGTAACCACAACTTTTTTTTTTTTTTGGTATACTGACAATGCCAGAAAATATGAGGTAGTTTCTGGTTGCAATAAACAAAATTAGGCTAACAGACATCCTTGTCTTGGTTCAACCTGGATAGAAAGTGCTTAGCATGGAAAAAACTTGAGCAATATTTTAAAAATGAAATTTCCATCTTATTTGTATGACATGTTTATTAGGTAAAAGCCAAACATTAATTCTTATAATAAACCTAGACCAATAGGAAATGACATATGGTTTGCTAAACATCCCTTTAAAGATTACATATTGCTTTAGCTGAAAAAAAAAAATAGGGTCTGCCTGCATAAACCGCTACAAGTTAGTCATTTTTTTTCATAACTTTTTTGTGTCAGTAACATAAAAACATAGATTGGTCTAATTTGATAACAAAAAGTAAGACTGTCTGTCCAGTAACTAACTGCAAGTGGATCATATGGCTTCACATAATGGCTGTGTTTATGCAACTTTTTATGTTTATGCAACTGACCCCTCACTCACTAAGAACCCGTCGTGGTACTGACGTCACAGCCATGAGCACATTACGATCGCCCACACTAATGGGCCGCCCATGGTGAAACCACAAGGAGATTAATATTGTTTCTAAAAAATAAAATAAAATAAAAAGGAGAAAGAATCCGGTGTTATTTGTGTGTATCAAGATTCTATATGTGGGGTAAATCCATCAAACGTTGTGCCATTCCCGGCTGTAGGTTCGAGCCCGCGTCTCTGCACAGCCTCCCAAAAGATCCCAACATCAGAAACGAATGGCTGAAGTTTCTCTTTACCGACATTCCCGATCGTTACAGTCCGACATTAACGATCTGTTCAGCGCATTTCAGTCCGGACTCTTTTGTGAACCTGTCACAGTTTAATGCAGGCTACGCAAGTAAACTCTTATTGAAGGAAGGGAGAGTGCCGACTATATTTGACCCGGTACCAAACCCGCAACCCGATTGCTTACTATTTTTTTTTTTTTTTTTTTTTTTTACATGTGAAGAAGTTGGCAGGTGATCACAGGTGTAATCAGCATACAGAACCCGTACGTACATTAACGAAAAAACACCTTGGGTGCTTCTCAATATCCCTCCTCGTCTCCTCTCTCCTCCGTCCTCCATCCTATGACCCGGAAACCGATCGAGCACAGCCATCTTGAAGGACATCTCAATTCTCTAATTGCACTGCGAGGAGTCGAGGATCGAGGAGTGAGGAGGCTTCCTGAGGAGTCATGAGCGAGGATACACCCAAGCGGGAAGGAAGTCGACCGGAAGTTGAAGTCGGCCGGGTGCCGCCATCTTGAGCGGAACTTCACTTGCGTTAGCAATCCCATTGACTTCCATTCATTTTGGCGTCACTTTGACAGCGAATAACTTTACATCTGAGGCGTTTGAAGACTCCATTTGTCCATTTTTTATTTCTAAAGAAACACGACAATGTATAAAATGCTCCATTACCTTGTAGCTTATGTTATGGCCCCGTAGAAGCAGTTTTTGTAAAAGTAGGCTAACGATTGCGTCATAACCAAGCGACTCTTTGTCGCACATTAGAGAGATTACCGTATGGACGGGAGGAGAAGCTCGCTGGCAATCGGGGGGACGTAGAGGCAAAATGACAATATAATTAATCAGATACCTAGCAAAAGTTGATCCTGCTCCATGCTCATGGACAATTCCTACTCACACTCTCCGTCTCTGCAAGATTCGGAAGGGAATGATTCAGATTTCTCTTGGCACAGCTACTAGAAGACAGACGGGTTGCTCACGTGGTCCGTGTAACGCTTTGCTCGGTTTGAGTCTGCGCGTCAGGAAAGGAAGTGCTAAGAAATAGCTAAAAATGGGCTTCACTTGTCTCAATTGAGTTCCAATGGGGTCGCTGTGTCCATTTCTTTTACTGTCTATGGGATACACAGGTGGATCCTATGCGGAAGAGTTTTATCGACTAAAACGTGACGCACGTATAAATTCTCCTCCCCCTTCACATCGGTCACAATCATTTTGATTTATACTTTACTTTTGGAGTTTATATAAACCACACACCTCACATATTTCAACAGGGTATCTTTCTTTATTATTATTTATTATGAATTTCTTAAATAAACAAATTTCAACAACATGAGGGCAGATCCTCTGAGCGCTGCTGATGACGCGATGAAGTGACGCTCGAGTGATCAAGTATAGGAGGATCTTTGTTGACATCTTTGTACGCATGCGCGAGTGGTTGTGTGGCAACAAAACAAACAGTATGGCGGGCTGTAAAGACGCGACGAGCACTTTCAAGAGAGTTAGCGGGCGAAATCCACAATATATAAGCACTTTAACATCTGAAGACCGGAGGAGGTTTGGAGAGAAGCTCGAAATTTGTATTGGTGACAAAATCGAAGTTATTCAAAGCCCAAATGAGATCTGGGATGACAAAAAAAAAAACGTTGGTCCGACTCGCCCGTGTCTTGGCCACCAATCTGCTGGGGAGACATTTATTCTTATTTAATAGAAACCCCTGGACCCTTCACTCATGAAAGATTAAAGGCTTTCAAAAGTCTGGAGGCCTATGATTATTTTGTTTCTCGAAAAGTTGGGCCGATCTTTTCTGCCAAACAGAAAGCAGTGATCGTGCTTAAAGCTTACTTTTTCTTTTACTTTTAAGTTTTGCGATCCAGAATAGCCCATTTTGATGTGAGGAACATACCCATATTTTCCGCACTATAAGGCGCACTTAAAAGCATTTAATATTTTCAAAAAACGTGCGCCTTATAATCCAGAGCGCCTTATATATGAATCTGGCGCCTTATGTTCAGTGGCGGAGCTAGACTTTTAAAACAGGGGTGGCAAAGGGGTGGCAAGGTATTATTTTGGGGGGTCAATACACAAGGAAAAACGCTTAACGACGTCTAGACATGTTATGTTAAGTGCTAATAAATTGTATGTCTACACAAACTTACTTCAGTACTTCAGTACATCTCTACAGTCACATCTACTATCAGGGATGCAAACACATGTATGGTCAAAAAAGAGAGAGGTTATCGAAGCCCTCGCCCCGCGGCAAAGATACTTACATAATTGTGATGAATTTAATCCTTTGTAAGTTATCATTTTGCAGTGTAAGATTACAGTTAACACCTTTAACTATTACATAAATGTATTAGGCCTATGCATTTTTATTAAACTTAGTGAGTGTATAAATGAGCAGCAAAAAGTAATTCTTGAAAAAATCTGCACAGTAACTTTATAAAATCTAAACATGTTAATAAAAACAAATTACTATTAGTACTCTTATAAAATTCAATCAGGCAATCATACATTTCACAATTTTATATTTATATGAATGTCAAGAATTCAGAAGTGTAGGCTATATATTTATATAGCCTACACTACACATAAATAATATACAATTAAATAATGCTTATTTTAAATGTATTGTGTAGGCTAGGTATAAAAAAATAGGCTTTTAATAATATTTCAGTGCGCAAAACCATGATAATATGAAACGCTTCAAAACAGAGCGCGTATGCGCATCGCGGGTGCAGAATGATGTGCTCAAAGCGACATGGAGTCACAGTGTGCAGCGCTGCGCAAGTGCGCATTTAGAAGTTCACAGCACAAAGTGAAGAAATGTCGAGCGCATAAATCCTAGTGTATATCTGTCCAACAGTTTATTGATCATTTGTTTCTTCACAGTTTTAAATTCCAGTTATTGTGCGTTTGATGCCGATTCATAGTTCTTGTGATGTTTGTGAGCAGGCACACGGTAGCGAGTCGTTAAAAACAGCAACAAATATAAAATACAAGTACACAAAATAAAGTCACTTTGTGCAAATCCACAGCCTTTTATCTACAGATCAAGCATTATAATGTGAATATATCATATTGGAGAGTTGAATGTCTGTAAAACAACCGCTGACTTAAACCACTTTCGCCTGGCACCGGAGCGCGAACCTCCGCTGACTGCGCGCACAACTCCCCAAACAGACGAGGCATTTATACTTGACGCAACTGTTTTGTTTTAGACTGAACACCATACCATATAACTGATTTAGACGCGCAAACTGGGTGCCGGTGTGATGAGATGTACTACTAATATCCGTCTGCTCGGGCAGATTCAAACTCAAAGTCGTGCATCTCTGCGAATCTGCCCGAGCAGATGGATATTAGTTTTTTTATTACCTTCGCGCTCATGCGGACGCGTCGAGTATAAACAAGGTTTTACAGCTCAGCCACTTGTTTTTTCATATTTTTTTTGCAAGTGGTAGATCTTGGTTTACATTTGGACTTTGGATATGTGATCTTAGGCTTGAAAAGGTTGGTGACCACCAGGCGCGTCGTTAGACATGGGCATCCGGGGCTTCAGCCCCGGATGTTTTTTTTATAGCCCCGGATCTCAAAAAATTGAATTTATTGATAATTATTATTAGGCAAAGTGGCAAGCAGCACGAGTCCACGAGCCGTGAAAGCAGGGCGTGGCCAGTAGCGCGAGTGTTAATGAGTCACCTGAATTCAAGTTCAAGCAACGGTTTCAAGTTCCTCACGGATGAACTTCGGGGGCGCGCGCGCCGCACCGGTTTCAAAAAAATAACGCAGTCAGCACCGCCGCACAGTCTTCAGTCACACCAGATGTTGTCAGGCTATCAGTAAAACTCAGAAAAACTAACTTACTTACGTCGTGCCAGCCGTTTGCTCGCGGCACGCACTCTTCAATAACGCGTGCCCTGTATCACGCAAAATAAACTAGCATGTAACGTCGTGTTCTGTTGTCAATTAAGTATTGAAATAACCAAAAGGGAGATTAAAGCTGCGTCAAAACTCTATGTCGGGGCTTTTGTATTCCTTTGTAGGGCAGGCTACATAAATGTTACACATTTTGGCGTAGCCCTACTCAATTTTCATTATTAGGCTAATATTCTAACATTTTATCAATATTGCAAAGTCATCAAAACTGACTAAATATTTTGTGACCAAAAATGTGAAAAATAGGCCTACATCTAGCCTAAATGATCGTTCATGACATTTTTTTTTAACTATAAGCAACCCAATTTGTCTAGATCTGTATTATTTCCTTTGTATAATGTGCTTAAATATTTCTGCGCAGTCGTGTGATTTAGTCTGCTTGATTAACATTAGGCTATTACAATGTATTCCTATTTAACTCTGATATGTAGCCTATATATATAAGCAGTGTTGGGGAAGTTACTTTTAAAAAGTAGTGTTTGCTCGTTACTCGTTACTTTTTTAAAAAGTAATCCGTTACTTTAGTTAGTTACCCCGTTTGGAAAGTAACTTTTTACGTTACTCGTTACTTTTACGTTACTTTTATGTTGCTTGACTTTGGGCAGAACCCAATATCTGTTCCTAAATATGTAGACATAAAGTTATACAATGGAGGACATAACAGGTAATTATTTTGTGCTCTTTATTATAAAAAATAGTACCAATTTCGAAAGAAAAAAAGTCCTTCTCATTGGCGCTGCTGTGTGCGGCAACTTTTATTCTCAGCCGGCTCTGCATCATGGGGTAGAGTGCGACACTCCGCGATGAGCAGCTCGCCCGCGTCACTTCTCTCCGCTCCGCTCCCCCTATCCACCGAACTTTAAATTTCGGCAACAGCCAATAAAGCGCTCCTGCTCTCTAACACCGGTGCGAATCGCGTCTTGATAGCATAGGACAAAATTATATAGAAGACATAAGCTTAGTTTTCAGACATACGACTCACTCTATCAAGGGAGTAGGAGAAAAAAAAGAGATTTTGAGAGAAAAAAAAAATATTTTGTTTAAAAGTACACATATTCAAGCTTTCTATATATTTCTCAGGTCTGTGAGACAAGTATAGCTTATCTGAGTTTCGGTTCATTTACAGTATGGAGACGAGCTCAGTTCACGCGCTGGTGCCGTCATGATTATTTTGCATGCTATATTTACTTATTTATTAAATTCAGGCAATTAATTGGTTGGTAAAACATTGATTAAAATTAAGATAAAATTAATACAAAACGAAATTCGTTTTAAAGAAAGTCTTTCTACAAAAACAAACTTAATAAAGTGGTCTAAATCATGTCTGCCCACTCCATTTATCTCCCGATATATTGCACAAAATTATGATCTTACTCATGCTTTTCACTTTTCATATAATCAACATAGATTAAATTTATTTATTTATTTTATTTAAACATAAATGTGAAACATTGATTAAAATTAAGATACAATTAATACAAAACGAAATTCACTTTAAATACAGGTTTTCTACAAAAACAAACTTAATAAAGTGGTCAAAATCATGTCTCCACACAAAAATTTTATTTTATTTAATTTAAACATAAATATGAAACTAATTTGTTTTCTTCAGTTCTCAACAGTTCTCTTCTCTCAAGCGCGCAGCTGAGGCAGTGTCGCTGTCAAATATATCCATGGGAAAAGTAACGTTGCGCCAAATTGAAAAAGGAACTACGTTTCGTTACCAAATTTTTAGTAGTAACGCGTTACACTACTTTTTACCCGAAAAAGTAGTTACGTTACTGTAACGTTACACACAACACTGTATATAAGGTCCTCGAATGTGTTTGAATATTTCACCAGCATCAGCCTTTTCACAGTTTCTATCACTCCGCTTGTCTGTGTTTGCACAACTTCCATCATTAGGCCAGTAATGGTGACAAGTGACTGTCTTTATGAGTGAACAATTGAAATTTAATTGAACTGATTTAATAGTGCCAAAAACATTGATTAACTCAAGAAAGAAACAAGTTGCTGAAACCAATCTTTAATGCTAAAAAGTTTACATCTATGCAAAATAATCCTTGAAAGATTTCTCATTTAAGGCCATTCCTGTTTGGAATATGTGATTGTGTATTGTCAACAATAAGCAGAAACATTTTGCATTTCCATTTTATAGTGTGGATCATTCATTTCAACATTTATCCTCATTCTCATGTTTAAGAATCTGTTATCTGCTTGACAAATAATTTATGCTACTGCCCACTGACATGCTTTTAAAGCTATTGTTATCAAAAAAAATTGGCCTTCAAACACCTTAAAATGCACATATGTAGGTCTGAGAAATCAAAATTTTCTCGGGGGAGCATGCCCCCGAACCCCCCTAACTACCAGCCCCTGATGTTTTGGGCTCAGCCCCTGATGTTTTTAAAACCTAGAAACGCCCCTGGTGACCACTGCATAACGCAAACCCAGTCAAACGTTTGACTGCAGTATCTTCTATTCTATGCGCCTTATAATCCGGTGCGCCCTATATATGAAAACAGTTCTAAAATAGGCCATTCATTGAAGGTGCGCCTTATAGTGCGGAAAATACGGTTGTCTGGGTGCTGTGGATCGCGGTTGTTTGGGACACCTGAATCAGAACGCGAAAACATATGACTCGGTTGATTTGACTCAGTTTTTTTTATTTTTTTTATTCAATCTTCTATAAATACATAGTCACCAAGACTTAGGCCTACCATGAACAAAATGAGCCTCACAAACTCGATCAGTAACGTTAGCTGCAGGAATCCAGGCTTTCTTCTGAGCGTCCAGGTTCAATCGCCTAATTGCACGCAACCATTTCTTTCGTTTTTCGCAATCCTTTTCGGAGGGAATTCGAAAAAACTTTTTATCAGGCCCCCAACGAGCCACACAATCGACCACACAACAAGAGTGAACCATCCTCTTATCTAAATCCTCCTCCAAACGTGCAAAACAATCAAATTACAGGTATCTAGCGGTGTTTCTTGCCACACGATTCCCATGATGCAACGCGACAAACATAAACAATGACATCACAAAAGATCCGCCTATTCCAATGTATAAAAAAAGCTTTCATTCGATCCCTCCGTCCTCGCGTCTTTTCCTTGCAGCCTTCCCTCGCATCCTACAGGGGGCGGAACTGAGACGCGAGGAGAGGAAACGAGGATGCACAAATAAGAATTGAGAAGCACCCCATGTAAAAGTGCTTTGCTCCTTATCGCTTCATGTTTCCCATTGGACAAGAACTTCCTGTTTCAATAGGAAGTGAGTGTACGTGAAGAGGATTATGGGGAATGTAGTTAAAACTTACGGAAAAGGTAAAAGTTTGAGTGATAGCCTAACTGACATAACGATTATGTAGAACCCCTTAATCAATTATAAACAAAACTGACAAGTTTTGAGACACTATTAAGGACTGTTTTAGTGATTACCCTTAAGTTTTTTTGGCCTTGTTCTTTTCTGTATCACATTTGTTGCAATATTTTATTCTTTATTTAAAATATTTGATGCTGCTTTAAAAACAGAGTAGACCTACTAAGTACCCTGCTGAACATTACTTTTAAATGCATGAACATATAGGCTATAATAGAGTATAACTGCATTTAAAATTTTAATGTTACTCTTTTTGGTGACATTAAATTATATTGAACATTAAAACATTGAATAAAGCATTGAATTATAACTAAAATGTTTATGCAAACTAGCTTTTGTAGCTTAGATTTCACAAACTGGGGCAGAATGAGTTTGTATTTTATATCAAAAGAAAGCAAATAGGTCAAATTGTAAAAACAAAAACAAAAACAAAAAAACATACATTGTAAAAAGCATTATGCATGATCTAAATTTAATCAGAATCCCCTTCTGTCAAAAAAGCAATTCATGACAATGCATAAATTCCCGTTTTTATATATTTAAAGTATATTCAATCACTAAAGTATTCTGTGTGAAACAGCATTCAACAAATACATTAGCCAGGATGTATTTGTGGCGGAAATTCATCAAACAACATGTGCAACATATTCCATTCCCTCTCTTAGAGGTGATTAGGAACAGCTTAGAGCTTAACAAATATACCATTCCTGTGAAATACATAACAATAGTAAAAAACACTGTCAAGTCAAGTCACCTTCATTTATATAGCGCTTTTAACAATATAGATTGTTTCAAAGCAGCTTTACAGTGATAATAGGAAATTAAAGTAACAGAGATTGTTTTGGCTTTACAGCAGCTCTAGAATAAAGTTTTTGTCCAGCTAAAGTTAGTTTTGGTTGATTCACTTCCGTTGCAAAGATCATTAGTTATTAACTTAGTTAATACGGCTAACTCCGTTCTAACAGAAAACCCCTAATGTGCTCTGGCCCTCTCATTCGCACAACAGCCTGGTGGCTCGAGAACGTAAACCTTGAAATAGGTTCCAAGGTGCAAGCCTTAAAAAAACTTTTTTTTTTTTATCTCTGCGCAAGCTTTAAAAACGCAAACCTGTGAAAACGCTGATGGCGTCCACATACGTATTACATGTTTAGTCTAGGTATGCGCGTTTGAATATATGTGCGCAGGCGTGTAGTCTTTCTTTACAAATTGACCTCAACAAATTACTTGTCTGGCCTTAGACATTTATAATACAGAATTATTTATCGCTTCCGCGTAGCCAGGTGAACCCGGAACTATTTTAACAACGTTTTATCTGTACAGAGGTAAAGGGAAGGAGAAGGGGGCCTACACAGGGAAGAGACTAGTTGACACTTCAGGACTGCGTTGTCGTCATGTCCGGGCGCAGGTGTTTTATCAGATCTGGATACGGCCTGGATCCTGCAGACTGCGGTAATCCTCTGGATAAACAGACAGACTAATATTAGCGTAGATGCCATTCTTCTTATGATGTAACGAGTACATCAGGATTTATGGGAAGTGTTCCCGGTTCTGGCTGACCTAATCTCGCTCAAGTAGGCTACTGCAGAGCTAAATCATTTAATGCTTTGTGAGTAATCAGCAATAGTGGTCGACCGATATGGGATTTTTAATGACCGATGCCGATGCCGATATTGAGAAAGCAATCTGGCCGATTGGCCGATATGAGGCTGATACAATACATGTGAATACAGTAAATGAGAGACATAAAGAATATTGGTGAAACTAAATGAACATTTATTGTACATACTATTTATGCAAAATTCTTTTTGCAATAAAAAATATTTACTAAGAAATTAAAATGTAAACAAAAAGGTAAGGTAACACTTCAATAAATAAAGTTTTAGTGCAACTTCTTGTCTGCTTTAATATTTACAGTCATTTTTTCAGTCACATAAATAATTACTGCTGCTTACTGCAGGTTACAAATGACATTTATCATTAATGAACCAATCTAAACAATATTCATAATGACAAAATAGTATGTGAGATTACATACATTTTATTTACAACATAGTTAAATATAAATCTCACATAGTTATTTACACTATTTACTTTAAAATAGTTTAAATAGTTCAACCTTTTTTAAGGTTGTTTTACTTCAAGTATATTTAAATAATAATGATTTATGTGTTTAGTTTTGCTTGTTTGTTTCTTTAAAACGTTGCAAGCCGTCACATGTATTTGCATGACATGCATGAACATATGAAAATGTATACTACACACGATATTACGCCAATCATGGATAAATAAATACAGTAGATAGTGAATAACATTTTCAAGGATTTATTTTCAAATGTAATATTATTACATAGTGTTCTCCTCTCATCCACCTCACTCGACCAACTGATCTGTAATGCACGCGAACCAGCTTTTCCGTGCACGCGAAAAACAGCTGTTGGAAAACAGCGTCTAGTTTAAAGGGACACTTCACCCATTTGCATTAAGCTTTGCATTGTTAGAAACCCAGTCATACTATTGAATGGTCATGCAACATTTTTTCATTTTCCCCCGAGACGAGAGAAATCTGTATTTACCTCTTTACACTTCCTCCTACAATGACGCAAAAATCGTCATTTTGCGTCATTGTAGGAGGAAGTGTAAGAGGGGGGGATTTCTGTTAAGACTACAAGCACTAGATCCACCCTTTCAAACCCGCCCATAGGGGGTTGGACCTAATGCGCTAACAGACCTATCACAGATCAGTGCGAGTGCGTTTGATTTCAACGGCAGAAACCTGCAGAAAACAGGGACGAAGAAAGCTGAGTAGTAGGGGTTACCATACTCTATTTCCCGGACATGTCCGGCCGTCGAGATCGACAAAAATGTCCGGGATTCAGCTTTTGCTTTCTGCGGTCGCCATCCATTGTTTACATGCTCACCTTTTGTTTCAATCTAACTGAATTCACCCCGATTGGTGAATCTGAATGTAATGTTTACATGAATGCTAAACAAGTGATCGGTTGATTTGCGTTTTAACATTGCTAAGAAAATACCCGCACCTCCGTGAGAGATAGCCCATGAGACCGGTGCATCTCACAGGCGCGCTCATTAGTAATCACAGTAATACAGGGAGCAGGACGAGGCTAGCGCCGCGGGAGAAAGACGCGAGGCCGGTGGCGTGATCGGTTGAAAGACGCGAGGCCGGTGGCGTGATCGGTTGATGTGTGTTTTACCATTGCTAAGAAAATACCTGCTCCTCCGTGCGAGATACGAGAACAGTGCCTCACAGGTGTCGGTCATCCGTAATCACGCCACCGGCCTCGCGCCGTTCTCCCGCGCCCCTCAGCCTCGTCCTGCTCGCCACAGTAAACATGATGAATGGCGACTGTAGAACGCAAAAGCCGAATCCCGGACATTTTGGGCAAACTCGTCACGGAGACTCACTCGTAGCCTAGCCTTGCCTTGATGTTTTTGTTTTCAACTGCGCAGGGCTGTCT
Source organism: Squalius cephalus (assembly GCF_949319135.1). Lineage (NCBI taxonomy): Eukaryota > Metazoa > Chordata > Actinopteri > Cypriniformes > Leuciscidae > Squalius > Squalius cephalus. Next base: position 25,852,147 of record NC_137138.1, on the reverse strand, counting down.
TACCGGTAGGCGTGGCTTGGGAGTGGCCTTGTAGGGCAGCGAAGCAAGTGCATTCTGGGAGTTGTTGTCTTTCATCCACATAAGCCAAAAATACATTTTCTGGCTTTTCTCAGTCTAGAAAGCTCCAAATTCAAAAATAATTTCACATTTCTTCTACATAAATGACCCACTTTCAATACACATTCATGTCTCCACGGGTGAAATGACCCTTTAAATGTAACCCGAGAACAACGCGCGTATCCGAGGAACAGCCAGTCACAGGATTTTTGACTGTTTGTGAGGTAGAATGTTTTCAGTTGTGTTTGAATTCGTTTATATCACATCTGTGACCCCCACTGGAGCTACCGCTGGGCTGCGGATCTGACATATCATGGTACTGTTTGAATAGACTCTGCTGCACGCCGGAGTGTTTTTGTGTGTAACACAATGTAGCGTCAGGTTTGAAAGCGAATGCGAATGGTCATTTACTGTGTCTGTCAGATGTCTGCTTCACTTCTGAGTGGCTTGTTTTACGGTGCTGGGCGGAGCAGAGGGAGTGTATTCAGTTCATTCACGCTAGCTCGCTCTGTTCGCGTCAGTGGAAAAAAGCGCTAATGCACAGTCACAAACTGTTTTGAAATATATCGGCCAAACGGAAAGATTTATCGGCCGATGCCGATATCTAAAAAATTCCAAATATCGGTCGACCCAATATTTAAAAATGTATACGATGTTTAATAGGGAGCCAGTGCAGTGTTGACAGAACCGGGCTAATATGGTCATACTTCCTGGTTCTGGTAAGAACTCGAGCTGCTGCGTTTTGAACTAGCTGTAGTTTGTTTATTAACCCTCTGGTGTTCTTCGGACCAAATGGTCCCAAAATGTTTAAATAAAAAAATGTATAAAATCATAGCTTCATCGGAATGGTCAGAAATTTGGTGACTTTGTTGGTACTTGGTATATGAACACCCAAAAAAATTGGCGACAGGATTTGAATAGTCTAAGTGGTTTTAAAAAAAATAGTCACACTCAAGGTCTTCGGGACCAAATGGTCCGCCATAGGAAATGAATGGGAAATTGGCAAAAATGTGAAAATACAGAGTTTTTTTGTGCGTGCAATCTACAAATCAGCCACGATCCAGAAAAAAAGCACACAACAGTGAAGGGGTGAATCTCTAAAACATCAAGAGTGCAAAACAGACACATCCACACACACACACACACACACACACAAACACACTTTTATACACATACACACTAATAAATTCAGATTACATAAATCTATTTTGAATTTTTAAAAATCACAGCTTCTTCGGAATGTTACGAAACTAGGTGACTTTTATGGTATTAGGTATGTGAACACACAAAAAATATTGAGGTCATGATCCAAGCATGCTAAGTGGTCATCACACTTCTGCTCTTTGGTCAAAAATGTCCCCCATAGGAAATGAATGGGAAATTGTCAAAAATATGAAAACACAAGAGTTTTTTTGTGCATACAATCTACAAATCAGCCAGGATGCAGAAAAAAAGGACTCAACAGTGAAGGGGTGAATCTCTAAAACATCAAGAGTGCAAAACAGACAGACACACACACACACACACACACACACACACACACACACACACACACACACACACACACACACACACACAAATGAAAGCTAATTTTGGGAAATGTGTGAAATAAAAGCAATTATTCATCAATGTAAGACATAAAGTGCACAGCAATGAAAGCATGAGACTCAGACTGTAACCATCAAGGTTGTAAAATAGACACACTCACACACACACACACACACACACACACACACACACACACACACACACACACACACAACACACATAGGAAAATGTGAAACTGTAACAGAGAAATGTGAAAATATGTGAAATAAAATCAATGAATCAAATAAAGGAGAGACACTGGAGTAATTTCTAAGGATTGAGTTCATTGAATTCAAAATGTTTATTGTGTAAGATTAATAAAAAAAATTTATGACTGAAAGAATTGCATTTTTATTAAGTTAGAATTAAGTTAGAATTAAACATTGGGTAACAAAATGCTTTCCATTTGTTCTCTTTCTAATGCAATGTTCAGGTTTGACTGTATTATAAAGTAAAACTGGCACTTCAAATTACCATTTAAACCAACCAAACAAACAAAAAAAAAAGACAAAAATAGTCTTTGAGAATCTGTTATTATATTTTAAAATCAACAACCTGAAAAAAAATTGGCAAATATGTGCAAAAATCACTAGAATTCGCAAGCCTTTCTACAGAAAGCTGTAAATCCATCTAGTGGTAAAAATGTGCTATTGCGTGATAAAAATGCTCAGTGTATCCATCAGATGGCACCCATCTCATTTAAAAAATTGATTTCATGAGTCCTTCATAGGCCTAGGCTTGACTCTAAAATGAAATACAGCTTTAATAAAAAAAAAAAAAAGAAATCATATATGCATAAATATTAATTATAAATCATAAAATTATCTCAAAACACCAAAAAAGAAAAGAAAAAATATTATAAAAAACAAGTAAAAAAAAAGAAATGATTTTTTTTTATAAATATTATTCCCACCCTCCCGGACCATTTGGTCCCGAAGGTCTTGAGTGTGACTCTGAAATGAAGGACACAGAGGGTTAAGCGTGCAAGGCAACCACCCAGAGGCTTCGAATCAATCCGACACCCGTCTCAACGGTGACACCTAGTGGTCACTTGCAGGTGTTGATCTGAAACAACCTTGACGAGCCATTAAAAAAATGTGTTTTTTTTTTTATTATTGTATTTTTCTAATACTGAAGCTTGTAACCTATAGGCTCCTCACTGTGCATAATGTTATTTTGGTCCTGCAAAATTAATATTAATATAAGAAATCATCCACAATGTCTCACTTTTTTAGAGATTTTTATTCAAAAATATTAATTTCTCTGCTGTGGAAGGACTTAGCCTACTTCTTTTTTTACAGATAATTTCTCCAGCCTTTGAAAAAATCCTCTCACAAGGGACACTTGTTGCTGGCATGCAAATATATTTTTTAGCTAGGACATACAAATGAGGAAAGATTACTGCTCTCTCTTTCCAGTAAGTTAGTGGATCATGAGTTCTGGGCAAATACGCATCGTTGATGTATTTTTTCACTTCCACTGTGGCATCAGCCGTAGCATTGTGTGTCTCGATTATACATTTTATAGGTCTACATTCACACAATATTATATTATATTATATTCACATTGAAGCTATTTTTAACATGATTGGCAGTTGTGATTGGGACATTAGATTGTAGGGCATAGGGCTATGGACTTTCTAAACAGTGTCCCAAAAGTTTGTAATTATATTTCAATTATAATTATATTTCAAACAATGTATCCCTTGCTTAGATGGCCCAGCAGTGTCAGTAGCAGGCCTAGGTACAGGGGTAATGATACCATCCTGTGCACCCTGCAAAATGGCAGGATGAGTGCTCCTCAAATGGCGCATCATGTATGATTGTTGCAGTAGGCTAGCTGCCGATCACAATACACACATCTCACTTTATTTGGGGTTTCTAAACGGAAATGCTCCCACACCACAGATGTACGGCAGCTCTTCTGAGGACTCGGAGCCTCCATTTTATCTATCTATCCAAATCTATCTATCTATGTATCTATCTATATGAATCTATCTATGTATCTAGATATGTATCTATAGATAGGCCTACTGTATGTATCTAGATATGTACCTAGATATAATCTATCTATCTATATATCTATCTATAATCTATATGTATTTATATTTATATATGCATCTATAATCTATCTATCTATATATTTATCTATCTATCTATTAATCAAGCTGTCTATATATATTTATATCTATGTATCTATTAATGTTTCACTATATGTATACTCTTACTGTCTCTAGCCTATCTGTCAATGTGTTGTGTAAATTTAAATGTAAGCCTAAATAGCCTATAACTCATCAAATCGCACTATGTCACTATATAATCAAAAATCCGCTAATATAATCAAAATCAAACTCCCAAACAAAAACCCACGAGGTCAATATGCGTTGATTTAACTTTTATACAGATGTGCGATTGTGTGGTCTGTTCCCGACCGTGTCAATCAAACGCTGATTCGGCGGACCACACCTGATGAAACACTTAGTGAAACACTTCGAGGCTTCGTTTGGCCATAGTCACGTGACATGGGTGTTTTGAATCACGCTTCGGATCAGTGTTTCGAAACATCTGCGCTTCGGGATCTCGCAAAGCTTCGGAACGACTGTTTCGCGTCAGCCATCCCTACCACCCAGTAGAGCACAGGTGTCAAACTCAGTTCCTGGAGGGCCACAGCCCTTCACAGTTTTGTTCCAACCCTGCTTCAACACACACACACCTGCAGTTTTCAAATAAGCCTGAAGGACTTGATCAACTGATCAGGTGTGTTTAATTAGGGTTGAAGCTAAACTCTGCAGGGCTGTGGCCCTCCAGGAACTGAGTTTGACAGCCCTGCAGTAGAGCATTACAATAATCTAGCCTTGATGTCATTAACGCATTAACTAATTGTTCCGCATTTGTCATTGAGAGCATATGACGTAATTTAGATATATTTTTAAGATAGAAAAATGCGGTTTTACAGATACTAAAAAATCTGTAGACTTGAGGTAGAATCTGTAGAGTGTACACCAAAGACTTGACAGAGCAGCCATCAAGTGTTAGACAGTATTCTAGGTTATTACGTGAGGACGTTTTTTGTCCAATAATTAGAATTTCTGTTATTTCAGATTTAAGTAGGGAATTACTAGTCATCCAATTTTTTATATCAGCTATGCATTCCGTTAATTTTGGCCTTTATGTATAAATTAAATATTGGTGCCATAGAATGGAAAACGGTATTTACCTTGGCATAGTTAAATAATAAGAGCTCTGTACATGGAACTGACGTACCGTGAGCCTCAAACACCATTGTTTCCTCCTTCATATGTAAATCTCGTGTTTGCAAAAGACCACTGAAAAAAGCTGAAAAATCCAAACATAACAGCAACTGTGACATTGCAGTCAGGATCATTAATATTTACGCCCCCAAAATTTGCATATACCAGCCCATGTTCTAGGCCAGGCAGTATTAACATGGACCTGCACAACCGAATCATCAGAAGTTGTGCAGGTATTGTGAAGAAGCAAGCAAGGACAATAGAGAAAATAGCAGATCATGGATATAAATGTTATGTTCCAGGCTGTGCAGGGGATGTGAGCACTTTTCACACCCTTCCCACAGAACAGAACTGTGAGCAGGCATGGTTGATGTTTATCTACAACAGGATACCGCAACATTTAAATTCAAAGTTGTTAGTTTGCTCTGCCCATTTCACCACTGACAGTTTTTCTAACCTGGGACAATATCAAGCAGGCTTCGCTCAGCGTTTGATACTGAAGAAGGGGGCAATTCCAACTATATCGCCATTACAACCCCTACCGCAAGCAGTAAGTAACGTTAGTGATTTTATCCACTTCTTGACTGTTTAAGCCAGGGTTCACCAATCTCGGTCCTGGAGGGCCGCTGTCCTGCAGAGTTTAGCTCCAACCAGCTCCAACACACCTGTTTGAAAATTTCTAGTATGCCTAGTGAGACCTTGATTAGCTGGTTCAGGTGTGTTTAATTGGGGTTGGAGCTAAACTCTGCAGGACAGCGGCCCTCCAGGACCGAGATTGGTGAACCCTGGTTTAACCCATTTCTGTTTAAATCGAAAGTTTCTTGGTTAGCTAACGATAATTTTCCCATTGTTGTCGAGATCGAACGTAAGATGGTAGTAACGTTAACCTTAGCTAACTAGCAAGCTCCAAGTAACGAGCATAGATAACTAAATAGTATGATGACCTATTTACACAGAGGTTAATATTATTTCCGGCCTGTGCTGTCATATAAATCAACAAAATACAACTCTAGATACATCTATGTCAATCCCTTTTGTCGGGTAGTATTATAATTTAGCCTATATTTCATCAACAACACATAACTCAGGAGCTAACTAGGTTAGTTGCTCCTAGCTAACGTGACCTTCTTCACCACTTAATTTGAAACGATTGTCATTTGACAGTGCATCTAGTCAATTTGTCAAAATATTTTTTTGTTTAAGAATTGAAGTATGATTATTTTGCACATTTGTATTTCATAGTACATCACAGCTTCTGCGTAAACCCCAGTGTCGCCCTGCCCACAACCAATTTCATTAGTTCATAATACAGCAATCTTATTGGCGTAGATGCTTGAGGCATGAGCATGCGCACCTTTATGTACGCTTTTTGGCCGTACCGTACTACAGAAATTTTAAAGGAGTCATTGGATGCAAAATTCACTTTTATATGGTGTTTGCATATAAATGTGTCTTTGCAGTGTGTGGGCACAACCACCATATACTGAAAAAAATCCATTAACTCCTTTATTTTTTGTCCTCAAAAAGCCTAAACACCCTCAATAATCAAGCCTTTTGGATTTTCTGAGCAATATGATGTCACATTGCTCATGCTCCGCCCACAACCGTTGAGGACTGTCCCGTATTAGCATATTTCTCATATTAGCATATTTCCTCCCTCAGCCATTTGTATACTTTCTGCCAAGGCAGCACTTTTCTTGTCTTGTGTCGACACACGCCCCACGGAAGAGAGGAGTGGGGTGAGCAGTTGCTCATTATCATTTAAAGAGACATGCACCGAAATGGGTCGCTGTGAACAGAGTTTTGAGGAGGTAAAAAGGGTGTTGTTTTACAGCACAATTGAGGAATTTTAACCAAAGTATGTTACAAACTTTACATGAAGACCCTAAAGAATCATACCAACTTGTGGAAAATGGGCATCCGATGACCCCTTTAAGTGATCCATAGCGATTTCAGTAACGATCAATATGCTCTTTGCACGAACGCTGTTGACGTATTTCCGGTAGAATCTCAGCCAGCGTCTTTACTTCCGTATAGCGGAAAATGCGGAAGCGATCGTGCATAGAGCCTATTGGATAATATTTTGACGAACTTAATACGAATCAAGTTAGATTAAGTTTCTGTACAAACAATCGCTTCAGGCAGAACGGCGTGTGATATACGTGCTGCTAAATCTGCAGAACGAATTCTTAATTTGTGGCCACGATAGGCTAGCCTATATAAACCTAGGTCTATATCAAGTGAAGTCAAGTCAAATTAATTCTTATAGCGCTCAATTCACATCGTTTCAAAGCAGCTTCACAAAAAGTAATATTGCATAAGATTTAATATTTATTAAATTAAATGATATCACAAAATAGGTTGCTGATATAGGCTAAATGATACACTGTTTGAAATTTAGCTGTATTGTATTTATTATTTAGTGCCACTTTTAGTGAGCAATGAGAATGACTGCATGAAATTACTGGCATTGCAAAGGAGAGATATTTACTATTGGCTGATAGTAGACGATATTTTCCGCATGTCATGCAGGGCTCCGTAATTTCACATCATTCATTTAGGCTTCTTCATTTTTCCTTTAGGATCGGTGGATGAACACAAACTCTGGATTTTACACAAATGATGATAATTCACTAAGACATTGGATAAATCCGAAAGTGTGTTTGATTTTACAATTTAAAGGGGTCATGACATGAGAAAACTAACATTAACTAACAGATGACAGCAGGAATATTAGGATGCTGTCACTTTAAGGCCGGCTGCACGGATCCAATACTAATACATATGCGACTTATGTCTTAAATGTTTATGTTCATTTAAGACATAACCAACGGTGTTTAAGCGAATATCACCAAGCGGGAGATTTTGACATGTTTTTCTTTATAACCGTTTTAGTCTAGATGGAAATAGGGGTCCACGCGCACCCCCCGGCTTTTTTTATGCCACCTGATTTTTTCAAATCTTTAAAGTGTCTATTTTCAGAATCTGCCAGGTGCCAAGCTGAAATAATGTCCCAAAGGCTTCATTTTTAACCCGTTGCTGCACCCGACCGGAACCCGAAAAATCAAAAAATTATATAGAAAGTGGCATAACATTTGAAGTAAACAACATACAGACACAAATTAACATATTTTTCATACAATTCTGACCCCAGGAATTGAATGGAATGGTTATTTTTGACATTTGAAAACATATTGACCCTATTTCTGGACAAAAATAGCAAAAAATGGCCAAAAATGTGTAGAGGATCAACTATAATTTCATTTTCTCAAGCGCATAGGGTGATTTTTTTTTTTTTCACAAACTGTTATTTCTTTATCATTCAAGTGTCTATTTTAAAATTAAATTGGGTACCAAGCTGAAATAATGTCCAAAATGCTTTATTTTTAACCCTTTGCTGCACCCGACCGGAACCCGAAAAATCAAAAAATTATATAGAAAGTGGCATAACATTTGAAGTAAACAACATACAGAGACAAATTAACATATTTTCCCAATACAATTCTGACCCCAGGAATTGAATGAAATGGTTATTTTTGACATTTGAAAACATATTGACCCTATTTCTGGACAAAAATAGCAAAAAATGGCCAAAAATGTGTAGAGGATCAACTATATTTTCGTTTTCTCAAGCGCATAGGGTGATTTTTTTTTTCACAAACTGTTATTTCTTTATCATTCAGGTGTCTATTTTAAAATTAAATTGGGTACCAAGCTGAAATAATGTCCAAAATGCTTTATTTTTAAACCTTTGCACCAAACCCGAAAAATCTAATGTGATATAAAGTGCCATAACTTTTGATGTAAACAACTCACAGAGACAAATGGACACATTTTTCCATACAATTCTGACCCGGGGAAATTGTTATTTGTTATATTTTACAACATCTTGATCATCTATGGTCAAAAACAGCAAAAAAAAAGCTAATTTGACACCATTTTTATTATACTAATAGCAGCCTGAAATGGGGTTTATTTTAACCTTTTACTGCACCTATCCTGAACCTGAAGAAATTGAAAATAGCTTTACTTTTGAAGTAAACAAAACAAAGCAAATTAACTTAAAAAGTTTGGGAATGTTGGGGCTTTGCAGTTGGCAGTTGGTGGCTGTCGGTTGGTACCTGCAGATCGCCATTTCCCACTGCTTTCTCTTTTGATAATTTATTTCTAATAATTTAAAACGAACACAGCAGAGCGTCTAGCTCGCCCATTGGCTGTGCTGCAGCAACTGCACAAACTATGGCCAAGCGCCTAAAGAGTGCGCCTAAATGGGCGTGGCCTTAGTCTAATAAAGGAAGCCAATTCTGGCCAAATAGCAGATTTTATCTCCTTCAGCGACTCTTCACGACTCTGACCTCCTCTGAAGCTTTCGCCGTCGAAACAAGCAATAACAGCTAGAGCAAGCCTTGCATACAGCAGACAGCGCCTTCAACTCACCTCGAAGCCGCTTCTCTTCTGTCGCTGCTCTCCTGAGGCCATCCGGCGAGAAAAATGCTATATCCTTTTACTGCTACTGTTGTGTTCGCTGCTGCGACACTCAGTTCTAAAAGAGTCAAATTTAGCGAACGTTGTTTCAAATGCCTCGCCCCTCGTGCACCTCATGCGGAGCATGCATACACAAGGAAGATGGGCACTCGGAGTGCGCCACGTGCCTGGGACCCACCCACACTGAAGCTGCACTCTCTGCCGCAGGCTGCTCTCACTGCAAGAGCCTGCCCATCTCAACACTGCGGACGCGGCTAGCTCTCTTTCGAGACGGCGACACTGTCGCTTTCTCACTTTCTCACTCACTTTCTACTTCGCCGGTCCTGTTCACTCAGGCAGACCAATGCCTCCCTTCAAGTGACAGGTCTTGTCTCCTTCGGCAGATCGCACGAAAAACACGACGACAGCCTCTCCATTGCTGCGTTTGAGGAAGAGTGGACAGGCCTAGCTGACCCCGCCTTCTCACAGTCTGGTGCTAGCGCTGCTGCTACCGGAACTAGGCTAATTCGGACACTGAGATTCTGCGTATCCTCACTGCGGCCGTTTTAGACCTCGGTCTCGAATGGGCCTCGTCCTGAGGAGCCACTTAGAAGCAGGCTGGATGGATGGTTTCTGCCTGGGCGCCTTTTTTCCCTGAGGTCCACGACGAACTCACGAAATCATGGCGTGCGCCGTACTCAGCACACACGAGCGCTTTTACTTCCGCCACGCTCTCCTCTGTTGACGGCGCAGCAGAAAAAGGTTATGAGAAGCTGCCTCTGCTCGAAGAAGCAGTTGCCGCCCATCTATGCCCGCCCACTGCTGTTGGCTGGAGATCCAGAGCGGTTCACAAGACATCCCTGGAGTGTCAAAATGGGTTTTGTACATTATAAAGAGAGGTTACTCGCTCCAATTCCCTCGCAGACCCCCATGGTTTCAGGCGGTCATCGAGACCTCGGTGAGAAGCGGCGTGGCTCACGTGCTTCTCACCTAAGTGCAAAATCTGCTAGAAAAAAGGGCGATAGAATTAGTCCTCCCGCGTTGAGCCGGTCAGGCTTTTACAGCCGTTACTTCCTTGTACCAAAAAAGGACGGTGGCACTCGCCCCATTCTAGATCTGAGACATCTGAACAAAGCTCTCATGAGATGGCCGTTCAGAATGATAACTACCAAACAAATCCTCGCGCAGGTTCGCCCAGGGGATTGTTTTTTTTTACGGTGGATCTGAAAGACGCTTACTTTCACATTAAGATAACGCCCCATCACAGGCCATTCTTGAGATTCGCCTTCGAGGGGTAGGCTTATCAATACACGGTCATACCGTTCGGTCTGTCTCTAGCAGCCGGTACTTTGACAAAGTGCATGGACGCAGCACTTTCTCCCCTGAGGCAACGGAGTGCGCGTGGTGAACTATCTCCACGATTGGCTCATTATGTGTCAGTCGAAGACCGAATTATTGACAGACAGATCTATGCTCCTCAGCTATTTGGAATGCCTGGGGCTCAGGGTCAATTTTTCCAAGAGCAAACTGTTACCCAGCCAGAACGTAATCTTTATGGGCACAGTTATCGACTCTACAATGATGAGAGAGAGCGACTCACACCAGAGTGCGCTCTCTCTATAAGGGGTCCTTCAGGGTAGGTGCGTGCATGCCCCTCAGGAAGTTTCAGAGGCTTCTCGGTCTCATGGCCACTGCATTGTCAGTACTCCAGCTAGGGTCCAATCTTATTAGTCTACCTATTACTGTCCATTAGCACAATTGTCCTGGGACTTATGTTCGGAGCGACCCTTATACTCCAGCCCCTTATTCATGAAACCCGACTCACGTCTGGTTACTGTCACTATGTTGGGGTTTGTTATGGCTTGTTTCTGTGAACCTCGGGGTGCTTCCCTAGGATCCAGTTGTATGCAGCCACTTGCTAATAGTGCGGCATTTTACATTGCGTCCCTACTGCGTATTAGCTACGTAATACGAAGTGACCGTTCTCGAAAGGGAACGTACTCGGTTACTAACGTAACCTCGGTTCCCTGAGAGTACATCACGTCAGAGGCGCTTGGCCATAGGTTGTGCAGTTGCTGCAGCACAGCCAATGGGCGAGCTAGACGCTCTGATGTGTTCGCTGTGCAGCTGCACTGCGTTTTAAATTATTAGCTTTAATATTCTCGAGGAAAGGAGTTTGCCACTGCGTATTAGCTATGCAATATGAAGTGACCGTTCTCGAAAGAGAACCTTGATTTTCCAATGTCTTCATGTACAAGTTGGGTCTTAGCTGGACAACCTCTTTGCATTCAATCACATTCCTAAGAATGTAATCCTTTACCACACAATACGACTTATGTGCTGCTATCTTCTAGGCCTGCAGGCTGTCAATGTTGTCTGCTGCCTTTTCTGCCCTCTCCCTTCCATGCTCATGGGTTTGGAACTCTGTGTTGAAGTTGTTTCTGCATGATAGATGATACTTAGCTTCCATTGCAAAAAGGTCCTTGTCCTACACCTTGCGATAAAGAGCCTATTTCTTTAATTCCTGTGCCCTAGGTTCAATAACTTTCCAGGCTGGTTCCTTGTGTTTCCAACTCTGAAACTTTGTAAGCTCTTCAGTCTTGCCCTTGAACTTGGATTTTGCTTTGTCACAGAAAATGCAATGATTGGGAAACAAGAAGGAACACCTTCTTGGAGCTCCTTCAGATACCCTGGTAATCCAGAGTTCTCACGAGAGCACAAGTTGAATTTGCTCAGCGAGATACTCTGGTGTTGAGTAATGATGCTCATTAAATATGCCCCTCGATCGGAGCTGCACCAATCACATCGGGTTATCTGATATAGGCGGGCCAGAGGCGAGCTAAACAGATGACGACAGCGCTGTGACGTCGAAGTCATTAGTAAACATTGCAAGATGGCTATGGATGAATACCAGTTGTTTGAAACAGCTTTGGCCGCTACAATGAACGAGTTAGACTTGGCTTTTTATCTAAAAGAGGAACAGAAGACGGCGCTTGAATCGTTCCTTTGCAAGAAGGACGTTTTTGCTGTTTTGCCGACCGGATACGGTAAGAGTATAATCTACCAGTTAGCTCCGCTGGTAGCTGGGGTTTATTGTTGTGATTGGTCGTAGTGTTATCCAATTGCGTGCAGTGAGATTTTCAAATGCACGCTTGGTGCCGCCCCTCGAGCTGGGCGATTTGCATTAGTCGACACCAGACCATTAATCTTTTAGATTTAGGTCTGGATTTCCAGGCTATCCTTCAGATTGAATTGACAGAGATTTGACATGGCGCAAAGAGTCCTTTTTCAATGATGATTCTTCAGATGTAGAAGCCTTTGGCACTTGTAAAACAATCTATTTTCCCTGTAAAGCTTTTATAGCAGTATTGGTGATAGCCAATTGTATTCAAAGGTAAGTCCTCTAATGTTAATGGAATCTGTTCACAAATATCCATCATGCGGTATGGTGAACTGGCTCCTTAACAGTCTCATATCTCGGATACTGTGTAGATATGACAGCTTCTCGCTTTCCGAAAGCCTGTGATTATAGTAAAAACTGTTGAAAAATGACTTAGTTATGACTACAAAGGTATATCTTAATTATAGTTTCAAATACGTACTGAAATTGTTCCAAAAGAGAAAGCAGTGGGAGATGGCGATCTGCAGGTACCAACCGACAGCCGCCAACTGCAAAGCCCCAACATTCCCAAACTTTTTATGTTAATTTGCTTTGTTTTGTTTACTTCAAAAGTAAAGCTATTTTTAATTTCTTCAGGTTCAGGATAGGTGCAGTAAAAGGTTAAAATAAACCCCATTTCAGGCTGCTATTAGTATAATAAAAATGGTGTCAAATTAGCTTTTTCTTTGCTGTTTTTGACCATAGATGGTCAAGATGTTGTAAAATATAACAAATTACAATTTCCCCGGGTCAGAATTGTATGGAAAAATGTGTCCATTTGTCTCTGTGAGTTGTTTACATCAAAAGTTATGGCACTTTATATCACATTAGATTTTTCGGGTTTGGTGCAAAGGTTTAAAAATAAAGCATTTTGGACATTATTTCAGCTTGGTACCCAATTTAATTTTAAAATAGACACCTGAATGATAAAGAAATAACAGTTTGTGAAAAAAAAAAAATCACCCTATGCGCTTGAGAAAATGAAAATATAGTTGATCCTCTACACATTTTTTGCTATTTTTGTCCAGAAATAGGGTCAATATGTTTTCAAATGTCAAAAATAACCATTCCATTCAATTCCTGGGGTCAGAATTGTATGAAAAAATATGTTAATTTGTGTCTGTATGTTGTTTACTTCAAATGTTATGCCACTTTCTATATAATTTTTTGATTTTTCGGGTTCCGGTCGGGTGCAGCAAAGGGTTAAAAATAAAGCATTTTTGGACATTATTTCAGCTTGGTACCCAATTAAATTTTAAAATAGACACTTGAATGATAAAGAAATAACAGTTTGTGAAAAAAAAAATCACCCTATGCGCTTGAGAAAATGAAAATATAGTTGATCCTCTACACATTTTTTGCTATTTTTGTCCAGAAATAGGGTCAATATGTTTTCAAATGTCAAAAATAACCATTCCATTCAATTCCTGGGGTCAGAATTGTATGAAAAAATATGTTAATTTGTGTCTGTATGTTGTTTACTTCAAATGTTATGCCACTTTCTATATAATTTTTTGATTTTTCGGGTTCCGGTCGGGTGCAGCAAAGGGTTAAAAATAAAGCATTTTTGGACATTATTTCAGCTTGGTACCCAATTAAATTTTAAAATAGACACTTGAATGATAAAGAAATAACAGTTTGTGAAAAAAAAAATCACCCTATGCGCTTGAGAAAATGAAAATATAGTTGATCCTCTACACATTTTTTGCTATTTTTGTCCAGAAATAGGGTCAATATGTTTTCAAATGTCAAAAATAACCATTCCATTCAATTCCTGGGGTCAGAATTGTATGAAAAAATATGTTAATTTGTGTCTGTATGTTGTTTACTTCAAATGTTATGCCACTTTCTATATAATTTTTTGATTTTTCGGGTTCCGGTCGGGTGCAGCAAAGGGTTAAAAATGAAGCCTTTGGGACATTATTTCAGCTTGGCACCTGGCAGATTCTGAAAATAGACACTTTAAAGATTTGAAAAAATCAGGTGGCATAAAAAAAGCCGTGGGGTGCGCGTGGACCCCTATTTCCATCTAGACTATTTAGCTAGTGTGTGGAGCTATGAAAATACATACGTCGACAGGCAGGTAGGACATTGTATCGTTGCATTCGGACCGAATGGAATGATTCGACAAACATTTTATGGTCCTACGCCTTCCACAGACAATATATATATATATATATATATTAGGGCTGTCAAACGATTAATCGCATCCAAAATTTTATTTATTTATTTTACCTTTATTTTACCAGGAAGTCTCATTGAGATCAAAAATCTCTTTTACAAGAGAGACCTGGCCAAGATAGCAGCCATACATAAACAACATATACAAGTGCTACATACAAGGTAGCAGCCATACATAAACACAACATAATAATTTTTTTTTTTTTTTAAATACAAGGACCTCTCAAGAAAAACAACTACATGTCTCCTTGACCACATTTTTTATGATGGTCTTAAATGTATTAATTGATATACACGTTTCTAGTTTAAGATCTTTCTGCAAATTATTCCATGCCCATGGTGCATAGTATGAAAATGCAGTTTTCTCCAAATCTGTCCAAACCCTGGGAACATTAAAAAGCAACCACTTGGAAGAGCGTAGCTGATAACTTGCAGAGTTCAGACAGAGGAGAGTACAGAGGTAAGCTGGAAGTTTACCTAGCATGGCTTTATATATAAAAATATACCAATGCTGTTTTCTGCGGGTGGTCAGTGCTGTCCAACCCACCAGATCATAAAGAATGCAATGGTGAGTAAGGGACTTTGCATTTGTTATAAATAAAAGTTTGTTTTTACATAATATATGTGTGTGTACGGTGTATAATTATTTTCTATATATAAATACACACACATGCATGTATATATTTAAGAAATATTTATACTGTGTATATATATTTATATTATATATAATTTATATTATATATAAATATTTTATATATAAATAACACATTTTTCTTAAATATATATGCATGTGTGTGTATTTATATATATAGAAAATAATTATACTCCATACACACACATATATTATGTAAACACAAACTTTTATTTTGGATGCGATTAATCGCGATTAATCGTTTGACAGCCCTAATATATATATATATATATATATATATATATATATATATATATATATATATATATATATATATATATATATATATATATATATATATATGTGTGTGTGTGTGTGTGTGTATACATGGGTAAATACATTTAGACTCAACATGTGAAGAAACTTTCAACCAGGATAACAAAAAAAGTTAGAGCAAATCACCTACCCTGCCTTTAACACTGAGAATTAAAATAATTGTAATATGACGGTTGGGTGCAGATGATTTATTTTTAACCGCAGTCAGATGACGTTAGAGCTCATCCAAGCATCTCTATGAAGTGGGTTTTCATGAAGAAGAAAAAACCTAAATAAAATCAGACCTGCAAACAAACACTGGATGACAAAAAAAAAAAAAAAAAAAAAAAAAAAAAAAACACACTCCCAATAAATGTACAGTGATTCTAGCAGAGCATTTATTGTGTTATGGTATAAGCCTATTGTACATCACTTACTTTATCTTCTATTGCATTTCATGTTGATTCGATAGGAAACAAAATTGCATTATTGCCATTGTTCCATTT
Organism: Squalius cephalus; assembly: GCF_949319135.1. Taxonomy (NCBI): domain Eukaryota; kingdom Metazoa; phylum Chordata; class Actinopteri; order Cypriniformes; family Leuciscidae; genus Squalius; species Squalius cephalus. The sequence goes on along the minus strand of NC_137138.1, from coordinate 25,835,996 downwards.
GAAATGTTTTTAAATGAAGCTTAAGTATTTGACATATGACATATTAACATTGAACTTGTATGCACTGCAGTCAGAGCCATATAGACTAATGTGTTGTTTTTAGATAAATCGTTCAGATGGGTTTGAACTGCATTATGCATTTAGACAGACTTGCTTATTTATATTCATATTAATTTTAAATTGTAAAGAAATAAATATCCGTCTTTGTTTACTCTCAGCCAACAAGATTTCATGTAGCATTTTCATTGGCCAGTCGTGGAAGTCTATTCGGATTGGTGCAGGAGCTTTCTACTGTGCAAAAGCACGGAGAGATTCGCGCTCGCCCATTACATGGACCTGTCATTAAAATAACGCCTTGCCCCCCCGCCCCCGGTCTGATTTGTGAACCGCTCACAATTCGATACAGGCTTCGCTAAGAAGCTGATATTAAAGGATGGGGCAGTGCCGACAATATTTGACCCTACACCAACCCTGCAACTTGCGAGTAATTTATTTAAAAACTCTTTGAACTGTCACTTTTAGATTTGTCCCTTACCGCTTCATGTTTCCTGTTGTAAGGAGACTTCCGGTTATCACAGGAAGTGTAGGTTGAAAGGATTATGGGAAACGTAGTTGATAACCAATAAACTAGACTCCTCAATCCTCTGCAAATAAATTTTGTGAGAATAAAATATAAAATAAACAAATACATTTCCTAAAAATAAATACTATTTAATAAATAGTAAATAAACAATATTTTCATTTAAAGCCAAAAGTTTTCTTATCTGAAACATATTTAGACATTATTAGGTTAATAACTAATGATCTTTGCAATGGAAGTGAATCAATCAAAACTAACATTAGCTGGACAATAACTTTATTCTAGAGCTGCTGTAAAGCCAAAACAATCTCTGATACTTTAATTTGTAAGTAAAGCTGCTTTGAAACAATATTGTTAAAAGCGCTGTATAAATGAAGGTGACTTGACTTGAAAATGGTGGTTGCTAACAAGTGGCTAAATGTGAATACAGAGGCTACCAGAAAAGGTCAACTCAGTCAGCTTTTACAGCCTCTTGTGCTTATAATTGTGCTCTTACAAACTATTCTTACTCAAACGGTTTAGACAAATGTTTTTTAGGTAAAAACAAAGAGTTGTTGGAAGCTTAGTGGTGGTGAGGTTGAAACAGTGGGACTGTGGTGTAGTTCGTTTATAGCCTAGCTTTTTACTTCAGGTGACCGCGTCTAGGCCTCAAAATTCACAAGTTATGTTCATCTGTGAAAATTATCTTGATGGACAAAATGTGCAAGTTTGATATCATAAACTTTTGTTGGTCACAGAGCTTTTTTTTTTTTTTTTTTGGCGATAATTTAAAAGCCTATGGAAAAATCCTATTGGGATTTTGTTGAGGAAACCAGTGTGATGCTAACTGCCAATTGGCCAACAAAGTGATGTCAGTCCTGTACCGCTCTATAGAATTTGATTATTTTATATACAGCTAATTATATTTAAAGTCCTAATCCTACCACTATTCTGCATTTTAGAAAGAAAAGGGGAAAAAACACTGATTCATTTTAATTGAGGACAAAATTGTCCCTAAAGTAAGCTAAATCAGATCAAATTTAAATTAAAATTCATTCAGTGGCCCTAAATGTCTGATTTTTCTTACTTTAGGGGCAATTTTGTCTCCAAACCTCCACACAGCAATGAATGCACATGAGGCATCATCTTTAGCAAAAAGACCACAAGTAGCTCCAAACATCCGGTGCAACTCGACGTCAATAGGTGAGGTGACACGGGTTGTGTGATGATGATGATGATTCTGAAGTCCTATTATCGCAGTGGCGCGTTGAGCGCCGCTGCTGGTTCTGGCTACACACACACACACACACAGCGGCTGTGATTGACACAACGAAGGGGTGGGGACGCAGGGTGGGGTCAGCAGCAGGGAGAGGCGGAGGAGAGACTCGCAGCTCGAGCCCAACCCTGAAACACGGCAACAAACACACACTGAAAGACGACCGGGGCGACGGAAAGAGGGTTTATTTCTCGACGCCGGGGATATGATTTATGTGATCCACCGAGGCAAAGAGAGCACCCTTCTCCTCAAATACTGAGGTGGAAAAACTGACATCGACTGTAATTCAAATATCACCCCGCCCGATCCGATCGACCCCCCCTCCACTCCACCCCTCCGCCGCCGCTTAGATACCGAGATGCACACGGAGACTCGGAACAAAAAAGTAAGTCCGTTTATCGTTCGCTATAGACTCATTTGCAACGTAGCCGATAGCTTTAGACGGCAGTCGCTGTCCTATTTCCATTCTGCGGGAGTTCCTCATCTATGAGCAGTTACCCGGTTTCGGTTTGCTCGCCGTTAACCGTAACGAGCCTTTAATAGCTGAGCTGCTGGGTGATTACTTCACTCCTGTGCATGCGCCTGAGCCAGCCCGTTATCCGAAAGCCTCCTAACGATAATGCTGGTGCATTTGAAATACTTGTGCAACTTGTGAGAAAGTCAGGGTGTCACATCCGTCAGGGTCGTCTTATCTGCAGTGCTGTTTTAAAGCTGTGAACGCAGGAAGGAAGCGCGCCGAGTGCCGCTTGCTGGAGAGACACCATCTTAGCTGATTTCTTAAAGGGACAGCAGCCTTGAATTTGCATGAGATGAAGAAAGTGTTGTTGCTGCTGGCTAATTCTATGTTTTATCGTCTTTTGTCATCCGCTCTCTGTTATTAAAGGGCTAAATATTAATGTGTTGCCGGCAATGCATTGCCTAATAAGAGACTGTAGCTTGTACTCAACTAGGACTGTCTGTAGGCTACTGAAAACTGTCATGAACATCCCATGACAAGGAAGGGGTCACATTTGTTGTGTGCATTTGTAACTGTCTGTTTATTTGTTATTGTTGCACGAAAGTATGTTCTGGAACTTTTGAAGGGTAATATTGATATCTAGAGCTGCTATAATGCCTGTCACTATCACAAAATAACAGCCTAACAGGATGTTTAGCACCCCAGCACACAGCAAAGAGGTTATTTTGGAAAATGGTTTACCAAATAAACATTTATATGTGATGGCCCGGACAACAGTCGTTATTTAATAATTTTTGTTAGTTTATTAATTATTTTAACGGTCAGTATTTTAGAGAGCTGTGAAATTATATATATTAGACTTATTGCAAGATATTTGGACACTTTTAAATGCTATTTATATATATATATATATATATATATATATATATATATATATATATATATATATATATATATATATATATGCATCTAAAAGTGTCCAAATATCTTGCAATAATTAGCCTGACCAATATATGCATCCATCACAAAGATGCATTGTTAAGATAATTAATGGTAATAGTGGTTTCCCAAATTAATGGTCAGTTATATAGCAATGCCTTGGACAACAGTCATTATTCCAAATGATTTGACTGCAAATTGCAGTGATTGGCCAATCAGAATCAAGTAGAGAGTCTCATTTATTAAAAGAAAAAACAAAAACCATCTAGCTTATTGGATGTGATCATCTCAATTTGCCTAAATGTCTTGCCGATATATTGATCCATCTCTACAAAGACACATTGTTAAGGTATCGCACATTTGAATCTACTCTGTAGAGCAACCCGTAAGTTTAAAAGACATTAATGTAATTGTTCACCACTTTTTGCCTTTAATATCTTCTGTTGATGTGTTCTGCACTTGAGCTCATTTCTTTGGAGCAGCGTCTCCTGCAGGAGCAGTTACTGAAGGAGTCAGGGAGGTGAGTGGACTGAGGCGTTATCATTGGAGGAACAGAGAGTGCTCTGGGCGTGCCAGACAGCTGGTAATCATTAACATCTGTGGACAAACTTTGGTCAAAGTGGTTTAACACTCATCTAACCCTCTGTAGGTCTCAGCCTTTGGGTTTTGTCTGGGTGACATCGTTTCAGGAGGGTGTTCTAGGTTGAGGCATCCATTGGCAGCCTAATCAAGCCAGTGTATCTGTTTTTAGGAGTTGAGACAGTTAGGGACTGTCTCGGTCCAAGAGCACAGTTATTTTTAGGAGAAGGGTGCAGTCGGCCCTGGGTGTGACTGAGGTTGTGTTTTTGCAGGGCGGCTATGGTGCACGCCTAGCAGTTCCTCTCACTCCCTGTCTTAAATCGCCTCTCGTGTTTTTGACTGCAATTCGGTCACACCCTTAACCTGGCCTAAAGCTTAGCTCTAAAAGTGCAACACCAATTAGTCAGTGTTCAGTTTTGTATAAACTTGATTCGGTATTTCAGGTAAGTCAACAATATGGTGTAGTGCCTCAACATCACATGCTTTGTTGATCATTGCCTCCTCTTAAAAAGCCCATTGTCCGCTCTATTGTCAAGAATGTTACCCATATGAAGTTGAAGCTTCTGACACCTTCAGTTTAGGCCTTATTCTGAGTACAGTACAGTGTGTGTGAATACAGATACAGGTGGGATAAGTCCAGCATGTATTTTATGATCCACTAATACAAGGTCATAAAAGACTCTCACACTCATTCAGGTGTAAAATCCCTTTATATTCTTACACCCTGCAGACTAGGGTCAACATTACACCTGCAGATCTGAAGTTCTTCCTGTTGTTCACACTGGTTTGCTGTTGTGGATACATGGACGAGTAGTTAATCATTGATATAATATAAATAGACTTTTTGCAGTTTTAATTAGTCATAAGTGAAAAACTTTTTATTGTAAAGCTTGTATTTCAGTAAATATTCAACATTTCAAGAAAGGTTGAACATAAACATTAAAGTCCCCCTAGTCATTAATTCTATCCCTTAAAACTCATATTTGATCACCAAAATGACATTTCAAGGTTTTTTTCCTGTGAAAAAAAAATTCTTCATGCCTTAAAATAGCTTGAATGTAACTACACCCTTGTTTCATTTATTATATGTGAATCCACAAATATGCAAATTAGCCCCGCCTCCACTTACTCACCCAGATCAGAGATCCACTCGCTCAACTTTTACTCAAGTTACTGTAGTAAACTCTGCTCAAAGGTATCGCTCTATACAACGTCGGACACATAACGGTAATATAATTAGTCCTAGCCTTTTGCTTTGACTATGTTATCAAATGGCTAATAATGTGTTGCTAATGTTACACAAACCATGTTCCCGTTCGCCGTCTCAGAGTTTCAGTCTGCCTTCTAAAAATCAGCATCCTTAGAAACACTTTGAACATCATAGAATGTCAGTGGAGAAAGGCATATAGTTCATCATAACATCATAATATACATCATATACATAATAATATACATCATATACATAATTCACCTGCTATATTGTTAAATGTACATGATTTTTCATATCAGCAGAAAGATATACCGGTATGGCTTCTTTTGAGATTCCCGTGCTTCACAGAAAAGTAATGATGATATGCAAAACCCGCCGGCACGTTGACATGATTGGTTACAAGGTAGTTTGTGATGTAAGAAACACCAGCGATTTCAAACCGTGTTTTTGAGACTGTCTTTGGTTCACTGCAGTTTTAAGGATAAAATACTCAGCAATGGTGTTGACTTATGAATTTGCACATGGTTTGTCTGAAAGCATATTAAATACAACAGACATATAAACAACAATAAAAACTTGATTTTCACCACAGGGGGTCTTTAAAGGGGTGGTTCAGGATTTTGGACATCGGACCTCATTTCCAAATTAGCCTGGGTGTTATTTATCAGTGGAGACAGTTTTCAAAAATTTTCACCCAGTCCTCCCAGTTGCATAGTTCGCCGGTGCTAGGCTAGCGCGAGTCAACGGTAACTGCTAGCCTGCCATTAAAACAGTTTAACCACTCCACAGTACACCAAAAGCAAATAAATTATAATGCCAGACTAATTAGTTTTAACCCAAAAGGTGGCACAACTGGCCCAGACCACTGGCACAGTCGGAAAAGAAACAGAGAATACAGATTACTGGAGACGGCAACCGGCAATAGAAGTTGAAGAGCACTTGTGTTGTGTGAGAGGGTTAAAAGACACTGGCAGCTCTAGTTTAAACGAGTACAAAGACATTTTTCATCACTCAGAACTTTTGGAGAAAAAGACATTAACATTATTTCTAACATTATTCTCTCAACAGACATTTACATCGATAGTCTGGCGTTATAATTTATTTGTTTTTGGTGTACTGTGGAGTGGGTAAAACTGTTTTAATGGCAGGCTAGAAGTTACCGTTGACTCGCGCTAGCCTAGCACCGGCGAACTATGCAACTGGGAGGACTGGGTGAACATTTTTGAAAACTGTCTCCACTGATAAATAACACCCAGGCTAACTTGGAAATGAGGTCCGATGTCCAAAATCCTGAACCACCCCTTTAAGTTGAATGAATGTAGTACCATTTAAGCCCAAAGTACTCAGTTTAATGCACAGCCTTTCAAAGTATACTTTTTTGTATGCTATTTGATTGGACGTCAACACATGCACACTTAGAAAGTTTCATCCTTGTCCAGTGTCTTTTTCTCCAAAAGTTCTGAGTGATGAAAAATGTCTTTGTACTCATTTAAACTAGAGCTGCCAGTGTCTTTTAACCCTCTCACACAACACAAGTGCTCTTCAACTTCTACTGCCGGTTGCCGTCTCCAGTAATCCGTATTCTCTGTTTCTTTTCCGACTGTGCCAGTGGTCTGGGCCAGTTTTGCCACCTTTTTGGTTAAAACTAATTAGTGCATTAAAAATTCAAGGTTCATGTGCTGATGACTAAATGTGTTTCTCGCACACTGTACATATACCATAGCGTGCGTGTAAAAACCAAAGTATGCTTTGGGCTTTAATTAATAAGCTTCGAACAGATACATTAACATTTATGTAGAGGTCGACCGATTGAGCGGTTTTGCCGATTAATTGTCACGATAAATCTGTTTTTTGGCAAAAATCTATAGCGATAGTTTTTCCATGTTGCGTCCGTTACTGGAGCGGTTGAGAAGTGTCCGCTGTCGTCATACAGTACGAGAGCGACCTCTAAAGGCAAATCACTGATGCCTTATGGAGTTTGTTTTGACACATGAGATTTCGCTGCACAGAGTGGTACACTCAGATGTAGATTTAAAACAGTCAATGAAACGGTATACAGTACACTACAGTATATGTTGTCATACCATTATGAAGCAATTCATTTGTTGACTAGATGTAGCAAAAGTAGAGAAAGAACAGCAGTATGTTTGTCATCGAGACGAAGAGGACACTAACATTAGTAGTTACTTCAAGCGGTTAAAGCGGTGTGACAAAAACACATGGAAGTCTAACCCAAATGTTTAATGTCACGATTGTTACCATCTATTTGCATTAGTGTATGTCCAGCTGTAGACTGGGTAAACCCAGCCTGATCTGCCAGGCGATTTGATTTCGCCCTGCAGCTCAGGCTGGAATTGAAACCTGTGCATTTATTTATCCTGCTTTGGTTACAAATTTGCGGGAACCAGTCACAAACTGGCTTATCCACCTGGCGCGCTATTGGCGGGTTTAACCCAATGACGATAGAGAAGCGCACACTCTGATTTATCTGTCTCTCGCACGACCATCAATCCAATTCCGTTTAACCTCTCGACGATGCTCAATGGCTTATTTAGTTTAGCAAACAAATTACTCGAGTGGGTGTAAATACCACTCACTTTCATGTTTTGTTTTTTGTTTTTTTGCACAACCTGCAAAAATTGCTCGATGCCATTGCTGCTTCTGCAAACCGCTGATCAATGCTACAAACCAACACATTTGTCGACACGTTTCCTGCCTGGAGTTACGCTGATTGGTTGAAGGATTATCCAATTGCATACAGAGTCATTTGAACTATGCCTGTTGATCACACCTCTTGTGCAGTAGAAAATACAGAGCTGACTCCCCAGACTAATGTTCAGTCTTAAAAGATTGAGCATGGTCTGGTGATAGCCAGACTAGTCCAGCTGGTGACTTTTATGCATTTGTTAGCCAGCGAAGTTGTATATTTAATTATATCTAATATAGTTAAGCTATTAATGTGTGAAAGTAAATTGACAGAAACATAAACAAATCAGAAATATGTACGATTTCAGTTCTTTAAAATTGTAACACATTGTTTTTAATGTACACACACCGACGACGGCCAGCTATGACTCAGTAGGTGGTTCAAAATCCTGCCGCGCCAGTCATATAGTTTTCCATATTCAAAATATGACCAGAAACATGAATTAATAAATCAGGCCTATATAAGGATGAACTGGTACAGATACTAGTATTACAGATAGTTGTATTAGTACATCTGTTAAAGTCCCCGTGAACCGGAAGTTGCAAACGACTTTTCTCCAGTGTTGTGACGTATTTCCCAGTGAAAAGGAATATTGAACAGAGGGCAGGGTTTTACTCTAGCGCTCCTCCTCTCCATCTCTGCTCACAACAGACTAACGGTTTGAGGGGAGTGGTTAAGCGTTTCCCAACCCAAGCCGTCAAACCTACATCATCAGAGAGGGAACGCCATTACAGACCGGAAGTAACTTTTCAGACTTTGATTAAAGATTACGATGGCAAACTATTTTTTTCTGTGTATTAACTTGCACGGATTAATTTTTCACCACAAGACTAGTAATATGCGCTAACAAAGTAAATAGGGTCAATTATGATTTCAGTTGGACTTTAACTAAACGAATTAAGTCATCTAATATAATACTTATTCTTTTGGTCTCTCAACCCAATATTTGTAAAAATTACAAATGCAATGAAAATACAAGTTTCTATATTGCAAAGTACCAAAAATTAAAGTACTGGTACTCGTTCTGGAAAAAGTAATCCCTAAAAGTAAATAAGATACATTTTAATTTTATTTCTTTTTTAAATAAAAACAAGATCAAGTTCAGCTAAAGCCTTGAGATTGTGCTGGACTTCTTTTTTAGAGGTTGTGTAGGCTATATTGCTGGTGGCGGAAGAAACGAACGTTTTTCGGTTGAGGATTCGGTTGTCCGAGAGAGCAGAGGAAGTGAGACACCAGCATACTGACTGGAAGGAAAAATAAGACTTGTAAGAAAGAGGTTAAAGGGAACTTGCAGCATTATGCAGTTTAGCTCCCAGACCTAAAAGAAGTAAACCAAGTTCGAGGTGAGGTTTTGGATGAGTGGGGGCTCTGGGGTGTGTTTGTGTGTATGGTACGGGAATGTAAGGATATTGTCCATGTCTCCCCAGATTAGAGCCGATGTGACAGAATGACCCCCTACCATTGCAGCACAATCATTAACCAGGGAAAGAATCCCGTCCCCATAGCAACCCCTGCAGTTCTGCCAAACTGTCTGCAGTGAAAAAGAGGGAGCGGGGGTGGGGTGCTCAGGGTGGGGAGGGTGTGTCTCAATATATGTATGTGTGTGTGTGTGACTATTGATGCAAGCCATTGCTCAGAATGTGAAAATTAGGTGATTTTGAAAAACTAGCTGCGAACCTTTGTTTGTGTAACCCCCTCTAAACAAATGCAAATGCTGGACATTTGCATTAGCCTTTTACTGTAGCATAATTATAAGGAGCGAGGTGAAAATGTGTCTTTCCCGACCACGTTCTTCCAGGGAAGTGAAGGCTATCTGCTCAGGTATGTGCTTTGGGAATTGCGGCTTGCCCCTATACCTTTAAAGTTGACATCACCATCTCCTTTCTTGCTTTGTTTTTCTATCTCGGTGCAGCTCTGCAGCAGAGATGAGCTGCCTTACTAGCTGCCTGAAAGATAGAAACTTCTTCCTTCCTGTCTTCGGTGCCTGTCTGCTTCACAGACATTTAATGGCTTGAGACGATGTGAAACATTGAGGTATACACACTGACACACTGGCTCATCATGTGAAGAAACTTTATTTCTGCTGGTATGCAGGACAGACCTTTCTTTTTTGAGGAAATGAACTGGAGGTAGAGAAATGAGCAGGTTTGGACTATTGTGCGTGTGTGTGTTTTTGGGTGGGGAGGGCTATGGAGAAGTAGCAGCAGAGTTTGCGTCAGAAGGGTGTGGTGAGATAAGGGCAAGTTCACTGCTATGGTGACTCTGCCAACCATGAAGAGAAAGTCCTACTTGTGCGCTTGTTTGAATTTACTTGCAGCTAATATATACACCCAGCCATCACTGGTATTCTTAAAGAAACAGTAGACCCCAAAATTACAATTTTGTCATTATTTACTCTTCATCATGTTGTTCCGAATCCAAACCCTTATGATGTTAGTTTTTCAGAAGAACTCAAAGAAGAATTCTGAAAAACGTTCAGTTTAACCACTCTGTCAAGCTCCAAATAGGACCAAAAAGATCTTATGGTCCTGTTTACACCTGGTATTAAGATGCGTTTTGGCTGATCGGATCCCAAGTGGATGATGCTAAATACAGGTGTAAATGGGGTGTAATATTTGTCCACTTTCAGGGGTATTCAAAAATGCATTAGACTTGATTGCTTTCATAGTGTAAACGCTAAAGCACTGTTAAAAAATATCCTGTTTAATTTACGGTAAAAATGCTTATAATTATTTATTATTACCAAAATCTGCCTTTGCTAGCTTGACGGGATTTAAACTATGTTGGCTGGAGACACTAGTTTGGTTTGAAGATGGAAAACGAACCAAGCGCAATGTTCTCTCACCATTCCTGATTTCTAACACGCACTCACAGCGCTCTGCAAGATTTTGCAGCTATCAGAGCTAGGGTTGGGAATCAAAAATCTATTCCAATTCTGGAATCGGATACTTAAGGTCAGGAATCGGATACTTGTTATAAAATAAAAATTTCGATTCTGTTTGTCGATTCCTGTGTGCGCATTTTAATGTGGTTTTAAACCATTCAAGCACAAGACACAGTTTTCTGTGCTGGGAACATCCTGAGCATGCGCACAGAAAGCCGCCTCTTGTATAGTGCACAAATACTAAATTGATTCCTCTTTTATGTCTCCTTGCACTTGAATGGACAAATACACACAAAATTATGTCAAAATATCCTCGTAAACGGTCGGTTAGGTCTTAAGTGATTTTTAACAGTTGAGAAAGAAATTGCTTGTGTAATAGTATATTGGATCCATGCATTCGGTCTTAAAGTGACAGCAGCCAAATATTCCTGCTGCCATCTGTGTCATTACAGATAATCAAAGAACAAAAGAAAATCGCTCACGGATCTTGACTGAATAACTTTTGGAACTAAGTATTAATCTATATTTTATTTTATATAAAAAAAACTATGCAGTGTTATTTTACATTTGATTTCAATTTCTGAACTTTGTTTGCTTTTCCTTGCTTTTCCTTCGCCCATACATTTACCTGCCCAAAGACACTCCCCTTGAAGAAATCAGGACAGAAGTGGTTGAAAGTGGACAAAAAATACATTAAAACACCAGGTGTAAACGGGAATGTATACTATAGACCAAAACGCATCTTAATACCAGGTGTAAACCAGGCCTAAAAGTAGCACTATGTTCCAAGTCTTCTGAAGCCATATAATAGTTGATAAACGCACTGAAATTCACTTATCTTTCCCTTCCGCCAAATTAACTGCAAAAGTCTTTTAGATTGCAAAATGGAGTGCTAATGCTATTTAACACCCTTTGGAATTATTTTTTAACATGTTTTGTGGCCAAACCTCATTAACATCAATGGCACCGTGTTTGATTTGAGAACTGTGGAGATACTCAGTAAATAATGGCTTTAAAATTTTGGTCTGTTCATTACAAATATCTATCATATGGCTTCAAAACACGTTAGTGTACAAGTCATGTGAGCTTTCAAAATAGTAAATAATGACAGAATACATTTTTTTGCGTGAACTATTTCTTGAAATTCTTTTTGCAATTAGCATTTTCTGAAATGCATTGTTTTAGGGTAATATGTGTTGAAATGGAGTCGGTTGCCCCTCTTTTAGACCTTTTGTAGCCCAGATGTTCCTACTTTAGTCATCCAGTTGGCCTTGACTTAATCAGGTGATTAACTATTGGTCTCAACTCTCACCTTAAAAACTCCTTAGTTTCTCTTTTCGGTACTCACTTCCTCTCATGTCATCCCTCAGTAGACTCCTCTGAGGGAGGGCCTCAGTTGCACACAGCCCTTTTGTTCCAGCACGACTTCTGTGCGTGAGGGTGACATGACTCTGTCTCACACATCTTGCAGTATTTCTGCTTACAAAATCCAGTAATTTCAATAAGAATCCACACAATAAAGAGTCCTGATTGTGTCAGGGCAAAACATTTCCCCACGCATATTTTGCCAAAATGTAACAGCGCCTTTAGTGGGAAGTGTTGTCTAAAATAAGCTGCAAAGTGGACCAGACTTTGTGACAATTTTCAAAAGTCTGGCTTTGTGAGACTAATTTCAAAGTACTGTCTGAAACCATCACTGGTACCACAACTGTACTTTGTAAGGGCATAGTGCTGTAAAGGAGATAAGCCCGACACACAGGGTGGTCTTTGGCCAAAGGGAGGCATTGTACCTTTAAGAGGGTAAAGGAAAGAACCAGAGGGTAGGACATAGTCCTTGCAGCACAGTGTGTGTCACAGAACCCTCTGCCTGACTATCCCCCTTACACACCCTACGCAGATGTGACCTTACATGTGTATCCTCCCTTTCTGCCTCTTTTCTCTTTCCCTGTCTCTCTCACTCTTTTTCTTTCTCTTCTTTCGCTCTTGGACCGATGAGTTGATTACATAGAGGGACGTAGTGACAGCACTGGCTGGTACACAGAACAAGATGTGCCCCAGGCCCCAACAGACTGCATTAAAATTACACTGTTCTGACATATTTAAACAGCAGCTGAAAACATGTACACGTACACACAGATCTGCACATGCATATACAACCATAGATCTTGTTTTCTTGACAAAAAGAGTAGTATCCCCCCCAAGTGATGTACAGGCTATCTTCTCCAATGAACACTAAAGGAACATCTCATTTGTTTTTCGTAGTTGATCCTCGAGCACCTTATTTGGCAGTGCATGGAGTTAGTGGAGCGACTCTGAGAAAAGCAATGACAAAGTAAGTTTACTTGTCAGTCAGTTACTCTCTTAGAGGTTGGTTCACTTCACACTCACGCCACAATTTATTTTACAGCATTCAAGAATTACAGCATATAGGAAGGGCAATTTAAAATTTTGCTTTACATCAAATGTCAAAAATGACAACTGCTCAAAGTTCTTACATGTAAGAAGAGCTTGCATCCTAGCAAATAAAGCAAGTATGGAGACTTAGATACCGTTACTTTACATGAAGATGACAGTGGAGAAAGGTATAACGATGCAAGACCGAGAGTGAGCACATAAAACAGTTCAAAGAAGCTTTTTATAGAAACGAGAGACATTTACACCTGATGAAATTGCTTATAAGCTAAGTTTACTATGCTGACATTTCCAATTGAAACAAATAATCAGGGTGGAACATTGGAGGGTGAGTTTTTATATAAGAAAATAGCCTTTAGTCTATGTAACAGCTGTGAACCACAGTTTGCTACTTGCTATTGCTAATTTTACTTGACAGAAATTTGTATACTCCACTGAGTGCAAGATGAGTCATCATTATTTTTGGTCTAGAAGAGAAAGACATGCATTTTAGATGTAAAAATATCTGATAAAAGTTTTTAAAAAATCAAGATATATTTAATATATATATTTATATATATATATATATCTGTTAAATGTTCATTTACATTAGCTTATAGATGCATCAAAGCAAAGAAAAAAAGAAAGTCTGATGTTTTTGCATTGCAACATTCTTTGGCCGATTTAACATAACCTGTTGGTAAATTTACACATCGGTCAAACAATCTTGTCCTGTTGTATGGTGTAAGTAACAGTTTGTAGGGAAAGATCTTGCTGAATGGAAACTAAGTAGATTTAGAATTTATCTTGATTTTCATATTTTTCAAATATGAATATTTGAGAACATTCTTTGTTCAAACCAGATTCATACACCACCAGCTTGCTCCCTAAACACTAAAGTGTGTCAAATCAATCAACCAAGCATTTTACCTGACTTCCTTTAGAAGAGCTAAGATCAAAAAAGCACTGTCAGTGGAACTGTGCAAACTAATAATTGGAAAGAAACATGCTAGTGCAAATGTATTCCAAAATGTATAATATTCAAAAACAAAAGAGCTTTAACAAGCAAACGAGATTTTTTTCGTCCTACTTATTCTGATTAGGTAAAAGGTTAGGGAAACTTTCTTCACAATAAGGTAATTAGTGTATAACAATCCATGAGCAGGATATTTGTAGACATAATCTCAACTCACTACCTATCCTCAAGCTTTGCTATGCACCATGTCAAAATCTGATCTCAAATCAGTTTCCTCTGTCGTATTTTCTGTGTTCACTCTGTAGAAGAAAGCTGGTCTTTTTTCCCCTCTCTGGGCTTATGGGCCATTGTGCTAGATTGTAGACCAATGTGTGTGAATGTCAATGTTTATGCGCTGAATGCTCTCTAGACTAACACAGCCAAGTACCCCCCCCCCCCCCCCCCAACCTCATTTTATTTATTCTGTGAGCTTACATATGACACTCAGGGCTCGCAAAATTTCAAAATCGCTGGTAGCACTCTTCAGATTTTGGTAGCCCGAAATGAATTTTACTAGCCCAAATAAAAAGAACATTTTTAATGTAGAAAATTGGTTAGGAGTCAAAACATGAATCAAAAACTTTTTCAAAACACAAATATCAACAATTGGATATTAAATAATCAAATTAGAATCATCAATACAAATATGCATCTGGTAATAACTGAACTGAAATTTGTGTGACCAGTATGGAACATGAATCAATCTGTGTTTGTGGCTCAGCCCCCAATGAGGATATGATAAAAAAAAAAAAAAAAAGGTAACACTTTAGTTTAGGGTCTAATGCTCACTATTAACTAGTTTCATTATGCAGATGACAGGGTTTTATCATCACTGAGGTCCCGAATGTGAGGTAGGCTAGTTAGGGGGGTTCGGGGGCTCCCCCGAGAATATTTTTATTTCTCTGATCTACATATGTGCATTTTAAGATGTTTTGAAGGCCAAAAAAATTTGGATAACAATAGCTTTAAAACCATGTCAGCGGACAGTAGATTATTTGTCAATACCTGCTCTCACTTCTTATCCATCACTCTTTCTTTTTCTCTCATCTTTCCCTGTCTCTTCCCCTCCTAAAGCTGAACTTTTTTAATTTACTGAAGGCTACAAATTGTATTATATTAATTCTCAACATGTACACATTCATTATTAAAGGGGTGGTATAATGCCCTTTTCAAAAGATGTAAAATAAGTCTCTGATGTCCCCAGAGTGTGTATGTGAAGTTTTAGCTCAAAATACCCCACAGATATTTTTATATAGCATGTTAAAATTTTCACTTTTTGAGGTTGAGCAAAAACGCACCGTTTTTGTGTCTGTCCCTTTAAATGCAAATGAGCTGCTGCTCCAGGCACAGAGGGTGGAGCTTTAACAGTTTGCACTCATACAGACATGCACTGAAAATTTCAAAAACTTTTAGCCTTTTATGTTCAAACCGGAGTCAGACAAAGATGGAGAGACTCAAGAAGAAGTGACAGCATGTAGACAACATTTCTGAATGGTTAGTTGATGAATTT
The DNA here is from genome assembly GCF_949319135.1 of Squalius cephalus. NCBI lineage: Eukaryota > Metazoa > Chordata > Actinopteri > Cypriniformes > Leuciscidae > Squalius > Squalius cephalus. Next base: position 25,820,469 of record NC_137138.1, on the reverse strand, counting down.
ATGTAACTGATGTGTAGTTATCTTCTAGTCATTGATTTGCATAATCTGTCTTGATAATCTATAAATCGCGTTCCGGGGGCGGGATTTATGTAAATTTTAGGGTTAGTGATGTCACTAACCCGGGAGAAAGCTTGTGTAGTCCCTACCAGCCATTTGTTGTAGTCCTTAAAAAGCAATTTCTTTAAAAGAAAATAACTCCCTTTGCTTTGAACTTTGAGCGTTGTAACTTTGCAGATGTTGTTTATGCTCAGACAGCAACATTACACACTAACTAAAGTTAGAAAAGTGAAATCATGATCAACCACCCCTTTAATTTTATGCCTAACATGATGAAAACGGCTTTGTTAATGTTTCTTGTCCCCTCAGTGACAGTAAACTAATTATTACATTACATGAGTCACGTTACATAGGCCTATTTTCAGTTCAAAATGGCGAAATTCGACAAAAGTATATTTGTTTCAAACGAAATCGTTTGCCTGATTATTTTTGTCATTCGTTTCACTTTTATGACCTAAAAAACTGTCAAATGTGAAATGTTTAGTTTAGCTACTTACATCTTATCTCGCACTTGACTGTAAACTGAAGCGTCAGTCGCTCTGCTCAAATTCGCGCTCAGCAGCTTCTGTGAACATAAATCCCGCCTACTTTGTTTTGATTGGTCATCTCAAATATTCTGATATTGACGAGCAGTGACGGACCAATGAGACTCAGATGAATGAACACACACACCCTGTCCTCTCTTTCTGACGTGCGCTCTGCTCGACGCTGCTGCGGATTAAAGATGAAGAACGCGCTGAATCTGATTATAACAAGACTGACGCGAACACTATTTCAGATAGCCCGTCGGGCAGGCCGGTTATGCATTTTGGTAGCCCGACTGGAAAACACAATAGCCCCGGGATGTCGGGCAGGCGATTTTGCGAGCCCTGATACTTAATGTAACAAGAGTTACATTAACAAGTACCTCAATTAACAAGAGTTAATGTAGTTGTGTAAAGTATAAATTGGGAATTTAAGTTTAGTTTCTTGAATTCTCAATGTGCAATGTGCATAGTTGGGTGAATATCAACAATAACACTAGTTAGACCAGTGATATGTCCTGGTACAATGTTGGGAGATGGTGGTTATGCCATATCCTGTTTTATTTAGATACCCATTCATCAAAACTGAAAAGGAGTCTTGGATTGAATTCAATTTTGGACATGGACTTAACAAATCTCTTCTTAAACTCGGAATGGGTTCACTCTTTAATTCACTCTTAAACTCCACCTCCACTTGCCTCCATTATCCAGAGAAAGAGTGGGGCAGCTCTTGCACTTTGGAATTTGGGCAAAGGTTTTGCTTGTGTACAGTGGTCAGAGGAACTTGTAACACAACAGCAGGGTAGATGGAGAGGCCCTGCCTTCCCTCCCCCGCTGTTAGGAAAACTGTCCAGCACCACTCAGAGAACAACACTCACCTCCCTACCCCCTCTGCATGTACTTCTTCTGCACCCTCTCAACCACTCCTCACAGGGGGGTCCAGTCGGGCCTAGTCGTGGTGCATGGAGCATGAGTCAGCGTCCAATCTCTGGTTACACGATTGTGCAACATGCGGCTTTGAACACCCTTTCGGCCCTTCAGAGCTGAAGTCCTTTAACTTCCTTCTCAGGGCCTCATGCTAGGACCAGCCCCCTTTGGTCCTAGTAAGTCTCATGGTTTTCTGTTATCAGATTCTTCATTCTCAACAAGAAATAGGGTTTATAAATAAGGTTCTGCTGACCTTAGATCCTTTGACATGCCTCAGTTGATGGTCAAGTTTGGAGAACTGGGATTCAAGATTTGGAAGCTCCTGATATTTTTCTGGAAGTGCCCAAGAGATATAATGTTCCATGGCACTCGGGCTGGGGATGTGCTGCTAACTGTTTCTTCAACAACAACTGGTTTATACCATGTAGATTATAGGTTACCTCTTCACCCAACCAAGTTTCAGCGCTTCCTTTCAAAATGCTTAAAGTCCCCCTGAGTCAATAATTGTATCCCTTAAAACTCGTTTTTGATCACCAAAATTACATACTTAAACGTTTTTTCCTTGAATTTTTTTTTTCATGCCTTAAATTAGCTTGAATGTTACTCTGCACCCTTGCCTCATTTAGTATATGAATATGCAAATTAGCTCCACCTCCACTCACTCGCACCAGCTCAGAGATCCACTTGTTGACGATCACACGTTGACTTGATTGGTTACAAGGTAGTTTGTGACGTCAGAAACACCAGCTGTTTCAAACCGCAATTTTGAGACTCTTTGGTTCACTGCAGGTTTAAGGAGAAAATACTCAGCAATGGTGCTGACTTATGAATTTGCACATGGTTTGTCTTAAAGAATGTTAAAAACACCACATAGACATATAAACAACAGTAAAAGCTTGATTTGTTTTTTTTTTTTTGTTTTTTACCACAGGGGGACTTTAAGATGATAAGGATTGTTTAAGTTAGAATTTCTAAAGTTGTTCAAGAAAGCCAGTAAATCCTAAATATGAGTACTAAAGAATGACTTTCTTTGGAGAAGGAGGGGTGGACAAAAGGGTGTGTGTGGTGAGCAATGCAGTCCCAGACGGCCACTCTACCCACGCTGCACTGAGGCGGGGACTGGTTTGCCACGGGGGCTTGGGAGCAACTGAGTGAGAGAGAACGCCATGACCCAGATTGTGATGGTTCTCTCTTCCTCTCCCCCTCCACCCCCATTCATTCTCTCGCTTCTTCACATCTTTTTCGTTCTTTCATTTTTTTAACTTGATGCTCTGCCTCTGCTATCCTCTCTACTTTGTGCTTTCCTCTCTCTAATCCTTGATGTTCCCTCTCTCGGTAATGAGAGCCCCCTCCTCTCTCCATAACTTCCTGCTGGGGTATAGAGGGACTGGGGTCACACCCACCCCACCCTCTTTTATTCCTGGAACTACCCTCAGCACAAGCTCCCTGGGGAGGATTTACACACATGTATACGCACACATACTCTGGTAATGCTTCCTCACAGATATACATCATCATCTCTCCAAAGGGTTTGCCAGTGGACGAGTACTACTCTCAATCATTGAAGTGCTCACATACTTTTATATTGCCGGAGCCAGTCTTCTGTGTATAACATGCAGACAGTTTCCAAAAGCTACTTTTTGCCAATAGAATAGCATTGAGAAAAAAAAACTTACTGGCCATGAAATTGATTTTACATTATTTTTTTATGAATAATTTTTTACAAATATTTTTATCCTTTGGGATTGTTGACATTGGATTTATTTACCTTGCATATTTCTGACAGTGCAGCTCATTGTGACTCTTGAGATGAGCCATTCTCCGTCATCTAGTCTAGCTGCAACTAAAACAAATACATATGTGAGGAATATTTCTTGTGTTCAAAAGGAGTTTGAAAAAAGAAAACCTTGATAAATTGATAATTTGATAAATTGACAAATAAATTGATGATAAAATCTCTAAGAAAAGGGTCTTTAACTTTCTTCAGACCAAATACTCCTTGATGGATGGAAAAATGTGTTGTGCAAGATCCTATCCCCTGCAGAGACCCATTCCCCTTGGACACCAAACCGATTTCATTGGCTAAGACAACTTTTTATGGGTACATTATTCAGTGCCTAATTAGAAATAATAGAAAATTTACTGTGTATGTAGGTTTAATCTTAAAAACAATTTCCCCATTTCGTTGTGGTTCTAGTTTACTTCAGCAAATGACAGCCTATCATTCATAACATTTGTCTTAAATGTGGCAATTAAAGTCACTGGCCATATGCGAGTACCACAATTTTATTTACTCACCAAAGCCACTTAGTGAGTACGTTTTGGACCCTGTTTACAGACATTCTACTCTCATTCAGTTTGAATGAAGCATTTGTTTTCCAGCTATCTCAGACAGTATTAGCCATCAGAAGACATTTTGTTCACCGTGCACGGGTTTGCTGTGTGTCAGTGCCAGGTTGAGAGGAGGGGCACATTGAGGACGGCCACACCCCAGCTTATGGGGGGCCACACCCCTTTGTGGAATCCACTGCAGCTGGGTCACATGACCCCCAGTCCCACCCCCATGCCTAAGCATTACCACATTTCTCCCTCTCTCCACTAATACTGCTGCTCTAGTCTGTGAGACAGGCCTCTTTCCCTTGCTATTCGGTCTTAAAGAACTGGGTGTGACTGCTCTGCTTGAAGAGGGAGGCGACACAGGATTGCTGACTACTCCTCCCTGCTTGTTCAGTTGTTCTTTCTCTCATCTTGTCTTTCTCCAGCTGGTCAGTCTTTAGAACCATCTCTTGAACCATTAGAACTATTTTTTTTTTTTTTGCCTTTCTCTTCCTTGAGGTCTTCTGTGATTCTCACTCCATTTTCAGACATCCCCCACATCTGATTGACCTGTACTTGATTTCCAATCATCTCTTTTGTTCCTTGATGTCTCTGTGTCCTCCTCCCCCAACTAACTTTAGCTTAAGAGAGAGTAACTAACTTCTAACTCTTCTCACATCAGTCTATTGAGGCTAATGGATTCTCTCTCTATAGCCTCTGTGACCTCCTGTTAACTTTTCTTTCTTTTTGGATAACTCAGGTCATTTTGTTCAAGCAAATTGTAGGTTTTTACAAATCTGTTCAGAGGTTAGCATTCTGCTAACTTCTCGGAACTGTTGGTAAAACTACATCTCAATGCTCTGATTAGCCCTTAAGTGTTCTCTGTTTTTCCTTTGCAGTGTCAGACGAGTCCGAAGAAATCCACTGCAGCCACTTCTGAGCCTGTTGAGGAGATGCCATCCATACAAATCAAGTCTGAGCCAGAGGAGGTGGAGTGTATGGTGGTGAGTGAGCTTTTGTAATTTGGTGTATGTATGTGTGCAGGGTTTGAACTTCATAGTGGGAGAGTCCTGGGAGAGTATGAAGCCTAGAGTTATTGGAAAGGGGTGTGGTTGCAGTGTCGTGAGAATGAAGTCAGTGGTCCTCAGGGTTCCTCTAGACTGGGAGAACTTGGATCTCCTCTCTCAAGATAAGGCCAGGGCATAATCTAAATGTTAGGCCAATGTTTACTTTATACTACAAATGCATTTAATATTAGTTTTACATAATGATTGTCTGAATTATGTGATTTGTACATTCAGTAGTTGAAGTCACAATGAAATGGAAGATTTCTGAAATATGAAACGGATCATAAAAAAAGAAAAAAAAATTAGGGTGGGGTTCTATCTATCGGTTGTTGGTTGGATGGAATCTAGGGATGCACACAATTAACTGGTTAACTGTTAATCGACAGACTGATTAATGTTAATCGACAGACTGATCAATGCTATCAGTTAAAGGAATTGTTCATCCAAAAATTTAAATGATCATAATGATCTGCATCATATAATGATGACATTATAAAAATAAAATGCAGTTCATGATCCATTTAAGTGAAATATATTTGTATAAAAATATATATATGTGTGTGTGTGTGTGTGTGTGTGTATATATATATATATATATATATATATATATATATATATATATATATATATATATATATATATATATATATATATATATATATAATATATATTCACGTATTTATTCCTTTTATATAAATATGAATTCACAGAAGTGCTCCAGGTGCATGATGTGACAATGTTTAAATCCTCATGCTCTGAAAAACTAATTTTGGTATTTTTAATGGGTCACAGACTCTTATTCATACTTATTTAATTTAATTCTAATTTAACAAAATCTTGTCGGTTAACAGTTAATAATTGGTTAAGGAGCATTGGTATAAAAAGCGAAATAAAAATCCCTTTTGAGACTGATCTGAATGCAAGCATGGAATCAATTGTTGGAAAGGAGGTTCGGAGGATAAAAGGTTTTATGCGGACTAAATGATTGGAGAAGTCTGCTATACGTCAAGAGAGGGAAGTTGTTTCACCATATTTTTTAAATGAAAAATTATGTGGTAAAATAAAAAGATAAAAACATTAAACATGCATAAATTAATCATTCACAATAAATCAGTGATATGCGTTTAGACAATATATATATATATATATATATATATATATATATATATATATATATATATATATATATATATATATATATATAGGGCAATTTTTATATATAAAAAAAAAAAAATATATATATATATAGCTTTTAGGCATCTTTTGCATATATGCTTTGAAAAATAGCATTTTCTCTTCTGGGAAAACAGACCAAAAATGTGTTGTCCAGTCAAAAAATTAAAAGAAATCGCACAATGCTCCTGGTGAAGAACCACTAAATTAGACAGGAAGGTGCTGTCTGAGTGAAATGCAAGATGACCAGCCATAGATTTTTGTGTGATGTTTACTTTTTACCATGAACCTTGCAAACTTTAACTCTTGACTTTCTTGGAAAAGCTCATACTAGCTGCCTTGCAACATAACACAACTTTGTTTTCCCTGTAGACCAATACAGACCCATGCACCCTGACTCCCGGAAATTGTGCGAAGTCAGCGAATCAAATTGAATTTGTGTTTTTGTTAAGCACTTCCTGTTTTGTGTTGAAAATGCAGCAGAAATGCATACCATAGACTAGCAAGAGAGTAGGAAAGACATAAATACAGCTCCACCTATCAGTATCCCTTAGAACAATGTTTGGGAACTTGGAAAGTCTTCCATTACTAAATATCTGAGAGAGCAATAGGAAATGAAAGAGTGATCATTAACTGGCATTCCCTCTGCTGTGTGGTATCTTATAGACCAAAGTTCCACATAAGGAAGCATTACCTAATATTTTTACATGCCAGTTCTCTTATCCTCCACTTTTTGGTGGTTTCTTTCTGTACCTTTCCATTTCTGTCCTTCTATCTTTTCTTCCAAGTCTCGCCAAATCCCTAATAGGATATATCGAGGGAGGCTTCCGTTCTACTGTAGTCATGGCAACGAGGCTCTGGCGAGAGTTGGAACGACTGTGATGTAGCCTCCCCAATACCCCTTCGCCTGAACACACACACTGACACACTACCCCACCCCCTCACAACACTCCCACTCCTTAAGCCGTAAGACACACATGGAACACCACATACCTGCAGGGGTACAGACATGCTCACATCCACATACGCCATACATGCCCGACATGCACATGCTCACTCTGGAACTAACGGGAGCACTCATGCAAAAAGATGTGCTCCACACCCTTTTATCCTCATCCTCTTTACACACACATATACACACACAGCCTTCTCTGTGTCTAATGCGCTTTTACCCAGCCAGCACTTCATAAAGACTAGACTCACTACTAGTGTTTATTATAGAACAGCTTTGCCACTGGTGAAAAATCTGTGAACAAAATCCAATGGGGAAAAGTCCAAGTCAGCTGCTGATCTTGATTGAGTTTTTCAGTTTGGGCAAAAAGTACCTTGTAGCTTCCATTAAGATCTGTTGTCATTTCACATGCGCTATCTGATACGCCATGCGGTTGTGAAAGAGAAGTTAGGGGCTTGCAGTCGGTTGCCAGGTATTTCAGGTAGTCTTGTGCTCAAACACATAACCGTTTGTCTATCAAATAAATCTCCGTAAACAGTATAATATTGTAAACCGGTAGGCTGGTGAGGCCCTGGGTGGGTAGTATTGTTTGTGGGAGTTAGGGATGTCAATTTACATAAATTCCCATAATTGATTGTTCTTTAAATTAAAGGGTTAGTTCACCCAAAAATGTCATTCCAAATCCCGGAAGACCTTCGTTCATCTTCAGAACACAAATGAAGATATTTTTGCTTTCTGATCCCTCCATAGACAGCAACAGCACTGCAACTTTCAAGGCCCAGAAAGGTAGTAAATACATCGTTAAAATAGTCCATGTGATAGTCCATAGTCCAAATAGTCCATAGTGGTTCAAATGTAATGAAGCAACGAGAATACTTTTTGTGCGCAAAAAACAAACAAAAATAACAACTTTATTCAACAATTTCTTCTTTTCTGTGTCAGATCTCCTACGCTATTTGCATAGTAAACAAAGTGCAGCGCTTCCGGGTTCTACGCAAGAACGCCACCTCACTATTGGCCGAAGCTGGTCACGTGAGCACCAAGACACATGCGTGTGATGCTGAAGTGGGAGCTAGCCAATAACGAGCCGGCTTTCTGACGTAGAACTCGGAAGCGCTGCACTGTTTACACAACGTCAACACAATAGAAAAATGACGCGGAAGAGAAGAGATTGTTGAGTAAAGTTGTATTTTGGGGTTTTTTGCACACAAAAAGTATTCTCGTCGCTTCATAACATTACATTTGAACCACTGTAGTCACATAGACTATTTAATGATGTCTTTTACTACCTTTCTGGGCCTTGAAAGTTGCAATGATGTTGCTGCTTATCGAGGGGTCAACAGATTTCATCAAAAATATCTTCATTTGTTTTCTGAAGATGAACGAATGTCTTATGGGTTTGGAATGACATGAGGGTGAGTAATTAATGACAGAATTTTCATTTTTGGGTGAACTAACCCTTTAATGATCAATTAATTGATTAAACGTTAACCGTAACCTCTTAAATTCCTCTTAAATTCGAAGCAGGAGGCACTTCTAAGTTATCATGTTACTTAACAACTACTTGCTTAACCAACACAAAATGTGTTGTTTCAAAGCTTAGAAGCTTATAGTGATAATAGGGAACATGATCAACACTGAACATTTTCTGTATTTTAGAAGTGCTAAAAATAATTGCTTTACATGAAAATTTGTTTTGTAAAATCCTAGTACATAACAGATAGACTTGTCATATTGTTGAAAAGGTCTCAACTAGCCAAATAGAATGACATATTTGTTTCAGTTAGACTACTGAGATTAATGACTCTATTTGGTGGTGCATCTTTGTTTTTATGCCTAAAATTTTCACTTCATTTTGATAGTCCCTTTAACACATTCTGTTGACTTTAAGTAACTTTGCAACTACATGTCTATTAACTCTCATTATAGTGTTAGTAGAGTATAGACTGGTAGGGTTAGGGTTAGAATAAGTTGACATGTAGTTGCAATGTTACTTGTAGTCAGTAGAATGTCTGTTGGGGATATTAGGTAGACAGTCTACTAATACTCTAATGAGAGTTAGTTGACATGTTGTTGCAAAGTTACTTATAGTCAACGGAATGTTCAAGGGGGACCATCAAAATAAAGTGTAACCGCATAGTGCAGCACCAACTGTCATATGTTTGCCTTTGTTTTGGTTTCGTTTCATATTGGACTTTTAGTTTGCTTGTCTTTGTTCCCATGTTCTCGCTCATCATTAGTTACTATGGTTTTTGATTAAGTTCTCACACCTGTTTGATATTGAGTTTATCTTGTGTATACAGTATATGCCCTCAGTTTCAGTTCCTCCATTATCTGATGTTGGTTGGTTTCAGTACACTGTTACTTTGATTCTCTCTTTTGTGTTGTTGTATTAAAGCTACTCTACTATTTGAATGGATACCTTTCTTTTCGTCATCCTTTGTGGACCTAATTTTGACACCATCATCCTGTCTTTTATTATTAATCACAAAAGACAAGGTATATTGCAGGCCTAATTAGGAAAGGTGTTTACTATGGATGCGTTCTCAGTAAAGTTTTGGGGTTTACAGCTGTAACTGCTTATAAGTGTAAATCCTGAAATGTTTTGCTCATTCAGGAGATTAAAATAGCTGCTTTAATATATATTTATTCAGCTGTATGATCCAACAGCTGAAGTCACAACCACATTCTAATTTACCATTGCGTTAACATAGCAACAGTGTCGAACATGGCGGCGGTGTCCATAAAACCGCGAAGATTTCCAATGATCGACAGTGCGTAATTAAATAAATTAGTCCAATCGATGCACGTTCTTTAGATATTTTCAATAACCAGCAACAGCGTTTAATGCTTTGTATCCAGTTGCAGAGGGTACGTTTGAGCCGCGCGCCTCACAGCCACTGCAGCTCGTAAAAAAAAAAAAAAAAACAGTGCTGTATGTAAAAAAAATATCACACTTTAGATGGGGCTCGATATTTTTATAATAACGGCTGATTTTCAGCATGCCCTGGAGCCGCCATCATTGGGGAACATAATTATCTCAACGAATCGACGCATTCCATGCAAACCGACTAATTTACTTAATCGACATAATTAATTACGTTGACGCGTCGTTCCAGCCCTACATACATCTTTATTTTCCGAGGCAGGAATGCAAATAGTTGCTTTAATATGCTAGATAATTGATAATTGATTAGTAACCGAAACAGCTTTTTACTCTCTAATTTCTGCGGTGGAATGTAAATTTGGTGCACTCCCTTGGGAATATAATTAATGGCCAATTTCCCCATTAATGGTCATCAGTAAGGTCAGCAAAGGGTCATACTGCCATCAGTACATCATTCATAACAATATTAAACGGAAGCATTTTTCACCAGAAACTCATGTTTACAGTTTTAGCCTCTCTTTTGCTCTACCAGTTTGTTCTGCTTTTCTACACTGTGAGAAACATGGATCAATGTTCTCTGCGCTGCCAGCCTTTACCATAATTAGTTCCTCTTCTGTCCTCGTTCATATGCTTTCAATACTTTCTCACTGGACTACTCGGTTCACTTTGGATCTTTGTGCGTCCTTGATATTGTTTTTTGATTTGTTTATACTGCAGTATATCCACGGCGAGATTTAAAAAATCTGACACCCAGCAGAAAATTATAGCATACACTTGAAAGTGTGTAACTTATGGACACTTCCATTGTAGTTAGCTTTGTTGATTATAATGGTAACAATTTTGTTTTGACACGTCATGCCATACTGCGCCATAGTGTAACCAGTTGTTTACTGTTGCCAGTTATGTTGCGACTTGGCACGTTAATATGGAGTGTGTGACTAACTATGCTTGTATCAGGTGTTTTATAATGGCCTCAAACATGGCTTATCTGCTCTGTCTGATATTCAGAATATGTTGCTGTTTTTAAGTCGCTAGATTAAAAAATTAAAACAATAACTGTGGTTATGTTTGTTATATATGAAAAATTTCCAGCAAAAATAATGGTTTGTGTACGGTTAACATGATACCAAACAATCCTGGTATAAATCATTTTAGATTTTGGTCATATACATACCATAATTATTATTACACTTGGGACCTTAACCTAATGTCTCTGTGAAGTTGTCTGTTTAATATATATATATATATATATATATACAGTGGTGGTCAAAATTGATGGCACCCCTGATAAATATGATAAAAAATGGCTGTAAAAAATAAATCTGCATTGTTTATCCTTTTGATCTTTCATTCAAAAAATTCACAAAAATCTAACCTTTCATTGAAGTAAAAGAATTGAAAGTGGGGGTAAATCACATTATAAAATAAATGTTTTTCTCCAAAACACGCTGGCCATAATTGTTGGCACCCTGTTATTAAATACTTTTTGCAACCTCCTTTTGCCAAGATAACAGATCTGAGTCTTCTCCTATAATGCCTGATGAGTTTGGAGAATAACTGACAAGAGATCAGAGACCATTCCTCCATACAGAATCTCTCCAGATCCTTCAGATTCACAAGTTCATGTTGGTGCTTTTTCTCTTCAGTTCACTCCACTCATCAGGTCAGGGAACTGGGATGGTCACGGCAGAAGCTTCATTTTGTGCTCAGTTACCCATTTTTATGTTGATTTTGATGTTTGTTTTGGACCGTTGTCCTGAAGGAAGATCCAACCATGGCCCATTATAAGATTTCTAGCAGAGGCCGTCAGGTTTTGATTTTTTATCTGTTTGTATTTGCTAGAGTACATAATATGTATCTGAACAAGATGTCCAAGACCTCCAGCAAATAAATAGGCCCACAACATATAAGATCCAGCAGTATATTTAACCGTAGGCATGGGGTACTCTTCATCCCTGTTTGCACCAAACACATCTGCTGGGTTTGCTGCCAAAAAGCCCTTTTTTTTTGTTTCATCTGACCACAGAATCCGGTCCCTTTTGAAGATCCAGTCGTGTCTGACAACTGAATATGCTGGAGTTTATTTTTGGAGGAGCGAGGAGGATTTTTCTTGAAACCCTCCCAAACAACATGTGGGGATGTAGGGGTTGTTTGATAATTTTTTTTAGGCTTTCTGACCCCCAAGACTCAACTAATCTCTGCAATTCTCCATCTGTGATCCTTGAAGAGTCTTTGGCCTCTCAAACTTTCCTCCTCACCGTCCATTAAGACAATATAGACACACGTCCTCTTCCTGGCAGATTCGTAACATCTTTAGTTGATTATAACTTCTTAATTATTGCCCTGATGGTCAAAATGGGGATTTTCAATTCTTTAGATATTTTCTTACAGCCACTTTCTATTTTGTGATGCTCAACAATCTTTTGCTGCACATCAGAACTATATTCTTTGGTTTTACTCATTGTGATGGATGATTAAGGGAATTTGGCCTTTGTGTTTCCTCATATATAAACTCCTGTGAAAGAAGTCATAGCTGGATAGTTTCATGTTCCTAGTCACCCTGGTGTGCTAAAAAAAGGTAAATATTAATGGGAATATACTTCAGAGATATTTTTCTCATAAAAAATTCTAGGGGTGCCAACAATTATGGCCAGCGTGTTTTGGAGAAAAACATTTATTTCATAATGTGATTTACCCCCCAATTTAAATTATTTTACTTCAATGAAAGGTTAGATTTTTGCGAATTTTTTGAAGGAAAGATCAAAAGGATAAACAATGCAGATTTATTTTTTACAGCCATTTTTTATCATTTTTATCAGGGGTGCCATCAATTTTGACCACCACTGTATATATTAAATATACCTCAAATGTTTTGTAAGCAGTTTGTTAGAAATGTTGATTTGTGAAGAACCCGTATGATGTGTTGTTTGTTTCTCACAATTAGTTTAAATTTTTGTCTGCTTCCGGTTAACGCAATCCAGACATAACTAATATGAAATAGTAAAAACATCACACAGATCAAACACAATTGGTTTTGATAATGACAGCCACAAGGCTCGTCTTTATCACAACACTCACTCACCGCCTCAGGCCGAGACCGTTTCCTACAACTGCTAATAGATATTGAACACACTCAATTATCATCCCACACAGCGCTAGTGATAATTGGGTCACTTATGGATGTCGTTCTGACTCCTGACTCCATCGACACATCTTTATGGGATTTCTTTAGGTTTGAGCAATGGAAAACAACAAGAAAGGTGGAGTGGATGAAGGGTGGGGATGCAGCGAGGTAGCAGGGTGGAGAACCATAGAGAGACTGAGAGAAAGGTGGGCGGGATTGGGAGAGGGAAAATGAGTCAGCTGATATACCTCCCAGTTTCCATGACAACCGGAGGCCTTTCCCACCCACTCTCCCCTTATTCTCTGCTTCGCTCCCACCCCGGCCCACTCGCTCTCGTTTTCTCTCACTCGTTTCCTCCTAACACCTCCAGTTACACAACTCAGCTGTACAACCTCTGTCTGTACCTGGGTAGATGACATGACATGCAATTCTACTTGTCCATGATGTCATATACTAATAAAAATATACCTTTATGTTGTTCCTCTGACAAGATATTATTACAGCATACCATAGCTGTAGTTGGTGTAGACCTCTACTTCAAATTTTTATCTAAACATCAAAATTGTCACATGGTGTAACTGTCCGGGTATGTGTGACCTTACTAATATGACAATATATCTCAGCAAAGTATAAATAATTGGTAGATTTACAGTTTAAGTAACCGAATTAGGCATTTTTAATGGACACAGAAAGTGTTGATGTCTGTGCATGATTTTAAAGCAAGTTCTGGCCAAATACATTTTGTCCGAAAAATGAGTGTCATATGGTGTGACACTGCAATCTATATTTTGAACGGGCAATAATTTGGACATCATTATGATGAAGAGGTCCACACACAACCAGAAAGTTGCAGTGTCATCTCTCGAGTGGTTTGGAAGGTCAAGAGGTGAGTTCTGAATTTTACATTTTTAATTAAAAAGTTCTTAAAAATTAAAAATTAAACACTTTTTTACAAATTAATTCTTAAAAAGCATTGCTGCCATGTGGCAATTTACATGCTAAGTGTAAGCTAGATGTTTTTAGTTAACCAAGAGATTAGCTTAACTGAACAAAACATCATATGATGTGACATTGTATCATATGGTCTGACCGTTTTTAACACCATATGATATATTTGTCACACAATATTACATACACCTTTTTAAATGATAAATAAATAAATATTCAAAACATATTGAATGAATTCAATGGTGAACATTAAATTACCCATACAATTGATGCATTCCCTTTTCAATTTTATACATAATTTAACCATGTTTCACCATGTTTGCCATGCTTTGCATATTAAAAAATGCGATTTTTCTGTGTCAGGCAGAAATGTCAAGTAAAAAGAGGACACAAAAATACAGGGAAAGACTCCGCTGACCATACAAGGAGAGAGGAGGTCCTGAGGGAAAGGAGGAAAAAGTAAAGAGATCATGCCAGTTCACACAGAACAGACACCTTCTATAGGGTTTGGAATCTGACCCATACTGAGTATCACAACTGTTCATATCCAGATTTGTGTCAGATTTGATATCCGATTGGAGCAAAGATCTTTTACAGTGAAGATTGGAAATAGTTTTTCTTATCCAGCACCTATCACCAGTGGGGTTCCACAAGGGTCCATTGTGGGCCCTATCTTGTTTTCATTATATGGGCTTATGCTTCCCTTGGGAATGATATTTTTTTAAAATATGGTATTTCTTACCATCTATTTGCCTTTAAGACATAATTGTAATGTTTCTTGTGCAACACTCCGTAGGTTTCTGTTTTTTCATAGGTTGTTTTTGTTTGTTTTTATTTTTTATTATTGCTTTATGTTCTTGGGATGTACAGCACTTTGGAGTTACTGTGTTACCTGTAAAGTGCTCTATAAATAAATAAATAAATACAATAGAATGTGTGACCTGTGTCGTCTTCTGTAATATCTGCAGTGGTTTCTATGGGTATATGCCAAAAACAACAACAGCAATGTAGAGGGGTTTGCAATAGTTTGCAAATTGTTTTTTTGTCTTATATACAACATGAAAATAGCTGTGTTTCCATTACTCTTCAAATTGAGCTAATTGGAATTGCGAATTGAAAATACGCCCAAAAACTCTTATTGCAAAAAAGAAGTATATTCATAGCCTCATAAATTTCATACGGTCAAAAACACTTATGTTCACACTGTCAGTCCAAACCGATCACCTCGGTATTGTCTTAATTTACATCTCATTCCATTCACCCCTTTTCCCCGATCTCTTCTCTCCACATGTTGAAACGAACTGAAATTCACCCAAAAATCTATATGGTTTTTAATGTGAACAATTATCATAACACTATACAACTAATTGTAGACCAACATTTGACTTATTGTAGATTGATAATATTTTTACTGTTTAACAAATATAATTGTTGTTACAACACACACTCTCTTTTAATTTTAAATGTTCATGTTAAAGGTTCTTGACGTGAGATGGTTGATTTACTCATATTTCTGAGTTTCTTAAATAACGTTTTAAAAGTTTTAAAACTATGTTAGTATGTTTGATGATTTTTATTCTTATTAATGTCAACTGGATTGAAGTAATTGCATGTTGAATGCATATAAAATATACTTTTTTGAATTAACAAATGTGATATGCTTCGGATCATCATATAGTGTGACACTAAATCATTTGGTGTGACATTCAGAATTGTCACAATAAAAAAACTTTTTTTTTGTTTTAAATCATAAAAAAAGTAAATGGAACTCAAGAGAAACAGTATCAGCAAGAGTCACAAGCATTTTGATAGATTTATAACAGGGTATAACATAATTCATCTAAAATGTCTGGAAAGGCTGAGGAGAGATGTATTACTTTGCATGATGATTTAGAAGAATAATACAAAATCTAACGAATCTGCATAAAAAAAAAGTTAAATCTTAAGACAGTAATGTTAGTTACTTAGGGAGAGTATATCCCATTTTCATTTTATATAGAATGACTTTTATGTCACAACATATGACAATTTAGGCACGAATGCAACAAATTGATGAATAAATCCAATTTGCAATACAAAATCTAAAAGACCACATATATTTTTGGAAATTCAAGAGTCAGTACAACACAACTCAATATTTTTTATGCCTAATATTTGAATTAAAAAAAATATATATGTTTTTTTGTCAACCACCCACCTGTCTTTTTTATTCCTTTTTATTGTTGGACGTCTTGACAATTTGCCATGCAGCTTATTTGAAAAGCCAGGCATCTTTATCACTTTGTGTGGATGCCACAGGTCGAAAGACCTTATTAAAGGCGAATAATGTAGTTTCTGTGGCATATTTTCAAACAACCTTGCAAGCGCTCCTTTCGCACAGGTAAAAAAGTAGGCTACTTTCAATAAATGTCCAACATATTCCGAATACTTTTAGCTGTGTTGCTATATGTCATAAGTAAACAATTGAGAAGGTTAAGGCTAACACTATAAACTGGTACATTGGTCTTTCTGAATGAGTACATGATGATACTGTATGGTACTGAAGCGTCCATTGAAGTGCGTTGGATTGCAATGCCCCATTTGCTTTGACATTTTCAAGATCTGTTTAATTTTAGCTTGCACTTCTGTAACCAAAGTTGAATGTCTTTTCCCATGTAATGCGTCAGCTTTGGTCCCACACCAGCTAAACACCCTCTGGCTCTTCCTGCTACAGTAGCCAAGCCTTAAACTCTATTGGTTGAGCTGGAAAGAGATTGGCAGATCTGAGCAGACCGCTCTCATTGTTTTTGAGAAGCTCAATGTTTACACTTTTGGGAGAGATAAGCCCATTTAAAAGTAGTCAATGAACAATAAACTGGGTTAAGAGAATGTGTTTTGACATAAAACTTACATGTGTCATACAATCTTACATGCGTCACCTTTAAATTACAACAAATTGACAAAAACTTTATTATTAAGTATGGATGCACGATATATCGGCCACCATATCTGTATCGGCTGATATATGTTCATTTTTGATGTTATCGTTAACTGCCCGATAAGAAAATTTGGAGGAGAAAAAAAAGAAGAAAAAAGAAAAGAAATAATGGATTATTTCCTTCGGTTAGTCATGATGGATTTGGAATCACTTGAATATAAGATGCAGCATGTGCAGCGCAAGTCTATCATATAGGCTATATACAATTAAAAATTATAATATTATTATTGTGTGCTTTGGACATGGCTTTTAATGGTGAGACTTTTGTTTTTGTAATCAGGCTCTCAAGGATTATATAAAAATTTGTATTTAGATTTGTCTGATACACAATGATGAAGTGACGTTTCACTCATAGTTACCACAGGCAGAAAACAAAAGAATAGAGTATCATCAGCAAAACTTGAAATGGCTCAGTGATTTACTGCAGAGAAGTACTGAAGCAATCAAATATTAGTGTCACTGTCACTAGATGGTGGATCTGGTGAAGAAGCTGTCCGCGATCAAAATATTGATTTTGAAGATGTTGAAAATGGTGGTTTTGAGAATATGTTTGAGATCGTGAATATGAGCTAGATGCTGAATACGGGAATGAGCTCTGACGAGGACAGTGATGATAGTATAAAACATCTGCTCAAACTGAACCCTTCCGAGCTCCAAAAGGTAGCAAAATATGCTTTATTTTATTCTTCTTTAATTGTTACTCTAATATCAGGAGAGTTTTATATTATTGCATCAGGTAGAGATGCATCCATGTTAGATATAGATCCAGGTCGCTAAAGACCCAAATATTAATAATGATTGGCGAAACATTCATGCATTTAAGGGTTAAAAAGTAGTCTGCTGCCATTAGGGAAAATATTTGGCTGAGAAATGTTTAATTAATGCCTATGAAAATAAAAACTATTTTGAATAGTCTGAATAGTAGTTTTTGCCTATTTACATCCCTAGAATTGCCATAGACAAACATTTGAAGAAGGGAACTGAGCCATGTCTAGAGACCAGAATATCATATAGACCCAGAAACTGCAAAACAATGTGCTAAAAGCCACTCAGAACACCTTAGCAACCACATAGCAATGCCCTGACAACCACTTATGAATTCCTAGCATCATGGCAGCAAGTTTTGCACAAATAAGCACCACAAGTTTAGCGTTTAGCATTGACTGTCACTGTTCCCTTGCTGGCGCTAAAAACACACTAACATCTCTGTTTGCATGAGGCATCATTCAAGAATTGCCTTTTTTATTGCCTTTACCAAAAGAGGTTTGTTATGAGTCTTACTGCAGAGGGAGTTTAGTGGGTGGAGCTTGTGCACATACACACACAGATCTTTGCTTCGACTATGTGTGTATAAATGGGAGTGTCGACGTTTGGCCGTGTTGAGCTGGACTCGTGCCAGTTTCAGGCCTTCTCCTCTGCCCAATGTGGCCAGCCATTGTCCCTGTGTTTTGTGGAGCTTCTGCTCTGTACCCTCCCTTTCCTTTCCGTCCCTCCTAATCTCCTTCCTCACCTCGTTTGCTCTTCCATATTCCTTTCTTATCTCCCTTATACCCTCGTTTTCTTTAAATCTTCTTCTATTTTTCTGCCTCTACAGAAAGAAGAGCCATTAGATGATTGTCCTGAGCCCACAGACCTCAAAATCAAATCCTCCCCCCCTCCGCTCTGTGATATCAGCGCCCGACACAACGATGACGACCAGACGGAACCCGTGGACCTGTCTCTCAACAAGCCCCGCCCCTCCCTCCCGGTAGCCACGACGACCTCCACCCCTGCAAACCCAACTCTCCAGAACATAAGCGCCACCATCCCGGCGGTGCTGTCTGCGGGCTCCATACTGGCGTCCACACAAGGGGTCGGAGGTCAGCAGATCCTCCATGTCATCCACACCATACCCTCTGTGAGCATGCCCAGTAAGATGGGGCAGCTGCAGACCATCCCCGTGGTGGTGCAATCCTTACCGGTGGTCTATACAACCGTACCCACGGATGGAGTGGCCACCGCCGCCATCACTGTACCTCTCATCGGGAGCGACGGCCGGTCGGAGGGATCAGGTGAGATGGCCGTGCGCTCTGACCTTTGAACTGAAAGATATAGAATGAGCATAAAACCTCATACATCTATACAATAGCTACAGTAGTAGTACAGTGTAGTAGCTTTTAAGTAAGAGTCATCAATGGTAAAAGTCAGTGTAAAAACCTTTTCATGTGTGCAACGATTAATCGCAATTAATCGCATCCAAAATAAAAGTTTGTGTTTACATAATATATGTGTGTGTACTGTGTATAATTATTTTGTATTTATGAATACACAAACATGCATGTGTATATATAAAAAAAGTTATTTCTATATAAAATATTTATATTTCTATATATATATATGTGTGTGTGTGTATATATATATATATATATACAGTATATAAATGCAAATATTTCTCAAAAATGCGTGTGTATTTATATATACAAAATAATTATATACAGTACACAAATACATTTGTATTATGTAAACACAAACATTTATTTTGAATGCGATTAATCACGATTAATTGTTGCACAGCCCTAGCTGCTTTGCTGATGACATGCCTTGAAATCCGAGCAGTTTAATAATAGTTTTGAGTCAGTAATATTCTTTTTTTTTTTTACTTGTTTGTTACCAGAACTGTGAATCGATCAAATATTTAATTAAATTGAAATATAAAATATTAATTAATAATATACAAAGTATAATATTATTAAATATTTTCATTTGATTTATCATAATATTTTCATAGTTTAAATATTTGAGTTTATTTTTTAAGGAAAAACAATATGTACTCTACCATATAAAAATAAAAGTATTAATTGTAATAATATTTCACAATATTACTGTTAAGAAAACAAAACAAAAAAAACATAAAAGGACCAGACTTTTTAACAGCTGTGTATACTGTAATTAAATCTGCATTAATTCAATTATAAAACTTTCCCTACACTTTATAGATGTAATCTTACATCAGTTCCAATCATCTCTGAAGGTTCAGATCAGTTTTTTAGAAACTACAGAGAACAGAATCCAGAAGTTATAATGTCAAATTTAATGAATCTGTTAATGCTGGTAAAAAATAGTGTTAAAGGAGTAGTAGTTCACCCAAAAATAAAAATCTGTCATCATTTACTCACCCTCATGTTGTTCCAAACCTGCAGGAAAGATTTTCATTTTTGGGTGAACTATCCCTTTAATTACCTTTTTAACTGCATCATTAACTTTATCAGCTCTCGTTCTTACTGTTTTGTTGACATCTTAAATTAAAAATCTAATCATTTGTCATTTGACAGGCTCCTATAATTCTAATTTTCCAATCATTATATATATTTTTTTAATCCTCAAAACTATTTAAGGACCAGTTAACGAATCCAAATCACATTCATTCCTATTCAGTAGAGTGACATGTTCTCGCAAGTACAAATGTTTTTTGTTGTCATGCGTTAAGTGGCATTTTGAAGTTGGTCAAAAGTAAGAATGCAAATATGAGCCTGGGACGAATGTTGTCTCCTCTATTTGAAGATCAGTTACTGCTGATCTTCTCTCCTTTAGCTCTACCCGTTTCCTTTAGGTGGTCACACCCTTGGTCTCGCCCTCTTACAGTTTCGTGCCATTGCCGTTTAGTTATCTGTATTCAGGCGCAGCTTCTTCCCACACATATGGATGTGCGTATAAAAGACACAAAAGAGGATTTCAGGGTGAGGCAGAAACAAGCTTAAACTTTTAATTAAAGGAGTTAAAGAAAAAAAAAATTGGCTTTTATTTAAAAGGAATACAGGTTGCTAAGTAACAAGTACAGGCTGTATTACAGTTTCACTCACAAAAAGTTTTTTTTGAGGTTTCTGATTGAAAAAAGCTTTTTTGTTTAAAAGAAACATTGGAACATGGACTTATTTCATCATCTTTTGACATAGCATTTAACTTTTAAGCAGAACACATTATAAAACTTTACCACAGTTTCCCTTCAAATGCCATAGTTACAATGGTACAAAATTAAATTTCATTTTTGAAATCACCAATGAAATCTGACGATCTCATACATTTAGTTTCGAAATGCTCAAATCATGACCAAAAACTGGATTTTTTAGAATGGTCCAGTCAATGCACATGTGCGTCTCAGAACACTGACTGTTTTTATGGAACCAAAAGCAATAACTTTACCAAATGCCGACTGGTTCTTTTATTTAGAAGGCGGAATTTTCCCACCTTATTGCGCATTGCACGTTCTCCATTCATAGTGATATGAGTGCACTGTCTTTGTGTCAATAAAGTCTTTGGGGATTTCAAACAAATCCCTTAGACTAAGTATTAAACCGTAATATATTTTTTGAAAGAACCTATGCTTCACCCCTCTTTTTGAGGTGATGTAACCCAAGGCCAAGAATGGTAACCCATACTCTGAATTTGTCCTCTGAATTGAACCCATTCAAGTAAGTGAATAGTACTCACATTAGAAGCAGTGAGTAGGGAACACACACACACACATGTCTGGTTTACTATCTTTGTGGGGACTCTCCATAGACATAATGGTTTTTATACTGTACAAACTGTATATTCTATCTCCTTACACTAACCCTACCCCTAAACCTACCCATCACACAAAACTTTCTGCATTTTTACATTTCCAAATAAACTCATTCTGTATGATTTATAAGCTTGTTAACCCATGGGGACCTCAATTTAGGTCCCCACTGTGACACGAGTCCCCATGAGTCTGTGTGCATTAGGTTGAAGTCCCCACCAGGATAGAAAAACATGAACACACACACACACACACACTGAGCAGTGGGCAGCCATTTTGCTGTGGTGCCCGGGGAGGGATTGGGGTTTAGGTGCCTTGAGAATCAAGCCCGCAACCTTCGGATTACCAGTCTGACTCTTTATCCATTGGGCCACGACTACCCCATTTTCTGGTGGGAGAACCCCACCCAAACAACACTATGGAAAAATATGCTAATGCTTGTTTAACACACTGAT
This sequence comes from Squalius cephalus, assembly GCF_949319135.1. Lineage (NCBI taxonomy): Eukaryota > Metazoa > Chordata > Actinopteri > Cypriniformes > Leuciscidae > Squalius > Squalius cephalus. The sequence continues at coordinate 25,798,522 of NC_137138.1, read as the reverse complement.
TCAACCCCAAAGTTTAAACTCAGGGTGGAGTTGTGTTTGGCTCCTTTTGTTTTCGGGTTATTAACTTTGTATGTAGCTCTTTGAAACCAAGTAATGTAATGGAGAGATTATGAAGGTCAGTAAATTGTGTTATTTGGGTGGGGATCATCTTCAAAGAAACCATAATGTAGATCAGTTTCTTTTGGATTCAATCTATGGGAAAACTACCGAGGTGGAGGACTGAGCATGCTTTATTGAACAGGCCCATAGCACCCCATGTTGTCTCCAACGAGAGGCTGTAGATTAAGTATCTCTGTAGATGTTTTTTTCTTTCTTTCTTTCTTTTGAGTAACTTGGGACAATTGGGTTTAGGGAGAGTAGACAATTAATGAATGGGCAGCACCCTTCCCCCTTACATTTAGAAGATAATCTTTGCAAACTCCTGGGCAGCACCAAATCATCTCCTCTGTCTGTGGTTAAAGGTCACGTCAAGAGATATCAACCCAGTACTCAACTAGCCTCACCCTGTGTCAACATTGAACATGAATTTAACTTGTATTATTTATTTTTTTCTGTATTTCTTCATCCTGTGGACTCAAGAACTATCTGGTTGCCAAAAAACACAAAGAAGATGTTAGGTTCTGGAAGTGAAATTTTCGGCAGGAAAGCTTTTCTGTATTTGATTGAATTGCTTGTCCCAGTGCTTGACTCGCACCTCATTTCAGTGGGAGGCTTTTTAAACAACCCAAACATGTGAACAGAACCGAAAGATAAAGTTAAAGTTACAGCAGGAGCCTGCGCCAAGCCCATTGAGTTTTAACAGACGTGCGGTGCATTTGACGGGGGTAATTGGGAATGAATAAGGGAAAGTCACGTGAGAGGAGACAATGCCTCCATCGTGCTATAATTGGATGTGATTGGATATGATTGGTTCATGTAATAAATCCCGCCTCTTCGTTCGCGTTCGTGAATCAGTCTGAAGAACAAAATGATGATGTTAACTCAGCCCCATGTCATCCAAGATGTTTATGTCTTTCTTTCTTCAGTCGAAAAGAAGTTAAGGTTTAAGTGTATACAGAGCTTGATGACTGATGATTCGAAAGTTGACTATTGAACATCAGTTCACAAATATTGTTTAAAACACAAATATTGTTTAACAGGGTTTAGTTGTTTTGGAATAAATGTAAAAATGCTTAAAACATCAACTTGATGAGATTTATACTTGGTTTTAATAAATAGAATTAATTACATTGTTGATAGATAGATAGATAGATAGATAGATAGATAGATAGATAGATAGATAGATAGATAGATAGATAGATAGATAGATGGATGGATGGATGGATGGATGGATACAGTAAAAATGCTCATCGTTGTATTTTACAAAAATATGTATTTTACAAAAATAATAGTTAGTATGTAAAGGCCAAGGTTATTATAGTTAAATAAATCTTTTTTAAAAAAAGTCAATATATTAATAACTATAATTTCAATTAAACTAACTGGTTTAGTTTAAGGCCAGTTTATGCTACCTCTAAGAAAAGAGAGTGAAAAGTCATTGAAAGTCTGTGTAAACACATCTTTTGTATATAGGTTTACACAATGTCCGCCTATGGTCTTCATTGGCTGCCCGTGAAACACATCTACTTTGACCCGTCCTCAAACACTGCTGTTGTAGCTGAAGCCTGAAAGATTTTGGTTCATGTTGTTGACATGTCATTCAAGAAGACACTGTTTTTCGTGCTGTGAAAGCAAAAGAAATGCACTTCCAAAGGATGACTCGTGCTCGAATTGACACGGTAAAACTGACACCATTGTTACTGTTTGTATCACTGTGTAAACAAGTGTTGAGGAAGAGCTGAAATTCAGATATGGATAGAGATGCGTTGTTTCAGACACGTGCTGTAAGCGGTCGACCAATCACAACAGACTGGGCCATCTGACCAGTAAGAGCAGAGTAGGCTCTCGGAAAGGAGGGGTTTAGAGAGACCGAATCATTAATCATTATATTCAGAAAAGTGGTGATGCTGCAATGTATATTATGAGAAAATTAAACAGTTTTTTTACCTTGGATGCATGTAAACATATTGTAGGAGAAAACTAAATTAGGAACCTTTAAAATGGTATAATAGTGGCACTTAAATAATATACAATTATTGTCATTGAAAGGTTAAATAGTTAAAAAATGTTGAAATTCTTGTTGATTTTCCAATTCAGCATTTCACTCAAATTTCTTTTGTTTTCTTTTATATCATGCCATTTCAGTGCGTATAAAGCCAGGCTCAACCTCTCCAGTGGAGTTTCAGTCTGACAGTGATGCTGAAAGCGGAACAGAGTCTGGATCGGCCTCTTTCAGCACGCAAGGGATGGATCCCAGGTGAGAGAGATATCCCATATCCCATATACATCTGAATATCTCAATCCCGGGATATGTACAGTGTATGCTAGAGTATCTGACATCCTGGTCTAATAGCATCACTGCACCACTCCTCTGGATGATTATGTAACCTTCAACACACTGGAGGCCCATGGCTCTTCTTTGCGTTGATTTTAAGCTGGATGCATCCTCTTCTGTTGGGTGTGTGTGTGTGTGTGTGTGTGTGTGTGTGTGTGTGTGTGTGTGTGTGTGTGTGTGTGTGTGTGTGTGTGTGTGTGTGTGTGTGTGTGTGTGTGTGTGTGTGTGTGTGTGTGTGTGTGTGTGTGTGTGTGTGTGTGTCTGTGTGTGTGTGTGTGTGTGTGTGTGTTGCTGGGCAGGGTTCTCTCCAAACTGGGTGTAAACAATGTTACATAACTTGCAATGTCGTCACACCTTTGAAAGAGGGAGTAAAATGCAAAGAAGAACAAACAGAAGTGGCAGGGTGACAGGGCAGGATGGAGAACAAGAGGGTATTTTGCCAGTGTGTGTATAATTGTTCGGACATGCGGTCAGGTGATTGCTGGGAGAGAGAAATCCGATGGAAATGAGTTGGGGGGGGAGTGAACTGGTTTGCAGCCAGGGAGGGGAAAGGAAGAGGCTGAGAAAGAGAGAGGAAGGAAAGGAGGGGAGAAAGACATGGGCTGAAAAAAAAAAACCCATGGCAGGGGGAGGGGGATTGGAGCAGGAAGGGAAAGGGAGAGAGATCGGCATTGAACTGGAAGCTCTCCAGCTGTATGGAATTTAGATACACACACACACACACACACACACACACACACACACACACACACACACACACACACACACACACACACACACACACACACACACACACACACACACACACACACACACACACACACACACACACACACACACACTTGCTCTTTAGCTCTCCCTGCTGGCCAGTTAGGATTGTTGCACTAGGGGTCGTAATGGTGCTATTTACATATATAATTCTGTGATGCTAGAATCATTTTAGGTAGTGTTTTATACAGCTAGTTTTTTTATGCATGCATATAAATTAGAGGCACATATTTGATTACATCACTATTGGTTTTATCAAACCCCTTCTCAAGTTGTCAGATAAATGTGAACTCCCAAGCCAAACATGAAACTATTTAATGGCAAATAAAATACACAGTGCACTTCCTTATTTTTAGCATTTTTTTATGGGGCTTTGTTCCTTTGTTTTCTATTAGAGCTGAGTCTATACAGAAGTAGTAGAAGGGGAAAGCGCCACAGGTCTAAAACACTGCACCTTGAAATATTACTAAAAACTAGTGAGGTGTCAAGTTGATAAAAATTCCCTCAAGAAGGGGTGATTCATCTGGAGACTTGGTATTACCTTTCTGTGACACTCACCCTCCAGTTTCTTGTGACCAATACGTAATTAATTTCTGTAATTACAGCTATAATAACACCGTTGACCATTCCCTTGATTCGACTCACATTTTAACATAAAATATGTATTTATAATCAAGTAAACCTCAGGCATCTGTCCAGAAAATGTTCATCTTGGAATATTACTAACAATATCAAAGTTATACTTACATTTACTTTATAAAATCAGTAAAGGTTTTACAGCCAAAAAAAAAAAAAAAAAAAGGAACACGTGTACCATAACCTGAAGGAGGATGTATTTAGAAATATACTAAAAGGCCTTTTAACTTGCTAAAAAAGTATACAATTAGACAAAGGCATGTTGTAGATTGTGAACAGCAGGTTTTTGATCATGTTGATCATTTAGAGGCCTTAAAAAGTTGAGTATCGAATATCATACTATTGGCTTTATAGGGCTAAGAGTGTTGCAATAAAAGTTTTCATTGTATCACTGATCAAATTTGAAAACTGCAATCCAAGTGATGGATTAATCTGTTTTATTCATGAAGATCATGCAGAATGTTTGTACCTGCCTTCACATGCTCAAATGCGCTCTTAATCTTTAGATAATCCAGGGATAGGTTTGGTATGACTTGAATTGATCGCCACACCCTAATAGCGAAAACGTTTCACTTTTTGTTCCTAGTATGAATACAGATGTGGACATCCAAGTTGACCCCGACTCGCCGGACATGAAGAGAAGACGTGTGCACATGTGCGATTATGACGGCTGCAACAAAGTCTACACCAAGAGCTCGCATCTGAAAGCCCACCGGAGAATACACACAGGTATGCCTTTTTTCTGCTGTTTTTGGCACAATTGTAATTTATTTATAAAAATTATAGAAATGATTTTTATTTTATCTATCTATCTACCTATATATAAACATACATATATATATATCTATATCTATATATATATATATATATATATTTAATAAATGCTTTTATTCAGCAATGATGCATTAAATTGATCAAAAGTGACAGTAAAGACATTTATGAAGTAAAAAAAATCTATTTCACATAAATGCTGTTCTTTTAAACTCAAATAAAAAATTTGTATCACAGTTTCCACAAAAATGTTAAACAGCTATTACAATGTTTTCAGCATTGATAATATTAAAGTCCCCCTGTAGTCAATAATTGTATCTCTTAAAACTCATCTCTGATCTCCAAAATGACATATTTAAACTTTTTCCTCTTCATGCCTTAAAATAACTTGAATGTAACTCTACACCCTTGCCTCATTTATTATACTCGGTTCTATGAATATGCAAATGAGCCCCGCCTCCACTCACTCACAGCAGCTCAGAGATCTACTCGTTGATGATCACACGTTGACGTGATTGGTTACAAGGTAGTTTTGTGATGTCAGAAACAACAGCGATTTCAAACCGAGTTTTTGAGACTGTCTTTGTTTCACTGCAGTTTTAAGCAGAAAATACTCAATGGTGTTGATTTATGAATTTGCACACGGTTTGTCTTAAAGCATATTAAAAACACCACATAGACAAATAAACAACATTAAAAGCTTGATTTTCACCACAGGAGGACTTTAAGAAATGTTTCCTGATTACCAAATCAGCATATTAGAATCATTTCTGAAGGATCATATGACACTGAAGATGGCTTTGCCATCACAAAAATACATTATAAATTATATTAAAATAGAATTTAAAATGTAATATTTCACAATATTACTGTTTTTACTGTCTTTTTGAGTAAATAAAAGGAGCGTTGGTGAGCATTAGACATCGACCCAAACTTTTAAACAGAAGTGTGTGTATGTTTCTTTATATATATATACATGAGTGTATATTTTTAAGTTTGTATTTATGTATATATCAGGCATATTGATTGACGTGGTGATGCCTTTACAGGTGAAAAGCCGTACCAGTGCACATGGGAGGGCTGTACCTGGCGCTTTGCCCGATCGGACGAGCTGACGCGACACTTTCGCAAGCACACCGGCATCAAACCCTTTCGCTGCACCGACTGCGACCGCAGCTTCTCCCGCTCTGACCACCTGGCACTTCACCGACGGCGCCACGTCATGATGTGATACACTTTTCCCGCCACCCTCCCCAGCCCTCACCTCCCTGCCTGCTCCTCAGGAGACATGCGCGCCCATCCGGGGAGTCCAAACGCTGTTGACGTCACCTCCCCAGTCTCCGGATAAGAACATGAGTTGGATATGGAGAAAGGGTGGCGCAATCATATAGGTTACCCCTCCTGGTCAGAACATGACTGCAGTTTTCAGCTAAGCTTCTAAAAGCCACAAACCACCCGTCCACTGGTGACCTCCACCTTCATCTAGTACAGATGTCTAGATGCATGCCTGATCATTAGCCAATACTTGAAGGGACTACAAGAAAGGCAAACCGCACGCAGCACTGCTATAAGCAGAGAGTGAAGACTGGGGAAGGTACCCCTTATTGAGAGTTGTTGTAAGTTAGAAAAAGATGAAAGTAAAGGATTTTATGCAAGATGGTTTGGAAAAAGTAAAGTTATGTAATAAATGTAATCATTTTAATGAGATAGGAGGGTTTGAGATACATCTACAGCTGCCTTGTTGAATTCTTACGTTTTATCCAAACTTTTTCTTGTCCTAAATTTGTATACACAAGCTCTACATGCATCTTAGGGCCTGTACGTTTCTGTGCGGAAGGAAGTTAATGTAGAGCGCATTGTAAAGACAGCTGAAGATGTACCCTGTTTTACAGTTTTTTTTTTTGTTTTTTTATTTTTTATTTAATAAATCAGTTTTTATATCTACCCTAACCCAAATGAGAAGTAGAGGCAGGGGGCTGACAAGACTGTGAATTTTTGTAAAATATTTTTCTTGATTAGTATCTGTTGTCTAAGCATCTTCCCAAAATTGTTTGGCGCAAAAAAAAAAAACAGTATTTCTTTTTGTTTTTTAAAAGACATGTTTATTGCCAGTAATGGCATCTAACATAAAGAACACCTTTTGATGGGTGTTAATCTAACCTTCAGATATTATTTCCTAAGGCTGTGAAAAAAAAAAATGTTTTAAAAAAAGCAACATAGCTGGCAGGGAAAGGGGGGCGGGGCTTACTAAAATTGGTATGTATGTGTGTATGTCTGTGTATAAGCACACTTGTTTGCATATTTGTAAAAAACAAAAAAAAAAAACAAAAAAAAAGACATAATCAGAGATATAATAGTACAGATGTCTAGATGCATTGTTACTTCTAGCCCATCAGAGCCTTAATTGAAGTAAACGTGCAAATCTGATTTGCGCAACAGGGTTTCGGAGTTCCTCAGGGTTCGACACTGGGACCCCTATTTTTGTGAGGCACCCTGAAAATCCCTATTTGCACCTAGATCACAGTGACAAACATGTCTTAACAGCTCCTGCCCTGATATGCATGATATGCAAAAATACCCCCTCAACCCCCCCAAAATATGTTGAAGTTATTGGTCAGAGATATTATGAAAATGTTGGGCTGAGTCCATGTAAATCTGCGAGGAGAGGGTATCCTGGACACTTCTTCCCTCTAACTAGCAATTGCCATGGTCATAATTTCAATCGCTCGCAGCTGATTAAGTGCGCATTATGCCTTTTTTCAGAAGAAACGCTTGTTTGATTCCAGCCTTTGAGAGTTAAGTGCATGTCTGCAGCAGCTGCACGATATTTGGTTCAGAGAGCAATGTAGTCGTAAGATTTTGTATTGTTCTCTTGCTTCAACTCAAAGTTACTAAGCACATCTTTCTAGAAGAGTATATGCATTTGATTGCGATCCCTTTCTTTTTTTTAAAACTGTTCATAGACTTACAGACAATGAATAATTAAAGAGTTAATGTACATACTGTATATAATCTACAAAGTTCTTGAATAAATGTAACGGGTGGATTTCTATTTTTAACACTGACTAGATAATGTGAAATACTCGTTTTCTTTCTCTTTTTGTTGTTTCTTTGAATCTTCTTTTTTTTAATCCCTTGAAATGAGTCCCTAATGTGTTGTACACCCCTAAAGTGTTGCATGGAGAGTAGAGTTTTCTTTGTGAAGTCGGTGAGCATGTCAAAGCGTTGGTGCCCTGACAGATGTGGCCTATAAGCACTGATAATCCACATGAAATGTGTGCAACCATGGCCATTCGTAGCATATGCATGGCCTATTATAACTACTACAAGACATGCTGGTAAAACATGTACCTTCATACCATCCTAAATTGAAATAATTGTATTCCAAGATGGCGTAATGTTAGGAGTCAGCCTCTTTATCAATGTTGAAGTGCCCACGACTGAATTTTGTGACATGCTTGTCTATCTAAAAGTATGTTTGCTTTCATTACTTGCATATGATTTGTTTAAAATAGTGTGCTCAAATCATGAAAGAGTTTGGGTTTCGTGTGAGTGTATGTGTATGTGTGCAAGTGTGGTTATCATAAAAATTTTCAGAATCATAGGTATTTTATATTGAATGCAGTAACCTTATGGGCCAGTACTATATTACTCAGTGCAATGCAGTTATCATTATAACAAAACAAGTAATTAATGTTATTTCTTTTGTATTTGTACAGAACAAGTCTGTAAAGATCAGCGAGGAAAACACAAAGCTTTTTGATACTGTGAGAAATGGTGTTAAAAGTCAGTTTCCCTTGTACAGTTGTGATTACCCACTCCTTTTATAGAATAAAATGTTTTGGTGCAATACGGTGCGTTGTGTATTTATTTATTTTTTTCTTATAGTTTTATAACAGTATTTCAACAAAAATGGACCCCATGCCCATTTCATTATGAAAAATCACCCTAAAATGAAATTATGTCATCTTTTACTCAAGTTGTTCCAAACCTGTATGAGTTTCTTTCTTCTGTTAAACACATAAGTAGATATTTTGAAGAATGTTGGTAATCAGACAGTTGACGGTACTCATTGATTTTCATAGTATTTTTTTTTTTCCTATTAAAAACAAGCTCTGTGGTCAACAAAAGTTTATGATACTTGCACGTTTTGTCCATCAAGATAATTATCACAGATTAAACACAACTTTTATGAATTTTGAAGCCTAAATGCAGTCGCCAGAAGTAAAAAGCTAAAGGTAGTGTATAAACGAACTACACCACGGTCCCACGAATTCAACGTCACCACCACTAAGCTTCCGACAAACCTTTCAGTTTTTATCTACAAACATTTTCCCAGAACGTTTGAGTAAGAATAATTTGTATGAGCACAATTATAAGTATAACGATGCTGTAAAAGAGGATGAGGCCTTTTCAAAAAAATCACGAGTTGGGTAATATTGATGTATTTTATGTCGTAGAATAAAACGTGAAAGTGTCTTGAGTTTGTGTTCACCACAGACCTTATTTCAGCCATTTAACCAAAACCACATTCAAAAAAACCATTGACTTCTGAATGGAACCGGAAGTGCTAAAAAGTCCGCGTTTTGGCCTACAAAGTGATGTCATACCTGCGCCATGCACTCTATGGCTAATGTCAACTGTCTGGTTCCCATCATTTTTTAAATATCTTCTTTTGTGTTTAGCAAAAGAAAGAAACTCATACAGATTTGGAACAACATGAGGGTGAGTAAATGATGACAGAATATTCATTTTTGGGTGAACTGCCCCTTTAAAGGTGACTAATTTATTAAGACGAAAGTATGACGTGTTCCTGGATCAACATCCTTGATTTAGGATTATGACTGTTTGGCAAAATCAAGTCCCTCACTTTTGGTATCAATCTCATTCAAAATACTATACCTGAGGGTTTATATACTAATTTAGTTTGTTCTAATATGAGAATGGCCTTAATAAAACAATCCAGCTGTCAATATCTTCAAGAAATTTGCTGTGTAACCATGAGACGGTGCTGAGATGCTCTGCTGTTGTTTCGGGTTCAGCGACTGCAGCGGTTTGGGGTCCTCTAGTGGTGCAGATGTGTAACAGCTCATGTCAAAGCATTGTGCGGTGGCCTCTTTTAAAGTCTTATCGTTCCACTAGTATCAAATAGGTAAATATGTATTATGAAGAAATATTTTATAATTTTGTCAATAAAATTGCCTGGCATGGTCTAACTATTAAAGTCAAAGTCCAACACTAACTTGGTCAGGACTTTAGTTCATAAGAAGTGGTGCTCTTCCTTTGTTTGTTCCTAAGATTATATTACCCTAGTGTCTGGGAGGATAAATTATGGTCAAAACACAATCTTTATGACACTCACTTCTCAACTGGTGCAATAATGATTAACACATACCCTGAGATAGGCTACACAATAGTAAATTTCAATTTGTTAACTTTACTTGGAAAAAATCTTGAAAACATATTGCCTCAGAAAAATATAGTAAAGTTTATCAATATTTTCACGTTTTTATAACTTAGTAAATTAACACTTTCACGCATAGTGGTCACTACAGTGGACAGCTATTAAAAAAGCATTTTCTTGAATTTGCACGGGTTTTTATGGCAAAGTTGCACATCAGCCTCTTCATTGGACCCTGGTGCATCATCCTATAAATTGCAACCAAGTGGCAAGCCGTTGTGTTTCGATTTTTTACCCCTCCAAACCAAGATGGCCAAGGGTCAGTCAGACATGCCAAGTTGCTCCAGAATATCCACCCATTCCTTCTATCCTAGGAGACTCTTGTAGGTAAAAAAAAAATATTGCAGCATCAAGCAATATCTAATGAGTCATATCACAGTAAAATTTTCCAAGTTTTGATTTTAGATTGAGAGAAAACTCTGATTAATCACATGTCCACTGTAGTGGACGTCATGCATCAATTGCTATATTTCAGCTACAATTCATAATTATAATGTGAATATTGTTTTTGAAACTTAAAACTTAAAAACTTAATCTGCAGTGACTTTTTTTTACTGTAAATAAATGTATTTGTATTATTAGAATGTAATTTTCATTGACATCGAAAAAAGTCATGTGATTACATAATGTATGACACTTGTAATGCATTACTTTACTTGTTAGATCAAAAAGTAATCTGATTTCGTAATGCAAGTTATTGTAATGCGTTTTTTTACTCATAACATCAAAAAGTAATCTGATTACGTAATGCATGTTACTTGTAATGCGTTTCTTTACTCATAACATCAAAAAGTAATCTGATTACGTGATGCATGTTACTTGTAATGCGTTTCCTTACTCATAACATCAAAAAGTAATCTGATTATGTAATGCGTGTTATTGTAATGCGTTTCTTTACTCATAACATCAAAAAGTAATCTTATTACGTAATGCATGTTACTTGTAATGTGTTTCTTTACTCATAACATCAAAAAGTAATCTGATTATGTAATGCATGTTACTTGTAATGCGTTTCTTTACTCATAACATCAAAAAGTAATCTGATTATGTAATGCATGTTACTTGTAATGCGTTTCTTTACTCATAACATCAAAAAGTAATCTGATTACGTAATGCATGTTACTTGTAATGCGTTTCTTTACTTGTTACATCAAAAAGTAATCTGATTAGGTAATGCACATTACTTGTAGTTAATTACTTGTTAGATCAAAAAGTAATCTGATTAGGTAATGCATGTTACAATACATTACTCGTAACATAAAAAACAAATATGATTACGTAATGCATGTTACTTGTAACACATTACTTTACTTGTAACATCAAAAAAGTAATCTGAATGCGTTATGCATGTTACTTGTAATGCGTTACCCCCAACACTGATCATTTCAGATGAGATTGAAAAAACGTATCGCTAGGTTTTCTCAGAGGAGGGCTATGATAGAAATGTGCATGTCCATCTTGAACATAATCAGAATTATCAGCTAATAAGGGTAAATCTCCATACTCTGGTGCACTGGAGGGAGCATCTGAGTGGTTTCCACAGTTGTACCTTGACAGGCTGTAGAAAATTCTGATGGAATCACGTCCTCATGTTCTGATATCAAAGATACGCGAAGTGCAACTTGTATGAAGTTGTATGAAGCCTTTGCAATATTTCTCATTTATATTTTTTGTATATATTTTATAGTTTTCACATGATTTGATATAATTGTATTGATTAGTTTGTTAAATTCACATACTTTATCTGTTTGATTATTCTTATATTTAATACAGTATATCTTCAGTTTAAACCATAACCGCATGCTGTCCACTCAAGTGGACATCTGAAGAACTCTTTGAAAAATTTGTAAAAAAATAAAATAAAAATCAATTCTTGTTTTTCATGCCCTAAGAGCAATAAAAACACATAGGAAATAAATCCTGACTGAGGTTATCATAATGCATGCATGAAAGGGTTAAGTCAGTAAAACTTAGAATCCGAGTAACAGTAGCCTCTATTTAAAAAAACAATTGCTTTTTGATTTATTTGACCATTTTATTTGCTGTATTGTGTCAGTATACTAGCACAATAAAGACAGGAAATAAAATAGTTTTGGTCAGTGTTATTGTTTTGTGTTGAGTGACTCAAGTAAGATTGATTGTAAGAAACTGGCACAAACCTTGTTTTTGCATAAATTAAAAATAATTAGTCACATAAATTAAGTTTCAAGTGCCCAACCAAAGGGAACACAAATCCCCATAAGCGTTGGTGACAAAACCATTTTAGGAAATCAACATCAATTTATGAAGTGCTCTTCACACAAAATTTTCGGTTGTATTGACAATTCAACATTCAAGATGACTGGAAAATGAGCAAAGGCAACTAAGGAGAAAGATTAGTGCAGAAGTGGAGGAAAGAATATTCTATTAAGAATTGCCCCACTTCAACTATTTTGCTTGACAAAATAGAAGTCCTACACAAACCAGTCAAGTAGCCTAATCTCAACCTGGATTTTCTGAGTTACAAAGTCATAGTATGTGAATAGTAGGCTGGCTATATTACTAAATTTGTACAAAAAAAAAAAAAAAAAAAAAAAAAATTGGTTTAAGTAAACCTAACTAAAAAGGGTTAGTAGCCTATAAAGGTCTTGGTTTTTGAGCGATGCACATTCATTGATCCTTTAGCAATTTCAGCAAACAAAAGTAAAATTTGTTTTAGTAAACATTTAAATAATCTGAAATATCCTTTTTTTTTTTTTTTCTCAAGACATGTTAAAGTCTATCTCTGGTCTCTTCATTTCTATCAAGCGGTATAAGAAGTGGGGCAAGTTTTAACTGGATTTGCGCTGCCACAATAAGCACAGTTAACACCTCAGGAATGAGCGAGGCTTAAATAGGCCTATGTTTAAGAATACCTAGGTATTCTCAACAATAAAGACAGTTTTACTTTTACTCCGAGAAATAGCGCTCACTGTTTTGAAATGGTTTACATATTTTCATCTTTTCATCTCCACAGAATGCGCTGTAATGGGTGTTCCCCTCATCAGTCATCGTCTTTTGTTGTAGGCTGGGTTTCATTCTGTAAATTATCTTGTCAGACTGTAATTATGAGTTTTCTGTTTCAGCTAAAATCTGTTCCCCACCCAATTTTAGTCCTTCGTTAACTACAACTGTTGGTGCATTTTATTTTTACGGGCTGACTCATTGTTTTAACAATACAGCGTTTAACAATATACAAGTTAATACCTAGTGGAAGGCCTGGCTCCAGCTTTGAGATGTAAGGTGGGCCAAGTGACTCCTTTAACATTAATTATTTAACTTTTTTCCCCGTAAAAGATTTTGTAACTTTATTTTATAACAAAAGTCACTTTAAGAACAAATGCATGGAAATACACATCAGATTTTTTCCCAACCGTTTACGTTCATTAAGACTTTTTATTTTAACTTATTTAAGACTGTTGTTACGAGGATACTTGCCAAAACTGGCATTCTCAAACTCAAGATAACTTGAGTTTTTTGCTTCAGAGCCAAGAGTTTTCTTCACTCCCACAAGCCATTTTGAATTATCTTCACTCTACGAGACGAGCGGCTCTGGTGCAACGGCGTGTTCCAGCGAGATCACATTGCCTGCTGCTGGTCTGTGCAGTGATCTGCCAACAGTGTGTGCGCTTCTCCCTGGGTGCTTCAGCACTCTGCTGAGCTTTTTCCTCTCTCTAAAAGAGTCTGATTCATCTGCCTAACGGTCACGAGCGCTGTTTGGCGTGTTGGCTTAATCACGCTCGGCAACCCTCATGGATGAGTCATGTTTTCTTCGCGATGTTTAGATCGAGACTCAATGATCTCCGTGTGTATAGAGTCCCCTCTGCCACACCCCAATCTATCTCTTCCTCGAGAGGGGATACTTTTGGCGCCGCCCTGCCCCTAACGCTGTAGGCTGGACGATTGGTTTACCAGCACTCGCCCCCAGTGCCTTTCTTCCCGGACGTGCATCAGGACAGGTTTGCAAACACAGAGACCTTGTGCTCCGGCACCTAGCCTGTCTGGGCCTTTGGGTCAACTGGGAGAAGAGCAAACTTTGCCCCATGCAGAGGATCTCTTTTCTCGGTATGTAAATCGACTCGGTCGCCATGTGTGTGAAGCTTACTAGCGAGCGCGTGCAGTCACTGCTGACTTGTCTGAGACAGTTCGAAGTCCGATCAGACAATACCGCGACAGTAGCGTACATCAACTGACGAGGTGGTCTACACTCGCAACTCGCCCGCCACCTCCTCTTATGGAGTCAGAAGCATCTGAGGTCACTTCGAGCCATTTATATCCCGGGAGACCTGAACTGTGCAGCTGATGAGCTCTCACGGCTTCAGCCTCTTCCTGGAGAATGGAGACTCCATCCCCATCGGTTCAGCTGATTTGTGGGATGCACAGGTAGACCTGTTTGCCTCCCACGACTCTTCCCATTGCAGCCTGTTTTACTCCCTGACCGAGGGCACGCTCGGCACGGACGGACTGGCGCACAGCTGGCCGCGGGGCCTCTGCAAGTATGCGTTTCCCCCAGTGAGTCTTCTTGCACAGACCCTGTGCAAGATCAGGGAGGACCTGGTTCTCCGAACTAGTAATCCTCGCGACAGCACCTCCCTGGCCAATACCTCTGAGGAAGGACCTCCTTTCTCAGAGATGGGGCACCCTATGGCACCCTCGTCCCGATCTTTGGAACCTCCATGTGTGGCTCCTGGACGGGACGAGGCAAGTTTGAGTACCCTACCACCAGCGGTGGTGGCTACCATCACTTCCGCTAGAGCATCGTCCACGAGACATGCCTACGTGTTGAAGTGGAACCTCTTCGTCACTTGGTGCTCTTCTCGCTGAGAAGACCCCAGAAAACGTCTGATCAGTGTCGTGCTTTCCTTCCTGCAAGAAGGGTTGGAGTGAAGGCTGTCTCCCTCCACCCTGAAAGTGTATGTTGCCGCCATCGCCGCACATCACGACACAGTCGAAGGTAAGTCCGTGGGAAAGCACGACCTGGTCATCAGGTTCCTGAGAGGAGCAAGGAGACTGAATCCTCCTCGCCCTCCTCTCGTGCCCTCTTGGGTGGTTTTAACTGCCCTGCAGAGTGCTCCCTTTGAGCCTCTGCAATCAGTGGAGCTTAAGTTCCTGTCAATGAAGACAGCGCTCCTGGTTGCATTGGCCTCCATCAAGAGGGTAGGGGACCTGCAGGCATTTTCGGTTGACTAAGCATGCCTGGAATTCGGGCCGGCCTACTCTCACGTGATCCTGAGACCCCGGCCTGGATACGTGCCCAAGGTTCCCACCACTCCCTTTCGAGACCAGGTGGTGAACCTGCAAGCGCTGCCCTTGGAGGAGGCAGACCCAGCCTTGGCACTGCTCTGTCCAGTACGCGCCCTCCGTGCTTACGTAGACAGAACGCAGTGTTTCAGGACCTCATACTAGCTCTTTGTCTGTTATGGTGGGACGCTGAAGGGAAAGGCTCTCTCCAAGCAAAGGTTGTCTCACTGGATAGTGGACACCATTGCTTTGGCATACCAGC
The DNA here is from genome assembly GCF_949319135.1 of Squalius cephalus. Classification (NCBI taxonomy): domain Eukaryota; kingdom Metazoa; phylum Chordata; class Actinopteri; order Cypriniformes; family Leuciscidae; genus Squalius; species Squalius cephalus. Next base: position 25,782,931 of record NC_137138.1, on the reverse strand, counting down.
AGCAAGGTTGACCGTGCCCCCTTGGTGTGAAGACTCACTCCACTCGGAGTGTGGCTTCCTCTTGGGCTCTAGCGCATGGCGCCTCACTAACAGACATCTGCAGAGCTGCAGGCTGGGAGACACCCAACACATTATGCCACCGGCAGCTTTCGCGTTGGCTAGGTGCCTCCATGTGCATGGTTCCCCCTCTGGGCGACCCCCACATGTGTATTTCCACTGTAAGCCTCTGACGTCACGTCTCCCTGCCACTTCTGCTGTACCGCTGAAACGCCGGAGTTCAATCTCGGCTCCTCAGCGAGAAAACATAACTGCACGTTGCCAGCATAATTCCTTATATACCCACGAGGTGGGGCGGAGTTACGCTATGCAAATTCCGCAGACCCATGGCATTTTCTTGCCATTGGCTCGTTTTGTATTCTCAAAGGTGAGAGGCTTTCTAAGTGAAACCCCATTCGTCGTCACGAATTCGCCTACTCAGTGAACAGAGGGTTACCATACGTAATCGAGACGTTTCTTTTGCGTCTTCTTGCACGTGAACAGTTTATATTCGTTTGAATGTTTATGAAGACTGTGGTCACATTCTAACACTGCGTTCTAGTTTCTAAATACAAGCGGAATTTATGTTCAATTGAATGTTGTTCAATCTCGGGAGCTGAATTGAACATCACACCAATTTTGCAATCAGTTTAAAAAAATAAAAATTAATTTAAAAGCAGATTTCCACAATATGATATGCATAGATGCAAAATCCGGTTGTTTGACCCAGCACTATGAGTTAAATGTATAAAACCCAACAAGCTGGGTCAGAATTACCTAGCAATGGTTATTTTTAACCCAGCATTTCTTAGAGAGTAAGTAAAAGTCCATCTTCTTATAGTTCCAAGAATTATTGCCCCTCATAAATATAACATGGAAACGTCTGTCTCCATAGCTAAGTATTAACTAAGAACTATTCAAATGTCATTCCACTCATCAAATGTCAAGGAAGCATGTTAACATACAGAACACTTTGAAAAGACACTAGCTATGAAATGTGATTATTCTTTTATTTTCAAAATTCTGTATTCAAACTACTACATACAAAATGTTAAACTGATCACTTAGTATGCAAGACCTACACACTCAATTATCCCACATTCAAGACAAACGTAGCAAAATCCCATTTGTTCATAATAAAAACAATCAGCTTCAAAGAGAAAAGTATTTACATGTAGTTAAACTTTAACAACAGTATATGTACAGTACCTTTTGATCCATCAGAGTTCCCTTCATAAGAGTAGGACATGTACAAAGGGAACTAGAGAACTTTTAAGACCCGTCTTGGAGCCCATTACAAAAGCAAATGCTACGATGTCCACAACAAATACAAATTTGTTCTTGGGAAAAGAAAGGGATTGTTGTGAAGTTTCAAAACTTTCCACATATCGCACTCTCTTCACTTATTTTCTTTAAAGTTTCTTACCTTTATAAAACAATCAACTGTTGTGTGAAATACAAATTTGGCACACATGGTCAAATGGGGCTCTTGTGAGCTCATTTTTCACATTCATCACAGTCATACAAAGAGCCGAAATGTCAAACAGTTGACTGATCTGAGCGCTACTTTTTTACAATCTCATAAAGATTTGTATCCATGGATACACAACTGTGAGAACAGCAAACATTTCTTTTTTATCGCAGCATCTTACCCAAAAGCAAACAACTTTTTGTGAGTGGGAAATTCCATATAAATAGTATAGACTAGCATTGTCTAAAATGAACAATTAACTATCACCTTGGAATTAATAGATCAAACTTTACATTTCAAGTTATTAGGAACACTGTAAAAAAAAATATGCCTCTCCAACATAAAAATTTCTAGTGACCCGTTGCACCTAAAATTTTTAGTTGGCCCAATTTAAGTTGCAGAAACCAACTTCTTTGTGTTGTGCTGACTACCCCTGCATGTAGACTGAGCTTGAAATAGAATGTTGTGTCAATTAAATATTTTCTGTTGACTAAACATAGCTTGTTGGGCCAACAAGCAGACTCAAATTGAAATAAAATGTTGTATTAATTAAATATTTCATGTTGGCCAAAAAGTCTATTTTTCATTAATGTTGGTCAAAAAATCTATTTTTCGTTATTTCAAATAAATTACACACTATGCTCTGATAAAGTACATTTTATGTATTTATTTAAATCCATATGAACTTGTCTGTCATGCTAATAAAATAGCATGGCATATCACTCTTAGTCAATAGCTGTACTGGAAAAACAAATATCTGCTTTACAAAATGAAACTCAGTAACTTACACTTACAGTGTTAAAATGTATTCCGTTAGTAATGTGCATATTTCACACTTTCAAAAGTGTTATTTTAACTCCAAAATGGAGGGAGTCATATATACATTTCAGGAGTGTTAAATTTGACTCAAATTGAGTTTGTATTTATGAGATGTGCTTTTTGACAAAAGGAATCTTTTCAGAAATAAAAGCAAAGCATTTAACCTATTGATAACAATGAATGCACATCAAAACAATCCAGAAAGTTAAAATGTAACCTTAGTCTGGGATCATAGTAGAATTCTGTTCATTGTAAAGTTAAAAATAAAGGCAAAATGCAAACAGTTGTTTTAACAAACTAGTTTTTATTAACAAACAAGTCCCTTTACATCATAGGTTAACTTTTAAAATAAATGAAGGCAAAATATAGACATTTCTGCCATCAGAATTATGTGAAAGCTGCTCATCAAATGGTCTGTATCTCTGTAATACTTCAAGTCCTGTACATGTCAGTGAATGTAAGTCCTGTGTCAGTGAAGTTGAAAAAATACCTTCGACTTTGCAACAGTACAGCAACAACATTCAACAGATGAAAAACAGTTGCAGGATACGAGTGGATCAGTTGTGTCCAATTGCTAACAGTAAAGTTCAGTGCATAGTTGTTTCACAGAGAAGGAAAGGCTGTGCAGATCCAACTTTCTCGAAAAATCCTGTAGTGCTGGTTCCCTAGAGTAGACAACACAAAACCAGGGGCCGTATTCACAAAGAATTTTAAGGCTAAAAGTAGCTCCTAACTGGCGAATTTAGGAGCAACTCCTAAAAATAATGGGCGTGTCACTCCTAACTTTAGGACTCCTAATTTTTTTCACTAAGAGTAATTCACGAAGCATTTTAGCCCTAAAAGTAGCACCTAAGTCTGGGACAGCTTAAAAGAAGTCGAGAGGACTCCTAACTCACTAAGACCTATTCACAAACCGCTTTTTGTGGCATTTCACGTTGCGATGTTTTGAAATGCGTATGCGGCGCTACAGGAGCTTCCAATCGCGAGGAACAATTCTGCATTGTAGGCATAACTAGGAATGCAATAACGCCACCAACAACAACCAAAACTAGGCTACTTATTGCATGTAAACTAATTGTAACGTATCATTGTGAATCAAATTAAAACGTTCTTCTCTTTGCAAACGTAGGCAGAGGCATATAGTGACAGATTAATTCAATAATGTTGCAAAGATATTGCATCAATCCATATGTTTCATTAGGCTAATAGGTTATTTGTTTTGCCTTACTCTTTATTCATTTAGGCTATTTATTCAGTTATTCATCATCTTCCGTCCTTCGCACTGCTTGTGTAGCGCACGCATTCTCAGACCTGTCACCTGTCACTCATCATCGTAGGGGAGGTGTTTGGAATCATTCCCGCGTTACAATCATCAGCCAATCAAGGTGGTCACTTCAGTCAAGCTCGTGCATGAGTAATGACGTCATCCATAGCAACGAAGACTCACTCTTAGTTTAGGAGTTGTCATTTTTCTTTACTAAGAGTAGGTCTGAAAGGCGTTGTGAATAACTTTTAAGAGAAAACTCCTAGCTAAAATCTTTTAGTGCGATTTAGGAGTACTCCTAGTGGTAAGATAAAATGCTTTGTGAATACGGCCCCAAACCATTTACAATTAATATTTGTGTTTTATAAATACAGCAAGTTTATGGTGGAAAAAGTTCAATCATCTTAGACTTTCGTGACTCAAACAATAAACTATTTTGGTTAGATTAAGACTTGAATTTACTGATTTCCAAGTAAATTAAAGACTTAATTCATCCAAAAATATAAATTCTGTCATTAATTGTTCACCCTTATGTTGTTCCAAACCAGTAAGAGCTCATCTTTGGAACACTTAATGATGATATTTTAAAATTTCTGTTCCTTCATCGACAGCCTATTCAACTATCACTTCCAAAGCCACAGAAAGGTATAAAGGAAATCATAAGTAATCATGTGACTCAAGTGGTTTAACCTAAAAAAAAATTTATGAAGCAACAAGAGTGCTTTGTTTGCACGAAAAAACAACAACAAAAACTTAACTTTATTTACAAATTATTAATCTTCGATGCACGCTCACTTAACAACATCTGCTTTCGCATCAACAACATGCACAACTCGTAATGTTCTCATGAACGCATGTTGGAAATTTATATTTTCTAAATTAAGTGGTAAATGTTTTGTTGCTGCAAACACAGCACTCGCGTAGTTTAATAAAATGTATATTAAACCACTGGAGTCGCATGGAGTACTTTAATGATGTACCTTTACACCTTTATGGGGCTTGAACGTGGTATTTGCGTAGACTGTCAATGGAGGGACAGGAAGCTCTCAGATTTCATTAAAAATATCCTCATTTGTGTTGTAAAGATGAAAGAAAGTCTTACATGTTTGGAACGAGATGAGGGTAAGTAATGACATAATTTCCATTTGTAGGTGAACTAACCCTTTAGGAATAAATTTAGACACGCACCTTAAGAAATCTCACTAAATAGTCAGCTGACGGAAGAATCTTTGTTCCCTTCTTGTAGCTTTGTGATGTTGGAGGCAGGTGATGGGCAGAGATTTCCCAATCAGTTGAGTCTAAAATTAAAAAAGCAAGACAACATCTACCTGTCAAATCATGAAAACAATTGGTTTGAAAACTAATTTTATTTAAGGAAAAGTAACTTTTGTAAAGTAATTTGACTGGACAAATTCAAAATGACTTATGAAACACAAAAAAAATCTAGTTATACCAAATAGCAACAAAGCTTTTTTTAAATGTTTATGCACATGATTATCTCAAATGTTATCTGTAAAATCTGACCCTCACCAGGTTCTAGTCTGCACAGCCTTTGAAGACCAAGCCTGGTTAGCCAACCACTTGGTGCAGCATGGAAATGCTCCTAGCAAACACAAATAGCAAATACATTTAAACATGAAAGCATATCCAAACATCAACCAAAATTGAATCTGATAAATACATTTTCATAAACATTTAATCTTAAAGAATTACTTACACATTCTAAGAAAATTTGTTTTTCAGTTAACGTTAGGTTTCAGTTAAGTTAAGTTAGGTGTGCTGGCAAACGAAAGTAAAATATGGTTTGAGGATAAATACATTATGATATTTGCACATCACAAATATTGTCATAAAACAAAATAACATTATAAAATACATATTGTAAATGAGTTAAAACACTTACTCTGTGTTTTCACCGTTAAAAGCAAACTCCGTGTCTGCACTGCGTCACGAGTCAAAGAAGATGCAGGGCCTAACGTTAGTCTGTGAGAAAGGTTTAGGCGCACACATCACATAAATATCGTTATAAAACAATATAATGGCATGAAATACATGTTGTAAATTAGGTTAAAAACACTTATTTTCGGTGTTTTCCCTGTTAACGTTACAAGCAAACCTTCTCGTCGTCAGCTCCGTATTGAGTCAAAGATGTCGCCTTTGAGAAAGGTTTCAGCTCGTTTAAGCACACAGAGCATTTAAATTTCTCTATAAATCAATATGTTATAAAATACATATTGTAAATTAGATAAAACACTTACTTTCGTCGTTTCTCTGTTTAAAAGCAACCTCACCCTGGTCTGCTCCGCATCGCGCGTCAACGAAAATGCCTTTCTGAGAACGATTTAGCCATTTACAGCACATACATATTGTAATAAAACAATATAATGTTATAAAATGCATATATAAATGCGATAAAACACTAAATATCTGCGTTTTCCCTCCTCGTATGCCTTGCATCGTGAGTCAAAGAAAATGGCGTCTGTGAAAAAAGTTTCGTCGCGCTTCTTTGCGCATGCTCAGACGATTGACGCTGTTCCCTCTTGCTCGGCCAACATAATATTTTTTGTGCAACGTTAAAAGTTCTGTGAACACAATTATTTATTTTCTCTTGATGAACATTTTGTAGTACAGTCATGGAAATCATGCAATCATTGACCAAACATATTTTTTCTTTTTTGACACAACTATTATGTTGAGCCAACATGTATTTCCTCATTTGTACAACTTTTCGCATCAATCATTTTTTACAGTGAAGACACTATACGTTCCCAAGGAACATTTCCAAATTTAATCAGACAAAGTGGATGGAGGTCAAGTATAAAATTCATAACATCTTTTCACATTAATCTACAAACATAAACACATACAAAACATATGTACATTAGTATACATCCTGTTGGAGCTCTTTGCTGTGATGTCCAGTCCTCTTCATGACAAAATGTGTGGAGAGCTTTCATTAGTTTGATCTTCGTATACGTGAATGATTGTGAAATATTTAGAACAATAAAACTGTTATGAAAGTTGATGTGAATCCGTTAGTTTTGGTGGCGCTTCATGTGCAGTGCCAGGTGGTCTGAACGAGAGAAGCAGCGACTGCAGGCGATGCATTTGAAGGGTTTCGCGCCGGTGTGTTTGCGGTAATGCCGCGTCAGTTCATCCGAGCGGGCGAAACGCCAGTCACATCCTTCCCAACTGCATCGGTATGGCTTCTCACCTACACAAAAAAGAAAAGAAAACAGAGTTAAATCACATTCACTGAAAAAAAAGAGTAAAATTTACTTTTCTTTCGCAAGTTTTTGCACACAGATTTAAGTCAATTTCACATATGGAATTAAGTAAACTCTACTTAACTAAGTTAAGTAAAATTAACAAAGAAAATTGAACTTGGCCAAAAAAAGTTTGTTGAGTAATTTCTACTTAGTTGAAGCTTACTTTGTTGTTTTTCTATGTTGTTTAAGTAAAAATTAACACTGAATTAAACCACGCTTTGAAGTGTATGCTTAGAAACATCTATGTAAATAATACAAAAGATATTGTGTAGATACCATATCTACATAACAGAAGTAACGTGGCACCTGAAGACAGAGACCTCAATACTTGTTACACAATACACAATGACGCTATAATTCAATGTCTTTTTGAGTAGAAAATTAACTTCATATGTCACAAAATGGCAAGTTACTAAACCTAACAACAAAAGCATTGGTAAAACAGTGTAAATACAGCTGTAAAACAGCGAAAAATCAACCTTACTAATTATGCCCCAGTGCATGATGGGAACACCAGTATCAGAAAAGTTAAAGCTGCAGTCCGTAACTTTTGGCGCTCTAGCGGTTAATGAGCAGAACTGCATGCTTGCAGAAAAACATTGTAGCCGGAGCTACTTCTCTTTGTTTATGTCTATGACTCGGTTAATCCGTGGCTCGGTTAATATTATTGGTGTACCGTAGTGATTCAGGATAAGACAAAAACACAGTTTGGAAAATGGATTCATGATGTACTCGTTGCTTATATACATTTACAGCAATTTTATGTTGTTGTTATGTACGCTTTAATTTCTACAAGCTTGAATTGAGTACTAATACAGAATTTATTTTTTCATGTAGAAATTACATTAGTTTTTTCCTGTAGTATTTACTTCACCACAGAATAATTTTAATCATTGTTGATTTAGCTTTAAAAAAACATACAAAATGTTACAAAAACGACTAAACTTTTAAGAAAATATTATATATTATATTATATATATATTTTGCTTCAAAATTAGCAAAAAGAAGACAAATGACCGTCATTTATGTTATTTCAAGGCAACGTTTCGAAGTCCAGGCTCATACAAAGTCCAGCTTGAACATGTTACAATGTGTACTGTGACATTTTTAAATGGCAGTTATAGAGGAATTAGACATGCATGTGCTTGAGGTTTGGAGAGTAATAGAACTCCCATGTGTAAACACGGAAGTCATTTCCATGACGCTTAACACACACTGATAACATCTGACATTGTGAGGTTTGCCACAGCACTGAATCCTGAAAAGCCACGTTCAGTGTGAAAAGATAATGCTCATTCAACACATTTTTGATACTACCAACACAAAAATCACACTAAATCACTTTATGTTATGAATAGACTAATAATGTGTGTCTGTATGTTTGTGCATGATGCAGAGAAAAAGGGGGAAGTGAAAGAAAGAGTTTGTTTATTACTGTATGTATTTTTATGTTATAATTCAAATCCTATATGCGTTCCATTAGCAGCTGTCAAACGAAAGTCCCACCCTTTCTTTTGGTTAACTGCTATTTCATGACAACTGGAGTTTGACTGACAGATGTAAGCAGGTTCTGGTCGCTTTTCATGTATAATAGGTTAGTGTTTCATTATAGAAAAAAAAAAAAAAAAATTAGCACAGGTATGTTGTTGTGCATTACCTGAATTACTGTGAGCAAGGTCCAAAACTTTTTTTAACCACACCTTACAAAAATGTGTATTTTTTTATTATTATCCATAAATACTTCTAACTGGCCATGATTTTAATTAAAAAAAAAAGAAAAAAAAGAAAAAAAAATCCATACAATTCAAATATTTGGGGTTGGCAAGATTTTTTAAAAATGTTTTTGAAAGTTTCTTATGCTCACCACGGCTGTATTTATTTGATCAAAAATACAGTAAAACATTAATATTGTGAAATATTATTACAATTTAATTTATATATGTATATATATATATATATATATATATATATATATATATATATATATATATATATATATTTGAATATATTTAAAAATGTAATTTATTCATATGATGGCAAAGAAAAAAATCTGCATCATTACTCCAGTCTTCTTCAGTCTCACATGATCCTTCAGAAATCATTCTAATATGCTTTATTAGAATTTATTATTATTTAACAATATGTTTTGCTTAATATTTTTGTGGAAACATAAAAACCTCCTTTCAAGGTTCTCAAGGACTTTATTTTAAATTGAAATCTTTAGTAACATTATAAATGCCTTTACTGTCACTTTTGATCATTTTAAAGCATCCTTTCTGAATAAAAGATGAATCTTTTTAAAAAAATGACCTTTCTTTGTCTCTTTGGAACCTTATTATAGTCCAATAAACACTAGCTTTCTATAAGAGTTGTTTAACCACATAACATCAAACAATAAGTTTTCTGAAATATCATGTTTCAGTTCAGCTACTAACTTTACCACAGTAAAACTACACAGCTCTCAGATATGGGAAATAGCTGAAGAGAGCACAAATTCATCTCTTTGACTGGCTGTTTGAATGGTGCTGAAAGCTCTTTAAGCTTAGCGCTCATCCCTCCTCTTTTTCTAAACATGAAACCAGAATTCAAAAGGAGATGAACAAATGCCCTTCTGACAAAAGACTCCAATAGCTCAGGGTCTTGAACAAGGTAATGCCCCCATCAAACACTTCAGCTTGTGGAATCTGTGTTTAAGGGCCAACAAGCTCAAACAACAGAGATATTATTTGGTTAGCTGGAGGTTGTGCAACGGCTAATTTGTTATCGCTAAAGCATTTTACTGCGCACACACAGCCGTTATAAAGACATAAAAATGTGGAGGTTGAATATGGTTAACCACGTAAATCGACATAAAAAATGCTAATTTTAGCATTAATTCGGATTCACTTAAAGAGTATTACAACACTACCATTATCACTTATAACCTCCACAACTCATAGGGATAGCCATAAAATCACCATTGTAAGGTGTTTATCAGCATGGCTTCTGTTTGAGGAAGGTGGGCAACAAGTTCCATTACTAAGATAAGGCTTTCACAAACGCACCAATTACCCTCAAAGTAATTAGGGTACATTTACTTCAGAAGGATGTACTGAAAACAGGAAAGTTTTCCCTTTGTGCTTTTTGCGTACAACGTCGCCAGAACAATCCCTGTTTATACGGATTCGTGAAAATGACTAAAAACGCTGTATTATTCTACCCGGCCAATAGTTGGCGACGTCACTTTGTAAAGAAACACTATGTGCATATAGACTGAACACGTAATACGCATGCGCATGAGTTCAGTCAGAGCCCGTCTACGGAGAGCCTGGCCACTCCCTATTAAGTCCTATTGTACCGAATTTTGGTTGTAGTTCCACCAGAGTTCCACTGGGGGCGATCGCCCATGAGTGCAAAATGAATGGGAGTCTATGGAGCTAGACGGCTAAATTTGTCTCTTTCACCCGATTGCCGTTGAGAAATCTCAGATTTGATTGTAGGTTTTGCAAGTTCAACATGGGTTATAGGTCGAAAGTTGAATGAACGTGTCCTTTCGATTTCTTACAGGTTGAGTTGTTGTTGCCCATAACACGCTAGCATTCTGTTAATGAACGCTGATTGGTCAGTGAAGGACTGATTACGACCAGAGATACCACTTGATGGCATCAGAGCCATGTGTGTGTGTGTGTGTGTGTGTGTGTGTGTGTGTATTTTCGGCGTGGTCTTTTAAAACAACAAAACAAAAACTCTTCTAGCACGTGTATTTACCTGTGTCAGCTGTGTTGTCGATGCCTTGAGAGAAAAGAAAGTGCAGAGCGCGAAAGCACCAAAGTGACTGAAGGATTGCCGTAAAGCAGTATCTCTGGTCGTACGATGTGTATGATGTCATTGACATTTTAAAAGGCTTTTTAAAGCAAATAAGTGACTCTAAAAAATCTAACACCCAGCTATGTGTAATTTCTTTGCATCTCCTTTCGAATACAACATTCAAATTACTAGACAAAAAATTATATCCTGAGAAAAGTGGATTTTGAGAGGTATAGCTCCATAGACCTCCATTCATTCTGCACTCGTCCTGTGAGCGCCCTCATATGGAACCAGAGTGGAACTGCAACCAGTTCAGAAGCCGGAAGTTTACTGAGAGTGGAAGTAATCCCCTTATTAGACATTCTCTGGTTCAGTTTTCACAGATTTGCGCTTTTGTTTACACTGTATCATTTCCAAAAACGTGTACTTCGAAACATGTTTTCAAAAGTCGTGTTTTCAGGCCCCAAAACGCTGTTGTCGTGTAAATGAATGGCCAAAACACAAGGATTTTAGTTAAAAACGGTTTCGTGTAAACTGCCCCTGTGAAAGTTTTGCATTGTGAGAAAGCTGTTAGGCTAGCACATTATAAACAGGATAAGGCTGCAAGAATATATTCTGTACAATTCCTTTGAAGCATGTTTAGATATGCTCCACCATACTGGCAAAGTTTTTTTTGTTTTTTTTTAAGAGCCGTTAGCATAACCCAAGCTAACTGCTTAAATTACTACTTAGGTTACAAAGCTAACAACAAGTTTTGCAGGCTTGTATTTAATTGCTTAGTCAGAGCACATCTAGAACATCCTGACATAGTTTATTTGATCTTGTGAAAAGAACACATCATTCCTGAAGACATTAAAATTACCCGTGTTATAGACCTGTTTTCACTTTCATCTGTCAGCACAGAATGTTCTAGAGCTTTTAACTGTTGTTTGACAGCTTTCAGTGCGGCGGGATCTTTCCCAACCCCCAACATCTCTTGAAATATAACTCCAAACCATGTCCACCTGAGGAATGATGACCTGACGTGAACAACAGAAACATACCATGCTGATGGACAGAGGGTTAAATAACCCAGACGACATTTCTTCAAAAAAGTGAATCTAGCAATATTTTATTATGTTGGTTGTTGTATCACGGTAGTTCGAAAATTAAATGTCCGGTGACTGATGCTTTTAAAAGGTTCATAAAAGGTTAATGCAATACTCCATTTAAAAATAAATGTGAAAATTCTATTAAATAGATACATAGTTATGACTCCAAAAGCTGTTTTATATTACTTTACATTCTATAAAACTCCAACTCGTGTGCTGCTGGGCAACCGTTTACAGACTACAGGCTATTTGAATTAAACTTTTCTTCTGCCAGATAATTTATTTATATTTTTATTATGTGGACTGTGAAATTAATGTGTTGGTTTAGTGGAATTAATTGTTTTAAAAAAAGAACCCTATAATTTATTTATTTTTTTGTGCTTTTTTTGTGTGCTTTTTTCTCTTAAATTACCTTTATTTAGGGGCTTTTCTCAGCAAATGTTTACATGTACGAATACTTTTCTTTATGTGCATTGTGATTATTAATCAATAATTATTTGATATTTTTTAAATCTCTTTTTTTTTTTTTTTACAGGCCAAATTATTAGAATACATTAACTATATATTAAACACTGGTGTCTTTTATTATAATACAAAAAGCCACTCAAGGCTATTTTACAATTTCGTGGTAAATTTCGTGGAATTAATTAGGCCTATTGAAAAAAATAAAACTATTAATACATTTAGAAATTAAAAATCTCAAAACACACCTTTAAATATTGAATTGTTGTTCATGGTCTGAGAAGAAAAGCAGTGAGATGCGACATATTCAATGATTTTGTTCGCCAAAATAATGCAATAAACCACACAAAGCCATGTTTTTACCATTAAGGTAGTTTTAGGCACTCATTTGAATCATGCCAAGGACTGACCCTTAACTGTACTAAAATACGTAGTAAGGCACAATCTCAAATGGCTAAGTGCTTTGGTTTCATCCATGCTAGTACTTGTTGCACTGCGCCAACACCTATTCGATTTCCTAACGTACCACATGGGAACATTCGTATAAGCTTAAACAGAGTTAGGAAGAAACCTCTAGGGCACCAGTGAGTCAGAGTACAGAGTACAACAATAATGATACCTCAGGCTACAGGGAATCCCTCTGCATTCACTGTGACCACCCCGAAATGATTAGAAAAAAAAAAAAGAGGTAACTAGGCGGAAAAGGTGCTTTTATCAGCTTAACATTGTGTTAAAAAAATTGCACCCATAGGTGTTGGGAGGGAAGATTTCGGTTTAATTCTAAAGTGTGCTGGGATTGCAGTGGGTTTCATCTTACAGAGTTGAACACACTGAAACTGCCAAGTTCTTTTCTCCCGGCGACTCACTCCTTCCCCCCCGAACACAGACAGAAAAAGCAGGAGGAACAGGTTTTTCCTCCACCACTTGCCGATTCCCCCCTCGGGAAAGCATGCAGGGCTTGTACAGGCATGCAGACACAATGTGTATAAAAGCATGAAAAGAGAGTCGATTAATCTCTCCCTCCACCCTGTTCTCTGTCTTTCTACATTGCTTGTCCTTAGGCTGTCATCTTCTCTGCAAGCTGTTGCTGTATTTGTAGCTTTTGTATTGATGGTACATTGCATCTGGTCAAGTAGTAACAACTGCTTCTAACTTTAGAGGAATAGTTAACCGCCCTCATGTTATTCCAAACCTGAATAATGGATCTGCCGTTCTTTAACATGCAATTACAACTAATAAAAGTATCAAAAAGGTTATTCAAAAGAACTATGAATCACTAGTGATAGTAATATTCCAAGTCTTCTGAAGGCAATATGACTGCTTTGTGTGAGAAACAGACCAAATGTAAGGCACTATTCACTGGTAATCTTCCCTTCCAGCGAGCTTTTAACTGATGCAACTGCATCAGCGGCTAAGTTTACATGGATCCAAATAATCTGTTTATTATCAGATTGATGGATCAACATCAACTGGACTGAAAAGCCTTCATGTAAGCTCCTCAATTGATCCGATTGAGCTTGATCCTTGATTCGATTGAAAGAGATAGTGTAGACCTAAAAAAATCGGATCAATAGGGAACATATAAGCATTTAAATGCTTAAAGGTGCAGTAAGCAATTTCTAAGAAGCATTGTTGAACAGTCAATCCAAACACTCCCCCTCCCTTCATTGCTCTGCCCCCAAAATGCATAAAACTCACAATGCAAGTTTATGTCTCTTTATCATAGCAAAAGCAAAGCAAAATAAAGCTTTGCGAAAAATGAAGCGAAGATGATGAACGAATGACAAGAAATAACAATAAATTAACAGAGTACACAAGTCGCACACACTCAAAACCAATGCTACTCACATATGGAGCAGAAACAACACAACCTCGGCGTCCGTTTTCAGGCCTTCCCACTGATGTCTCTCCAGCGCTGGGAAGCTTTTCTATTATTAACACGGGGCCTATAGCTCTTGCATGATCAGAACTCTTCTTTTCCTAGTGATATTCCTCTGCTTTTCTCTTTTGTAATGTCTCTCAGCCATCTCTCTTTCAACAGTCTTTCTTCAAATCACCCTCTTGCTCAATCTGTCTCATGAGTGGACACGCCGCCTCCTGCTGATTGGCTCACTCTCTCTCCTCCCCCCATCATGAGTGGACACGCCCCCTTCTGCTGACTGGCTACAAGTTTGTTGTGGTACTCGGGCTGATCCACTTTCAACAGCATGTCTCAGAAATCGCTTACTGCACCTTTAAATCCAACTTTTTTCTCAATTAGATTCAAAAACATCATTGCCATGATGAGTATGCTTGCATGTTTATGTCTGTATGTTAATGAACTTGTCAGTGGAGGGGACTGAATATATTTACTACATATTAGCTTGTTCTTCTGACATATGTCAGCTTTCTTTTTACATTTGTCATCAAGGCAAAAATGACAATTATGCTTGCAGTAGCTCAGGTTCTGAGCGCACTGACTGGACACTTTTTGACTGACGTTTTGTTCAGAATACAAGTAATGCACATGTAATATGTGAATGGGATTGAAATGCTTAAGATTCATAAACAAAACTTTTGGAATCTTAGATTGGATTGACTCCGACTGAGGAAAATTGACAAGGGCGGATGTCAAGATTACGACTTACATTTTGTTTGTTCCTCACACAAAGCAATTGTATGACTTCAGAAGACTTGTGGGATACTTTTAAATTGCTTTTGCACCGTTTATGAAGCTTGAAAATCCTCAGTCTCCATAAACTGTAATTGGATGGAAACGTTCTTCAATATCTCCTTTCTCTGTGTTCCACGGAGTTAAAAGAAAATCATATGCCATTGAAACGACATGTGGGTGAATAAATAATTGCATCATTTTCATTTTTTGTGTGTCTGTGTTTGGTTTCTTACCTGTATGAGTCCTTTGGTGTGCTTTCAAGTGAGAGCTCTTTGTGTAAACTTTAGTGCATCCTGGTACAGAGAAAATTGCCCAAATGTTAGTTCACAAAAGTCCCTGATAATCTCTGCTCATCTTCAGGAAGGCATGGCACATCATGTAATCCAAACTATTTACTGGAAAGGCACACTAACCTGGGAAGTCACAATGGTGAATTCTTCTCTTCTCCAGCTCAGGGTTGTTCCGTCGGTTGTATCTGGGCCCTGTGAGGATGCCCTGACCGTGGGCCATTAGCATGGAGTGAGGGGTCATCTGTCCAACCTTCATTCCCATTCTACCCTGGTACGGTGGGGGAGGGGAGGTAATGAGATCTGCCTGGTTCTCCGGACTGCCGGGCTGGGAGTTGGGAGGTGATGGAGGCAAACTGTGTGGCTGGGGTGAAGTGAAGAACGGCTCGGGCATTACAAATTCACCAGATTGCGCTGTCAAGGCCACAGTGTTCAGGTTGAGCATGGTCCTGCCGGACGAACCGATCCCGTTCATGGATTGACTCTGGGAGAAAGTCATTGTGGTGAGGTCGCTGCTGCTGACGGGCATCTGGTAGACTGACGGCTGCTGAGGGCCGATGTGGAGCTCGTCTGCGACAGACATGTCGGGTTTGATGAAGAGGCTGTTGACCGTCTGGGGCACACTGAAGACGGAGGTGAATTCGGGGAGCGCCTGAATGCCGCAAGGTTCGTCCACGCCAGGCTCAGTTTTGATCTGATGCACCGGAGGTTTATTTGGGCGGTAAAGGCCAGTGCGAAGATGTGTGGTATTGGGCAGGATAACGTTAATGTTGAGACTGTAAGGGGCAGGCTTCTCATCTGCAAAATACTCATCCACCACTGAGGCACTTTCCCGACGGTACTTCTTATCCATCATGTTTTGGGTAAGCACCGGGCCGCTCTGGGGCAAATATTTATCCATCTCCATCCGTGTCTGAAATGAACAGAAGATGATTATGATACAGTACAATATCATAAATAAAGCTAGGCTACTTTATTGGCATCGGTGGTTCCATGAAGAACTTTTAACATTCATGGAATCTTTCCATTGCACAAAAGGTTCTTTAGATTATTAAAAATGTTCTTCACACTAAGAAAAAAAAAAGGTTATTTTGAGAACTGCTAACTGAAAGGTTCTTTGGGGAACCCGAAAACCCCCTTTTGGAACCTTTATTTTTAAGAGTATGCCAATAAAACTCTGTTACATCAAAAGATTTGCACATAATAATAGTGATAATATTATATAGTAATAATAAATATAATTTTTTTATAGAAATAACCTTTTTACGCTTCAACTGAATATTTTTTAAAAATTTTATTTTGTTGAGTGCAATCAAACAAAATGTGTAAAATGGAAGTCCATTTTAATATAAATCTGTTTTAATATAAATCATTGGCATAGCCAGATGTACAGAAATCCAGACTGACAAATGACAGGAAATTGATCTTTTTTTTTTAAATGTAGTTTATTTAATTTAGCACTTAAATTAAAATACAGTAATGTATTTATGAATTGTTCAATACCAGAAAATAGCCAATGACTTTCTCTATTTTGGAAAAAAAAAAGACCAAAGAAAATCAAATTTACTTCATTTTCATGGTATATAGTAGGTATAACTGAATTATTTTAAATTGTATAACAAGACCAGAACTGAAATTG
This sequence comes from Squalius cephalus, assembly GCF_949319135.1. Lineage (NCBI taxonomy): Eukaryota > Metazoa > Chordata > Actinopteri > Cypriniformes > Leuciscidae > Squalius > Squalius cephalus. The sequence goes on along the minus strand of NC_137138.1, from coordinate 25,766,154 downwards.
AAACGGATTTATGAAAAGGATAAATTTAATTGGAAATATTTTACTTAATTTAATTAAGTTTATTGAATGTAATTTTTATTTGTTTGTCTGCATGCAGTCCAGGTAGATATCTTTTGTGTGTGTCTTGGTAATTGGATTATCTAGCATCAAACTGAGATATCTGTTCTGCCATTTTACTCATTTCACTTCACCGCAGCTGTTCAAAAAGATTGTTTTGAGTGAAGAGATTTGGCAAGAATATACTATGTATTGTCTTTCACACTAGATGAAGTTGATTTGTGATCACAGTGCCTGGCACAAGCAGTGGGAGATCATTCCCTGCTTTAACCGCGCGCACAAAGCCAAGAGCTCTCTGCATAGTGCTCTAATGCAGCACAGAGTAAACAGAAACCTCATAGGTGTGGCGGCCATGAAGGACTATAGAACACAAAGCAAAACCAAAACAGTGACATGTGATAGCAAGAGGAGATATGGGCACAAACAATGTATAAAAATAGAACTCTAAAAAACGAGTGCACCCTGGAGAGCCATTCAGGTGCAACGTTGCTGTAAACCCCCGAGACTGATAAATGAGGGCATTTTTGCGATAATAAAGAACCAGATTTACCAAACCAGTCAACTGACAAGTCAAATGAGCGATGATGAAATGGTTAGCACATGCAAAAACCTGAAAAACGTAAATACTTGTCTTGAACAAAACGTTCCAGGTTTATACAGTCCATAGTGTCTGCAGCGTGTAACCAAAATAAAGACCACTAATGAGGAATGCTTCTATTTTTCATATTTCATAACAATTTGTATTATTTTATATACGAAAAAATGAATACATTTCAGAATGATTATTTATGTCATCTTTTTGCTTTAAGGACAGCAGCACTCAAGCTTCAAGTTCTTTGAAACGTTACTACTCTTTGTAGTCATGTTGCATTCATATGGTTTTCAAAAACTAGTAAACTCTAAACTTCGATGTGGTGCGTGTAACCATCAAGATATTTTTTTTCTCGTTATCATGACGTTTTATCTTATCAATATAATTTTGATTAAGAATATATATATATATATATATATATATATAGAGAGAGAGAGAGAGAGAGAGAGAGAGAGAGAGAGAGAGAGAGAGAGAGAGAGTGACACCTTCAACATTTCTCAGTTTATTCTCTATAATTTAGAAAATGGTAATTAATTTTGACAAGAACACAGAGTTATCAAATCAGTTGATATTTCACTGGTTTTGTCCATCCTTCTGTTAGACTGTCTCACAAATGAATTAGGTTGAATAGCTGTCAGCTGTTAAATTTAAGTACACTATTAGATAATACCAATTTAGGTCAACCAATTACCAAGAAATGCTTAATTTTAATCAGTCTGTGGTGTAAAAAGGTTGCATTACCAATTAAAGAAAAAACACTTAAGCAAAACATGGTCAGGTCAAAGTGTCTGGTCCCAAATTTTGATAAATTTTACTGGTAATCCACTGTATGAAATTACCTATAGTGTCCTGCACCCACTAGTAAAAAAAATATTAAAAATTAAATTTGGCGTCTGAATAATTTTTGGTTTGACTATATATATATATATATATATTTAACAAAGTAGTTTTGTTAACAATACAAGATTATGCTAAACTACTTATAGTTTTCTTTTTAATTCTATTAATGTGATCACAGACATTTGGACCCCACATTAAATACACAACTGCCTTTATTGTTGTCCTCACTGCAGTTATTATAGTAGACAATAAACATTTCAAAAGCACTGCAATGTCCAGCTGTCTGAAGTGGCAGCTATGTCAACAATAAGGCATGTATTGTCAAAATGCATTTCCTTGGCAACCCACTGATGTGGTTTCATGTACAAATATCTTCATCCTTTCAGGTAACTCATACCCTAACGTGTGAGGTCATGTACTCTCTGGGAATGTACAATGAATGCTGACGCTTCTGCAGCTTTTCAAGTCGCTGCGGATGAGCCATTTACTGCAGACGATTGTACTACTCTCAGTGTTAACCGCAACAATTCCACCTTCATCCCCATCAGGACAGCTTTGGAAAGTTAAAACCCAGGTAATTAATGGAAAATAGTTTTCGCTTTATCTCCAGACCTGGCAAGCGTACTGCCCCTGCTCTTAGTCCAGGGCACAAACGGGCCTTGTGTTGTGGTGGCACTGGCAGAGAGGCAAGTGCACTTGGCCATGGACTCCGTTGGCCTTGGAGACCCGGTTCTGTTCACTGGGTATGTGTGAGGAGAAGGAACAGCAGCTGAACCCTGGCCCAAGAACTGAGTTAATGATTGGAGAACATTTACAACTGCTCAGTTATGTATTTTAGGGACCGATAACGACTGGGAGCCAAGTTAGGCATAAAAATAATCTTTGAGATAAATAAGATGGAGGTTTTCATGCAGCTCAGTATCAACGTTCTTTAAAAATACGGCTCACTTTCTTGAAAAATCCCATTCGCTCTTAAAGGGATTCACGCAAGAAGAAAAATTGTGTTATCAGGTCTCTCACCCACATGCTTTTCCAAAGTTGTATGACTTATGACACACACACACACACACACACACACACACACACACACACACACACACACACACACACACACAAAGACACAGTGAAGAAAGCTTTGTCCATACAATGAAAGTCAATGGGGCCCAAAACAACATTTTACTGCGCAGACACACACACACACACACACACACACACACACAAAAAGGCTCAGAAGCCTCAGAAACCCAGACAGGGGTGCATTGCCCAAAGTCAACTATGGTCGCAAGTTCCGTCATTACCAACATAATAGAGTTCAATGGAAATTGCGATCATAGTTGGCCAAAGATTGCTTTTGGGAAACGCACCCTGGTATGTGTCCTTCTCAAAGTTTCCCAGCCTATTTCAGGGTCCAAGTAGCCGGTTAGCCCAAAGACCTTTTTCCGAATTACAACACAAAAGGTCTTTCCCTTTGAAATAATTGCCTTTTATGGCCCAAAAGGAATTCAAAAAGATGGATATTTCCACAGATCCCAATAAAGAACTGATAGGCTTCTTGTCTGTTTACTAGAGCCATAACAGCACAAATCATTCGAGGGCAGAAGCAAGAGAAAACAAAACCTTTGAGACGAAAATGATGTTTTATGGCTTTGGGGGAAATAGATAACAGTTGTTTTGGCTTTTCAGGCCAATGAATAGTGAAGGAACCATCTTGACTGCTCATCACAGCAGTGGATATGACTAGTGACTTCTGGATTTGTTAAACGCTGTGAAGAAACCATACTGAAAATTAAAGTAAATTACAGCAAGAGAGCCGTAACACTCAGAGATGGATTTATCTTTTGATTAGATGTGAAAAATCAGTCAGTCATTAAGATAATCTTAACTTAAAAGGATTATTTTGAGGATTATTTAAGCAATTTTATTAAAATTAGACTATGATTATGGGTAATTATGACTCCTTTAATAGCAGGTACTTTTTTCCAACAATTACTTGAATTCTTGAAAGCACACGAGGTCAGCATATGCTTCTCATCCCCAACACAATACAGGCGTCAACAAGATAACAAGGCCAAAGCGAAGGCCCAGGCGGTTTCCTTCAGTGAAGCTGCCCTGTGGCCATTTCAGCTTCTGAAGGAGTGCAATGAGGTCATCAGTCATTGGTTAAACCAGTCATAAACACTGGTGTTCTAGTTAGGATCCCATACGATCCAACAGAGCACATTCGGTATGCCATTCAGACCCATCCATGTTCAGGTGTCATTGTGGACTCCGAATACGATCATCAAAACAGAAAATACAACATCACAGAAATGTGTAGTAGATACGGATGGCCATGACCAAAGCCAAAGCGCAAACTATAGAGAAACAGAAATCTGAAATGAACTATGAACTTGTGGATTAATCTGAATTTTCTCTGTGGGGAAACTAATACATTAAACTTCTCACTATCACTGTCCCAGTGTTAAATTGTCACCATGATTTTATACATAACTTCAAATAAGTTGCAGAGCATTTGTGTATTCTTGTACCCCAGTAAACATCAAGGTACATGTTTCTATTTTGATCATTTATTTTGCTTTTCAATATGCTTTCCAAAACTAAGATTTCACTCTTATAAAGAATGTTATGTTAAGGGCCAAACTTGTGCATTTACTAGCAAGTTAAGTATTAATGTCATAGTGCCCTTGTAAAGCAGGTTGAGCTCCCATTTATCTGGAAGAATATATTCATGACCAAGTATATTATATTCAAGTCAAGTCACAGTCAAGTATAAGCTACACCATTTATGAGAATATGACGTCAATGTTTATTGCAAAACCTAGATGCAAATTAAAGAGAAATGTGTTTTTATGTAAAATAAACAATTTAAAGTGCATCTACACTGTAGTGTGTGTGTATATATATATATATATATATATATATATATATATATATATATATATATATATATATATATAATAAGATTAAAAATATGAGATTAATTGTTATCTATGTTAATAATAATAATAATATTTGTATTGTTTGTAAGCAACTTTCCATACAAATCCTGCTAAATTAATAAATGTAAAAGCAATGCAAGACAAATAAACAGTAATTTAGTGGCCTCTTATGTGAGGATGTAACATGCACACTGCAACGAGAACATAGGTTACACAACCTCAAAAAGATGCCTGTAATAGCTACATTCAATATTTTATCAACAATTTTTTTTCTTTAAATAGACAAATACTTGCATTGCAGGAAGCCTTTCATAAAGATTATTTTCTATTACTGATCAGGTGCTTTCTCTTACACACTGCATCTGCTCTATCTTTATTGGGATGTTTAGATATTGAAATATTGAAAGTATTGACACCACAGAGCGCCTGTCATACCTGAGCCATTTCAACAGCGTTTGTTGGGATTCTAACCGCTGGTTTGACGTCCTCAAACACGGACGAGTCCTCCGGGCCATCCGCGCCACACATCCGCACGGGTTTAAGCTGCGTGAAAACGGCTCTCTCTTCTGTATTCGGGGCGCTTACGGCCAGTCCTACACTTGCCATTTCTATATGCAAATGACGAATATTATATTAAAAACTTATTCTTAATTACGAATACACATATACGGGGTTACTGTAAACGTCCTGGTCGTTACATCCAGACGCGCGGTGTATCCAAAAACCCTCCCTGTGTCCCTCAGGTAGCCTTACCTGTTGTAAAGTATCACACTGTGGACACGTAGCACATGAGTGACATCTGTCTCAGCCATTCAGAGCGAAGGAAATAGCGCCTTCTCCAATCACAGTGCAAGAGGGCGTGGCTCACCTGAGAGGTGTATAACATGGAGGCTTTACCATCAAGAAAATGACACCGATGCTATCGTATTGTAAACAGTTTTTTCCCCTCATTACATCTATCTATATAAACGATATTTGAGGTGGAACCCTGTTTAGTTTATGAACCAAACTATTGTGCTTTTTATATGCCACAGTCTCAGTCTACAATGTCTGGCTCTCTCAATCATTATAACAACATAATTCCATAGCTCTTGTGTTGTGTGGAACCCACACAGACATTACATAAGGCATTATTAGTGCATATCATATTGTAACATGCCCATTTATTACAAGTGAAACTCAGTAAATCCCACTTCACTTGTTAAGCTGTTATTGTTTTGTCTGAAGCATATCTCGGACTCAAACACATCTGAACATGAATCTGTTTCCACCAGATACCTCACAGGAAGCACCAAACCAACCAGTTTTAATTATTTATCTTGATGTAAAGATTTAGAGCAGCCATTCTATTGCTCCATTAATTTTCTTAGACTTAACACAGCAACGTGGACGAAGGATAAGAAAAAGTGAAGGGGTGGAAACTGGATCATCTGCATTCCTCCTGTTTTATCAAAGAGCCTGAGGACAGACAGGGTCAGTCAAAAACAGATGTGGCCACTGCAGGTGTTACTGTTTAGGGCCAATTCAGAGTGAACTGCCACTGTGAGAAAGGTCAGACAAGGTGAAAACACCTGTTCATGGGTTGAAATGGGGTTGCTACCTTATAAATGCTATATCATGGAAAGATTACTGAATGCCAAAAATGCTTTGTGTAATGTGCACATTATGTACATTTTATAATGCAAAAGGCAAATAATGCTTAATTTGATTTAAAATCTTGTTAAGAGAACACACGAGTGCTACAACAAACCTCTGCTTCTTAAAAATGAAAGACTCTTTGTTTTATTTGAATGTTCTTTGTTCATGGATGTTATGGGCATACAAAGTGAGGAAAGGAACGACCTTGGTGACAGTACAGGCTGTGATAGACTTTAATTATAATAATTTGCAGCAAAATGATGGTTGTTAGGAGTCAACACCTCCCAGTTCAGAACGATAAGTATTCGGCGTTCATCAATCTTACATCACCTCAAACATTCCAGAGCATTCTGGAGATCTTTGCACGATGTGAACTTATATTTGGAGAAGAAGGTACATAGAGTAGGCTACTTAATGTGAGTGATTTGTATTTCTCTGGCTCCTGAATTTGAATGGAAATTGAATTGCGGTAAAATAGACAGGATGCAGTTCTAATTTAAAGGGGACCTATAATGCAAAATTCACTTTTACATGTTTGAACATAAATGTGTGTCGGCAGTGTGTGTAAATAACCACCCTATAATGGTAAAAATTCACCCACACCTCTTGTTTTAATCCCAATAAATCATAATCAGTGTCTCAGAACAAACAGTTTGCAGATTCTAGCAGAGTGACATCACAAATCTGGAAAGCAGGGTGGGGAGCAGCAGCTCATTTGCATTTAAAGATACATGCATGAAAACAGCATGCTTTTTCTTTCACTCAAAAATGGTCATTTACAACATAATAAATGATCTGTGCGGTATTTTGAGCTGAAACTTCACAGACACATTCTGGGGAGACCTGAGACTTATATTACATCTTGTAAAAAGGGGCGTAATAGGTCCCCTTTAAATTTGATAAAAGTAGAATTGAAATGAATCAAAATGAAAAGATATTCATATAACTTCAAAAAGTATTGTAATAGATAGATAGATATTCATTCATTCATTCCTGCATCTTACAAATCCTTTACAGTTTTACAGAACCTTTTTCTTCTAAGAGGGCCAGTGCCGGGACAACATTTGGAGAAAGAATCACTGGGAGACTGAATGTGTACTTATGCAGAATTAAGTACACTAACTATTAAAGAATCTCACCTGAGCACCTTGAGGGCGGCATGTGCGCTTGTGTAATCAACAGACCTGTCTTTGCCTGGTTCGTATCAGATTTGCATGGGCAATTGGTTGATGGATTGCGGTGAGTTTCAGTGTGTGGTTACTAGCGCTCTGCCTGCAATTGCTCACCTTCCTGAGGTCAAATTACAGCAGCAGCTCTCGCACACACTCCTGAACACGTGTGCTATGGGGCAATACACACGTATCCACTCACGCTGTGTTTCGATGCCATTTTGCTTCATTGTTTAATCGCCGTGTCAGACAGTATGACAGATATGCTAACATTTAGCATCTTGTTTTCACTGCTGGAAACCTTTTCTCAGTACACTTTCACAGTGAACAGCTTAAAGTGGCCACACAGCAACTCTGTAAATGAATATCTGAGCATTGAAAGTAACTGATGCATTCCGGGGGCCAGAGAGCCAGTGCCGGCTATGGATTTGAGAGCCAAATGTTGACTGAGGGAGGGTGTCCTTCAGCCCTGAATAGGCCCTGATTGTTCTCCACTATTACAGCACTGCAGCTAAAATGTGTACTTTTCAATACGGTAAGAATCAGCATTGATCTAAGCAAACCGTGCAGCGCCAACCAACCGTGTACACGCCTAGACTCTCATTGTGAAATGACAGAATGAGTAGTGTGACAAAAGGTGAAAAATAGATTTTTTTTGTTCTTCCAGTGAATACAAACTATGGCCACTTTCTAAAACACAATGCTCATATGTAAAAAAAAAAAAAAAAAATACATCACAGTACTCTATAACTCACTGTTGGGTTATTATGCTGTCTGCTGAGAGCATATAGAGAAATTATCAGCACATAAGCTGTATGGCTCTCTCTCTCTCTCTTTCATGCTGTCTCATATAAATACATACAAATACAAATTTAAAATATGACTTCCTATTGCTTCTGGCTTTAAAGGTCCCGAGTGACCGGATTGACCAAAACAGCTAAAATGAAAGCTAACCACACATCTGTGAACAATATGTTCTTGGAACCATTCCCAGTTTTGAAAACATTATTTCTGAATGTTCTCTGGACGTTTTAAGAACTTTTTTTTTTTTTTTTTTTTTTTTTTGTGAACGTTATGGGAACATTATATTTTATCATTCTTCAAACATAATGGGAACATTACTATTGAATGTTCTCTAAATGTTCTGAAACAAGTAGCGACATTTAAAAACATTAGACGGAAATGATGTTTTTGTGCTGACGTTTTGAGAACATTATTAACTCTTTCACTGACCGAATTTTCCGGCAATCCATGTTTTCACTGTTGTACGGTGGGGGGTGCTATTACGCATCTTCTGAAAGAGTACATAATCTCAGGATCAAAACACAGGTGAAGAAGAAGCAGAAACAAGCGATAGGAGATTTACTAATGCACGTTGTAGTGTTTGAAAGAAAGAAGAAATAAAAATTCTCAGCTTTTTGTTTAAAATGTTGGTAACACTTTATAATAACTGCATGCTATGAATCATTAGTTAAGCATAAGTAAATAGTTAATTCATCATTTATAAAGTATTGTGCCAACATTAATAGACAATGCTTTATTCTTGATTTATAAGCATATCTATAATGTGTTTAATAATTGTATTTTCATACTTTATTAGTGATCAATTTATCATTTCTAAATTATTACATTATTTACAAACAAGTATTTTAGGAGTTGTCAGTGATCATTTTGAAAGTGTAAGTAAATGATTAAAGATCATTTAGAAAGTGTAAGTAAATGATTAATAAATTATTTAAAAGTACATTTATACATTTTATTATTTAGACAGTAATAGTTACTCAGTGTGTTAATAAATACGTTATTAATATGTATTCCTACTGTAATTCATGATTAATTCAGGTAGTTTAGTAGTTCTCAGTTAATTATTTTATGAGCTCATCTAAAGTGAGGACTATTTATATTTCTCGTAAAGCTTTTACAAAGGAGATTTAAAGGCTCAGTTATCTTCTAAACAGAAAAATGAAACAGACACAACACAGAGTGATATATAATTCATAACCCACATTCAAGTGTTGATAAAAAATAATGCACGAAGTTAGAATCAAATGTTGTTGTTTTTTTGTTTAAAAGCAGAGGGTCAGTTCTTTCTTTAGATTTATTGTACACTGTAAAAAATACATGATCAATAAGTCATATGACAACATATGTTTTTAAATTACGTCAACTCATCAAAATTAGTTAAGCCATTTTAAACTTTATTTTTTTCAAGTTATACGAGATTCAACGTATTATTTTTTTTACAGTGTATGTTCAGATATTCATGCAACAAAATATTCTGTTAAAATTAATGCAAAAATGCTGGCAGTGGCTGGCAACTTTTTCTTTTTTTTAAGTTATAAATATAAGTTGATATATGTCTTCTATATGTTCACTGATGAATGTTTATACAGTGCTATGCATAAGTTTAGACACCCATACTAAAGTTGACTAAAAAGAGGAATAAAAAATCATCTTTTGGAAACTGAACTTAATGCCTTAATTTAAAAAATTTGAAAAATCCAACCTTTAAGGACACCAATTTTCTTTGTGAATGAATAATGTATCGTAAATAAATAAATGTTCTTCCTTAAAATACAGGGTGCATAAGTTTGGACACCCCTATGTTAAATTCCCATAGAGGCAGGCAGATTTTTATTTTTAAAGGCCAGTTACTTCATGGATCCAGGATACTATGCATCCTGATAAAGTTCCCTTGGCCTTTGGAATTAAAATAGCCCCACATCATCACATAGCCTTCACCATACCTAGAGATTGCCATGGTTTTATTTCAGTTAGCCTAATAGCTAGTTTGATTTGCATTGAGAGATGATCTTATGGAAAGTACCCCATGCCAATCTCTAGGTATGGTGAAGGCTATGTGATGATGTGGGGCTATTTTAATTCCAAAGGCCAAGGGAACTTTATCAGGATGCATAGTATCCTGAATCCATGAAGTAACTGGCCTTTAAAAATAAAAATCTGCCTGCCTCTATGGGAATTTAACATAGGGGTGTCCAAACTTATGCACCCTGTATTTTAAGGAAGAACATTTATTTATTTACGATACATTATTCATTCACAAAGAAAATTGGTGTCCTTAAAGGTTGGATTTTTCCTAATTTTTTAAATTAAGGCATTAAGTTCAATTTCCAAAAGATGATTTTTTATTCCTCTTTTTAGTCAACTTTAGCATGGGTGTCTAAACTTATGCATAGCACTGAATGTGAATAAAAGCCCACATTTAATCTGTTCTCCATATAAAGTGAGTCCAGAAAATCTTGGACTAAACCGCTCAATTTGTATGGATTAATTTTACGATCTCTTTATTATTTTTTTTAAACGTCAAAGTGGTAGTTGGACTGTCAATAGAGGGACAGAAATCTCATCAAAAAGTCTTCATTAAGAACACAGACAAGTTTTCACATAATTTGCAGTTCTGAAAAGAGACACCTGGATAAACAAAATGGGCAAAATAACAATAGTGCAGAAGGCAAATCTTCACATGGGTCATTGTGAAACTTCACAAATACACTGCCAACAATGTGAGCTGTTGTAACGCTTGGAATGAAAGCATTTGTTGTGACATAAAAGTAAAAAAAAAATAGTTTTAAGCATTGAAATATATTAATATAATTTTTGAACTTTGATTATCTTTAGAAAACAGTTGTATTGTCAGACTTTCAGATACCACTCTGATTTTTAAACAGACTGTTTACCCAATATCTATTGTTAAAAAAACGTTAAAGATCCTATTGTTTGAAAGACAAAGACAGAATTACAACGCACAGAAATCTATCAACTTCCCACAGACCTTACTGTATATTAATACCTGTTATTTGAATCACTAAGGAAACCAACGAGTTAAAGGTGACATGTAATGTTTGCTTTATAACAAAATTACGTATGTGCCTGTCCATTAAAGTCTTTGAGATCAAGCAGGATGTTGCATGTAACTTTTAGAGTGCAGTTGCACAATTCTGAGCACCGGAATTCAGTGGGAACTGGAAGTGACCATATATGGGCTCAGGAAATGCTGGATTCCTTCAGGTGAGATAGAGAATGACGTTTCAGTGGAATGAGGTCAGAGAACATGGAGTTAAACCATTTCTCTCAATAAAATATGCAATTTGAAGTCATTCACTGTTGATACGCTTATCTGCAGTACGCAAAGAATGACCTTGCGTGAGAAAAAAGAAACGTTACTGTCGACATGTTACAAAAACGAATTTCTTAAGCAACGTAGACTTGTGATATTGGATGATGTAATGTGTGTTTTGTGCTTTTATGTTCTCAAAGGACCCATTTTTTTTTAGCCTAAGCAACTTAATTTTATATGGGGTGTAAAAGTGTGAGAAAACTAATACTTCAATTTTGCATTATTCAAATTCAAATTATTCAAATTTGTCATTACAAATGATATGTATACTAACAGGTTTGGGTCAGTAAGATTGAAAGAAATTAATAATTTTATTCAGCAAGAACTTTTAATCAAAGAAACCTGAAAAATTATCATGGTTTCCACAAAAATATTAGGCAGCACAACTGTTTTCAAAAATGATGAAAATAATAAATGTTTCATGAGCAGAAAATAAGAATATTAGAATGATTTCTGAAGGATCATGTGACACTGAAGAGTGGAGTAATGATGCTGAAAATTCAACTTTGAATCACAGGTATATATTGTATTTTAAATGTATTATTAAAATAGAAAACAGTTGTTTTAAATCACAATACTATTTCACAATATTACTGTTTTTACTGTATTTTTGATCAAATAAATGCAACCTTGGCGAGCATAAGAGACTTTTCCCACCAAAATATTTAAGTTACCAACAAAACTTTTGAAAGGAGGTACATATTTTTAACTTTATAAACTTATATTATTAATATTCTGTAATCTTCAATATTTCCAATTCACTTAAAATAATTATTTTTACTTTTTTAAGTTCCTGATAGCAGGTTTAAATTACATTTTGAATCCCATGCTTTCAACATGATCTCAGCCCACTGCCTGTTATAGCGACTGCCTTGTTTGCTGAGGTTTTTAAAATAGTGTCCTGTTCCTGCACAGCTAGTAACCATCTGTTGTATGTAGCCGTATGGTACGTTTTTATGGCATGACTGATCAATATTCAGATACTTAAACTAAAAACCTGCTTTGCAAGGACCAAAGGAGAACAGTTAAATGTTTTACAATGCCGTTACTGCAATACCTATAAATAACATAGACATTAGATATAGATATTTAGATTTTACAGTTGGTTAGTGAAAATGGAGCACAACAGGAAGGGGAAGTTTGTCATATTGATTGACTGATGTGATAAGTATGTTTTCATCAGAAAGTAATCAGTTACAATCTCATCTCAAGTGTCTGTTTGCGCATCAAAATGGTGGTAGGTATCTTATGATTCTTATTCACTTTCTTGAAAAGACATGGTAAACCCTACGTTATATGGGGACAACATTTTTAGGTCCCCATGATGAAAACAGCTTATAAATCATGTAGAATGATGTTTATTTTTATTTATTTTTTAAATATAAAAATGCATAACGTTTTCAGTGATGGGTAGGTTTAGGGTCAGGGGATAGAATATACAGTTTGTACAATATAAAAATCATGATGTCTATGAAAAGTCCCCATAAAACATGAAAACCTACGTGTGTGTGTGCGTGTGTGCGTGCGTGTGTGCGTGTGTGCGTGCGTGTGTGTGTGTGTGTGTGTGTGTGTGTGTGTGTGTGTATTTTTTGGTCCCACAGTGTCAGGTTACCTTAAGTCCAGTCTGAGAGAAGGCTCTGGGATCAACTCTCTATTGTTACTCCATAAACTAATAACAATTGTACCAGGAGATTCCCACACACTGTGTCTTACAGAGCTCGTTTATTTCCCTTTTCACCTGCATTGTCTTTCCTCCCACATCAACTGGACAACATTCCATTTCTCTGGATCCAGACCAGTTCTGCATCGCACCAACAGAAAAGAACAATATCTTTATAACTGTAATGAGTGTGGTTTATTTTCTTCATGCTTGGTTGGTTTTGTATTGCACACTCCATGTCAAGATTTCAAAGAAGTCTTGAAATCATACTATATGGCCCAATGCAGATGAGTGTCTCTTCAGCAAACTGCCGCAAAAGTAACTAAAAGATCGGTGTCACACAATCGTCTTCATCAAAAGTAGTGAGACTAGGGTTTGTTCACACTTGGCATGTTTGGATTGATTAAAGCGAACTCTAGTGCGATTGCTCTGTTAGTACTGCTCATTTGAATAAGTGTGAACGCTACCATCTGAACCCTGGTGCGCACCAAACAAGTGGAGCGAGACCTCTGAGGGTGTGTTCACACTTGTAGTTCGGTTCGCTTGGTTCATTTGGTCCTGACCCCGCAAAAAATAAAAACTTTAGTCCTGGTCCACTTAGCGTTCAAATTGGCATTTTTTAACACCGAACATAAAGACATCAAACCTAAAGGCATAGGGATACGTTCACAACCTGATTGGTTGGCTTTTATGACATAATGCCTATTTTGAGACAGAACTTTCCGAACATCCAAAACAATGCTGTGTGCTGGGATAAATGCACTTGTTGCATGTGCGTAGCCTACATATGATGGTATTTTGACCAGCTGAGAACTCGTGAAGAGCTTATAAAATGTGTAAAAGACTATGACGAGAAAAAATAGGTATGCTTGAGCATTCTGTGCTTTTTAGGGTCACATCTTGTGAAATCATGTCCCATTTTTGGTGCGTTTACATGCTTTGGTCTGTGTTGGGTTCATATCACTGAACCGAAAGTTCGTTTAGAAGCGGACCGAGGCCCATCTTTTCAGCTGTCTCTGTCTCTGAACAAAGACATGTAAACGAACCAAAAACGGGACATGTCAGAAGATGCGACCCTAAAAAGGACTGAATGCCCAAGCATACCCTCCTCTTACTGTAGATCTTTGTTTGTGTGTGTGACGGAGGGATTCCTACCGCTGTTTTGACTCCTTTATATTTTAAGCTCTTTTTATAAGCCCTTCATGAGTTCTCAGCTGGTCAAAATACCCAGAACACAGCATTGTTTCGAATTTTCCATCTCAAAATATATGTAATGAAAGCAGACCAATCAGGTTGTGAACATATCCCTATGCCTTTAGGTTCGATATCGAAGATCGGATTAATAGCTATTCGTTTTGCGGAGACTCGTTTACAGTATGTGACCAAGTGGAACAGTTTTAACAAATCAGATAGATATCCGATCAGTAAAAATGCATGAAGTTTCCATAAAAAGATCATTCTTGTAACGTAATGTCAGTCTAAAGATTAATTGCGTCAACACATCCACAATGGAAGATCTGTTCTAAGAATCCTATAAGGAAGTGCCAGCTAGAATAATGACAAAATGACAGTAATAAAATGAGTGTTGACCCAAATTAATGAATCAAAATCTGAATTAAAAAAGAGACCATATTCATTGCAAATTTGAAACAAGCATATCTTCCATCACTTATTACTTACTTAACACTATGGGGAAAAACATTTGATTGTTTCATCAAAACATCCTTAAAACAACATACATTTACTTAAGGAGTTATTTTATTAGTTATTTAGTTTGTTTTATTCAGTTACTCAATTCCCTAGTGAAAAATAAATTTACCAAAATGTATTTGAAATGCATTTATTTTATGCTAAGTATACAAAAACATTTACATATTTATGTACTTAATATAAATACCCTGCAATTGTACATTTAGTATACTAAACTGATATACTGTCTAAACTGGAACAACTAATTTTGTACTTAATGTACTTATTTATCCAGAAATAGTGCTTAAGTTCAACTAAATGTATACTTAAGTATATCTGATTGTGCTAAAGTGGAACTATTGCAAGTATACTTTAGGGACACTTAAGACTGATATTATACAGAGATCATACTATCCTTACTAATAATTATATTAAACACATTTTAGGCTTAATATTAAGAAATGTGCATTGTGCAATAAAGAAGGACTCCAAATAAAGTTGAATTATAATATTTATATCAGTAAGTCTTAAGCGATATGTCAGTAAAGAAACTAATTTTCACATATGAACTATTCTAAATCTCATGCAGTTTATAATAAAACAAATACTGATTAAGAAAATTGCAGTGCAGGCGGATGTTACGCATATTACCATATGATAAGACTTTCTTTTGGTTCCTGTTGAGATTTGCAATTAAAGGGTCTAGAAAGTTCTTGCAAAATGACAGGACATGTGGACTTTCCACTGAACAAAGAGCGGCCTGTTGTTTAAGTATGAATCATGACTGAAGGTAAACGATTACAGTAAGAGGATATCATTCGGCCAGATCTCCAGTACCTGAGAAATCAAGCAAGCTTCTTTTTTTTTCATGGTACCGCAAATCAGAACAGGTGATAGAATTTTTGTGATATGATATTACAGTATGAGAACAATGACAAGCATTATACCGTAACAGTAAACCATACAGTTCTGGTGCGAGTTGGTGTAGTGTTCTAGTCTTGCTAAAACACACATAATTGCAACAGGTATGACGCAAACTCCTTTTCTCCTCGTTACTGTGTATATCACTACACAGCAACCATACAGGCCAAATGTTGACTTTAGTTCACGTATTAGAAACTATATATCTTTAAGTAGACTTAAAGAATGTCCCTTATAACGATTTAATGAAAGCAATGTTTATTATAAAGACAGTCAAGTCAAGTCACATCACCTTTATTTATACAATGCTTTATTCAATGCAAACTGTTTCAAAGCAGCTTTACAGTGATAACAAGGAAATTAATCAATGATGAAACAGAGTTTATTTCGGCTGTAAAGCAGCTCTAAAAGAAAATAGTGTCAATGTTAAGCTGAAGTCAGTTCAGTATTGATTCAGCTCTGTTGTTAAGATCATCAGTTATTTAAAGGCCCACTGAAGTGCCTTGGAATGCGCAGCTTTGTATGATACGTTGATGTAATTTCCACTGAAACAGGAAGCTAAGGCGGGACATTTTAAATTGCCCCTCCCTCTTTTCAAATAGCCAATAGCATTTGGTTTACCTCACAGACTGCAAGTCATACTTGAAAGCACCATGGAAGCGAATCCAAGCGCTGATGATACGTTGGATTCAATAGTAGAGGTGTGAACAAATTCTAGACATTTCATTCTTAACCAACTAGTTGGAAAACAGAATAAAACTTGAGCGTTTGAGCAACCGAACACACAACTCCAACTCATATTGCTCTGTGACGTGTCAACTGTTGCTTTGGCCAGGTGGTATTTATAGCATGGGGGCAGAGCTTTAGAGCATTTGATTGGACAGAAGATGTGATGAGAAGTTGAAGTCCGCGGTGATGTCATAAAAATCCGTGATCCATTTAAGCAGTGTTGAATGCTAAATCTCCTAAATGCGAATTATGTCATTGTTTTGGAACACACCAGCTTATTCATTATTTTACGGCTAGGATTTTCATACTAAAAGCTAAAAAAATGAATTTTGATTTCAGGGGGCCTTTAAATAAGTTAATTTACTCTATTAAGCATTTCTGCAAAAAACTGTGATGTCATTGTCCAGCTCAGTTAAGTTCTCATCCAATAGTGTCAGTGCATTAGTGTGAGTATGGAAATTGATTATGGTTCTACTCTGGTAACACAGTGATACATATTTGCAATCAACAGATTTTTTTGACTGTCACATAGTAAGACTGCAGTATTAAGTATTAACCAAACCTGTTATGACTGTATTTTAAAGGTGAGATAAATTCTATTTTAAAGCATTTAATAAACACATTATTTAATTTTATTTAATTTTACAGGGTAGCCATAGCAGTGGTGCAATACAATGACTCATTCTCAGTGAAGGAGCTTTGAGTCAATCACAGCTTTTTTCACAGAAGTTTCTCACAGCTGGAGGTATGATGGTCCGCCCACTGGTTTTCTTCTCCAGGACAGACTTACGTCAGGAGACTACATTCAGATCTAATAGCAGTGGGTGGGAGCAGTAGTACATTCTTGCGGTTTTAGTTTTGCGTGTGATTTAAATGTTAGGATGTCCCTTTTCATGGTTGCCCGGCAACGTGAGAAACACAGGCTCAATGACAGTGTCAACAGACGACTTGCTGAGCAAATGGAAAAATAATTTGACTGTAAATAATTCGGCCCAAATAAAAAGACTGCTGTGGTGTTTGTTCTGGTCAAATTCAGCTGGAAATGCCTATGAAACAAAATAAATAAAATAATAATAAATAAACAATAAATAAATTAACAGTTATTAAAAACACACCCAAACTAATTTTATAATTATACAATATTTGTAAGGTTGCAACAGACATGTTAAAACATGTTAAAACCTGATGTCATCATCTTTTCTGCTTGAACATGGCTACCTACTACGTCATCTTGATATGGTAACATCACGCTACAGTGCCAAAGAACATCCGAATGAACACGAAACGCACAAAACGCGAGGTAAACTGAGGCGACAGGCAACGTGTGACAGCCAAACAGCGTTTACTCAAGAGGCAGGACCTCTGGGAGCTGCATGCGTGGTAACATAGTCAACTAAGCGGTAACTAGTGTGGAATTTCACCTGTGCTTTTGTCTCGCAGCACGAGTGGCGAGATGCTGTTTCCTCACTTAGAGCCTCGGGTCATTGTGATTCTGCCACAAGGTGCCAGAAGTGATAAATTATTTCGGCACCTGCATCATGGGGTCAGCTTTCCCATTGGCGCCACACAAAACACAGCAAAACAAAAGTTCTAACGGCAGAATGCGACACAACAGCAACACAACGGAAAATGAGAAGGGTCTGAATTAGCTTTTGATTTGGGGTGTCAATTTTCACCTTTGGGATTTGGTGGGATTTCGAGATGAATGAACTGAATGGATCATGGTGAACCGAGATGTCAGCTAATCCTACCAAATCTTGGCTATGATTAATACTAATCATAAGATTCTGGAATCAATCAATCTAATCTATCTATCTATCTATCTATCTATCTATCTATCTATCTATCTATCTATCTATCTATCTATCTATCTATCTATCTATCTATCTATCATGATCCATTCAGTTCATTCATCTCGAAATCAAATCCCACAATATTATTTGTTTTTATTGACCCTATATCGATTAAAGCGTGAAAATATGAGGAAAATATTTAAATTTTTTTAAATGTAAATGTAAAATAATGTGAGTAAAAAAAGAACAAGATTGTTAGGGAAGAAAAACTTGATTGAGGTAAATCAATTATTTACCTTAATTTACCATAATTATTCTGACATTTTTCTTGGCAACTACAGCTGCAGGTTTTATTTGAATATGCACATTTTTTTTACATTTTTTTTTATAATCAGTTATTAATATTTCATTGGTTCACTCTTGTTTTCTATGTGTTCATAATTTCGGTAACACTTTACAATAAAGTTCTTTGCTAACATTAGTTAATTACCTTAGTTAATATGAACTAAGAATGAACAATACTTCTAGCATTTACTCAATGGATACTTGTGAGGGATACTTGGATATTTGCTGTTTATTAGTACTTATAAAGCACATATTAATACCTCATTCTGCATGATCATATTCTACATCCCTTAATCCTACTTAACAACTACCTAACAAACTATTAATAAGCAGTAATTAGAAGTTTATTGAGGAAAAAGTTGTAGTTAATAGTTAATAGTGAGAATTGGACCCTATCTAAAGTGTGACCTTAAATTGTCATATACATCTATTAAGCAAATGTCTGAGTAGATTTCCTTTCTTATTGACTTTTTTCATGCTCATTGATCATGTGGTATACAGGAAGGTTTTGATTAAAATATAACTTGTCTGCCTTGCTGGACATGATGATCTTACCACAGAAACACATTCATTTTGTTAGTGACTTTTTAAACAAATCATCCTGTGTTGATAGACCATGGCAAGAGAGTTAAAGACAATTCAGGCCTGCTGTATGAAAATGCTAGCCTGGCAAGCCAGACCTACATCAAGATGTTGGGTCTGGCAACTCACCATAGACACGGCTCAATCCGAGGGGCGGGATAAACGGCTGTCTTTCAAATTCACTCTGCACGCAATAGGACAGCGCTTCAACCAACCAGAGCGGAGCTAGTTGATAGATTCAACTTTTGCCATATCTGGCCGGCAAAACTACGAACACATCTTCCTTTTTTTAAGAATGACTTAAGTGCCGTTCTATGCTCTTTTCTCAAAGAAAAACCTAACTCCAAGTCCTCCAGAGTCGCGGACAAAGCCGATTCGAAAGACTGTTCTCCAGCAGCTCCGCCATTCTTTGTTTTCAAGTATAGTAACCGTCGCAACTCTGTCGTCATTATGTTAAGCCCGCCCCGCCTACTCTACACGATGTGATTGGCCTGACCCAATTTAGGTTTTTGCAGCTCGAAAGTCAGTGGAGAGTTGCTAGACTGCCCTGGCAAAATACATTTTGATGCCGCTAGGGTGCGTCTAGATTCTAGGCTATGAAAATGCACTTTTCTGAAGGAAGGAGATGTTACAAGTTTGGACATGAGGTTAAATATTTCTTTTCTGGATCAAAGAAACCACAGCAGTCTGTGATTCTGTTGTTTCATTGTGTAGACTTTGATATTACATTTGCCTGCACATCACATTTTTGACATTATTGATACTGCTTTCAATCGTAATGCCACGTACCGGTCTACAGGAAATGAACTAAGCCTTTAAAATAAAAGGGTTATTGAGCTGTTTACACTGTCATATACAATAAATTAGCCTTTACAGCGACAGGAAATAGAAATGAACACAAAAAACCTGCCTTGTGCCTACCTTACACAACACTGACGGTGGACTTGACACTCAAAAGTACAGTGGACAAATTCTTTCTACCCACACAGGCATACTGCAACGGTTACAATATGACGCGTATGTTTTAAAAAACATAATTTGGCGTGAAGAGCTCCACTCAACGAACAGGTTCCACTTCAAGGCGTAAG